>NC_143559.1:16257500-16569375 GCF_054136105.1 Typopeltis vanoorti | reverse complement strand
ATTTCCTTCAGTTTTGAGAACAGCGGATATGCCACCCATTGTTATAATCCCTTGCAGGCAATTTTTATGACCTGTCATAAACAGCGGTATTCCATTTCCCATATGTTGAAAGGTTTCGATGTGTGAAAACTAACGATACACAGATGTTATTAGGCATTCTGGGTCTGAGTTTTTCGACATATTCACAAATATTATTCTCCTCAGAATATTTCTACTATAAAATATTTATTCATGAAAAATGCTTAGAAAAATAAAATGACAAATTCCAGAACTTCCTCTCAGAACACCTATTCACCTTCTGCAAAACACAGTTTGAGAAACTCTAATCTACACCAATGCCATCGAAGAAATTTAAGAAATTTAGAAATGGAGAAAAGAGTACTGTAAAAGAAATCAAAGATGATAAAGGAGACATGAAAACTGAAGATACGAATATGCTAGATGTCAGGAGTAATTACTTTGAAAGACTGATAAACAGTGATGAGCTATGGAAACATTAACAAAGGGCTCTCATCATTGAGCAAAAAAAAGCCGTATTTCACACAAAAACTTGTATTAATATAGCTTGTTTTTTTTTTTACTAAATAGCTTAAGGAAATTACAACGTATACTAGAATATACATTAAAATAAATTTTAATACACTTCCAATATTTCACGTTGCCATTTTCACAGGAACTTAAAAACAAGACACGTGCACGCAAGCACAACAAACAGTAAATGAGGACGATGCAGGAAGCTATTCTTTCTCCTAAAAGTCCTGATGGTGCCCCATAGCAGGCAATGTTGGTATTCTTCGGCGACTGTGCTGAAGGTCTTCTGATGTAGGTTTCCCAAATTTGGGGCAGTCTCATGCAACCAAATTTGTTGAGGTTAGGATTGTTTCTTAGTGCCGAGGCTGATTCCATGAAAAGCCTTTCGTAATTGAATTTACTACGGTGTATCATCGTGGCTTTCTTCCACCGTATTCTATGGAGAGCATCCAGCGCATGGTCTGCAAGACCAGAGTGGCTGTATTGGCGAAACAGGATGCAGTCCTTGTGTTCTTAAAAAATTCTGATATTAGCTGTCCTGCCTGTTTGGCCAAAGTAGGACAGCTTACAGCTGCAAGGGACCTGGTATACACCAGGTAGGTCTAGGGGGGGGGGGGAGTGTGAGGTCTTTAGTAGAGCAGATAAGGGATGCCAATTTTTTATATGGTCTGTAACAAGAAGTTAAGTCATGTCTCTTTAGGATTTTTGTAATTTTTTCCGAGGTGCTCGGATATAGGGTATGGTGATGGATTTAGAGTAATCCTTGTTGTGAGGGGGGAGGGAGGGTTGTGGTTTATTGGTTTCAATATTTTTTTTGGGTGGGTAGCCATTGGCTGAGAAAGTGTTGAGAATGTGGTTTAGTTATGTGGTTAGGGCATCGTCATTTGAACAGAGAAGTTTAGCCCTGTTGTTTAGTGTCTTAATGACTCCATATTGTTGTGAGGGGCGGTGGTGGGATTGTTGGTGAATGTATCTGCCTGTATGGGTGGGTTTTCTATAGACTGAGAAAACCAAGGGATTACATCAGGCTGGCGGGTGACTAGTGTGTCTAAGAAAGGAAGGCAGTTGTTTTTTTCTTCTTCCAGGGTGAATTTGATTCTGGGGGTGTTGGTTGTTTAAGTGTGTTAGGAAGGAGAGGAGTGCATCGAAGCCATGTGGCCAAACAGCGAACACATCATCAACATAGCAAAGCCATATGGTTGGTTTTTGTGGGGCAGAGTTTAAGGCTTTCTCTTCAAAAGTCTCCATATAAAAGTTGGCCTCAACATAGCGAAGCCATATGGTTGGTTTTTATGGGGCAGAGTTTAAGGCTTTCTCTTCAAAAGTCTTCATATAAAAGTTGGCCAAGGGTAGGGGAGTGGAGAACCCATGGCTGTCTCCTCTATTTGTTTGTAGAATTTTCCTTGCCAAACAAAATAGCCTGAGTTCATTGTGAACTGAAATAGGGCTGTGATATCGGGAGGAAATTTAGCTTGGATTAGCTCTAAGGATTCTTTGAGTGGGACATTTGTGAATAAGGAGGAGACATCAAAACTGACCATTACATCAGTGTGTTGGAGTGCAAGGTTTTCTATGCTGGTTTTGAAGTGGGCTGAGTTTCTTATGTGTGAAGGTGTGTTGCCAGTATAGTGTGCTTTGGCCAAATGTTTAGCTAGTTTGTATGTGGGGGAATCAATGCCATCCATTATGGGACATAATGGCACATTTTCCTTATTTTTGGGTAATACAGCTTTTGCAAATGCTAATCAAAAAAGTATGAGAGGACAATCAACCTGTAAAAGCTATCATTTTTAAACAAATATTTCATGATCTAAACATGAAATATTTGCACATAATCATCTGTGTTAATTTATCTTACATAAGAAAAACATTTTTTAACTATCAAAATATAATAAGAATAAAATCTTTTATAATCGCATAAAAATGCGGACTATTGCATATATGCAACAGTCCGCATTATAAACAAAATAAATTTGTTTTGTTTGCAATAGAAGTTTGTATGACAAACAATCTATAAATAATAAATAAATATTATCTAAACACAATAATACTGAAATACATGATATTTCTCTTTTGTTTTTATACTTCAAGTGATAATCAACAATACCAATCAAGGGACATTATTTTATAGTCCCATTTATTTATATGTGATTACCAAAATGAATTCTTATTTGTAAAATGGTAGTAACAGTAACTATAATATTTTATTTAATAAAATCACTTTCGAGACGATCAGACAATTTTACATGAAAAAAAATAACTCGCTCCTTTACAGGTTAACATTTACAAACAATTACTTTTAAGGAAATACTTATGACAACAGCTGCCACACCTTATTTCCTTCCTCCTTCACGTCTTGTGTTCTTCTAGGAGGATCTATAGCCAAGCGATAATTTTCTAGAAAAGATTTGACATAGGGATTCAGATTAAATTCATCCAAGGGTTTCCCATTTATACATATTGTCATTAAATCTGAAATATGTTTTATAGTGAGAGAAGATCTCTTCGTCTCTTTCTCTGTGTGTGTGTGTTTTTCTCAACCTACAGCTGTCGTGGATATCAGACCTATCAAATATCAGCCTACTTCCCAACACAGCCAACAAACCACTAAATAATAACTAACCGGTGCCATCACACTAAACGCTCGTTCGTCTTCAGCACTACAAACTGCAATTGTTGCCATAATCCCTTTGGCTTTTTTTTACCGTGCTGGGAATTTCGTTTTGTAACTTTCCAGTCAAAGCCATTTCCATTAAATCTCTAAAATCATTACTTTTAATTTCATATTTCAAAATAAAATTTAAAGATCTTATTCTCTTTTCTCCTTCTAACCATGGACACGTAACTTCTTCCATATTCGATGTTTCAGGATAACATACATTTAAAATGTTTTTCCATTCTTCATATTCCAAATCCTCATAATTTTCATTTTTAAGTTTAAAATTACTTTGCTGCATTAATCTATCCTTTAAAGACATTATAAGAGAGTTTAATAATGTTTATCACGGTAGTTTGTGAAATCTGATTTTGCTTTCAATTGCTATTCCTTCAAATTCTTTTGATTTTAACATGGTATCAATTTTAAATTCATAAGGACCAACAGAATTTTTAAAATCATTAATTGTTTGCATGATTAAGGAGTTAGCCCTTATAATACTTATAGTGCAACTCTGTAGAGCTTCTGACAGATATGATAATTCCTGTACGATATCAATCATCAATGCTAGATCTTTTAAAAACTCCAAATTGAGAAGTCAGTTTAAAAAGCCCTTATATTTATTTATCATTTGATGCAAAGCTTGCATAAAGCAGGGTAATTTCTCCACACAGCAAGAGCCATTCATAAACTGCAAGCTGTCCATTGTGGTCCAAACACACGGTTGATCTTTAAAATTTCGATACCAAGGTCTTTTGCAATCGTATTCAATTCTCGTGGATTTTTTGGTGAGTGATGATGAAAAGCATATAATTTATCCATAAATATTTCAAAATGATTTATTTTTTAAATGTTTTTCATCGAATCATCTAATGCTAATTGTAAACGATGAGCTACGCAATGCCAAATTACAATGTTGGGAAATTTTTGTAGAAGTTTGATTGCAACACCTGATTTGTTTTCTAACATTACACTAGCTCCATCAGAACAAAATGCAATGAGATGATTTTTTAAATAGTTATTAGAAAATCCATATGAATTTAAAATAGCAATTATAGTAGCATGTATACATTCCATGGTGGTATTTTCTAGTTCTACAAGATCTACAAAAATCATAGAGCTCAACTTGTATGTGAATAACTAAAACACTTATTTTAGATAATGTTGTCAATTCGTCTGCTATTATAGAAATTTTGCAATTTTTTTGTATTATTTTGGAGAATATTTCTAATTTTATTTGTTTAGAAATATGTTCAACTATTCTAATTCCTGAAAATCTAGAATGCAATGATAATCCTAGATCAATACCATTTTTAATTTGACTCGATTAAATCTGGTAAATCGGACATTGGTCAGTTTCTTATCACCAAACTATAAACAGAATTAAACATTTTTGAAGTTATCAAAATTTCTTCTTCATTTAGTTTGTCAATAATTTGGTAATATAGATTTGCTACATTCTTCATTTATTTTTATGATTTTATTATGAGCAAAAGATTCATTATGTTTGGATAACTTTTTACGCAAAGATGTGGTTCTGGAGTCTGTAATGTTTCCATTCAGTTCTATTTTCATTTCTACCTACTCCTTTATAGGTGACAACTTTTTTCTCCTTCAACACCTAAGTTTTTATATTTTGAGCAAACATGACATCCTAATTTACCATTTTTAACTTCTAAACACTTATACTGCGTTTTGAAATACGATGCTTGTTTTTTGTTCCAGCAATCAGGTAAATGATTTTCTTTTTCTCCTCCAACTTGTTGCATGTTCATTGAATCAATGTGTGTATTATCTTCAACTTCATTTTCAACTGCAGTAGAATCAGCAGAATCACTTTTCATTATTTTTTCTTTCCAAAAAAATATTAATAAATTTAACTATCTTTTCATGTTTCACAGGTAAAAATACTTTTACAATTATAAAAATAAAATTTGCTGAATATACAGTTTTTAAATTTATTATTATTTTTAAATTTTAAACATAAACAATTGTTATACATCAGTGTAAGTGAACTGATGAACATAGAACTAATGTCCAGTGGAACAACCCGCTGATGACAGTTTTACAAACATTTGATTGGCTACTGGTTTTACCATACAATTGGCTACCAGAAGGGAGAAGGGTAAAGATAGTGCATGCACTTATTTTATTTGCAAACTTGGGCACATTCATTATAGAGGAGTTGAAACAATAATTCCAAATAATTTATACACTGCCGAATAGATTAATGTTAGGTTACCATATGAGTTTGTTGCTTAATATATTTCAAAAAATTGTGTTTTATTTTTGAAAAAATTAAAAAGTAAACAAGAAGAACAAGAGGCTCATGTGAGCTCCTTATAGCTCATCACTGCTAATAAATAAACTCAGCAGTGACATAACCATACTACAAAATTTTCAAGAGGAATGCAAAGAGGAGTACATGTCAATATTTGAGGTAGAAAAAGCCTTCAAAAACTTGAAATGTGGAAAGGCAGCCGGAGTAGATGATATTCGACCAGAAATGCATAAGTATGGAGGTATAAAAGTTTTGCAGTGGCTACACACTGCATAATTTAATTCAGAGGGTCTGGACAGAAGGTCAAATTCCTAATGACTGGAGTAGGGCTCTCATAGTACCAATCAATGAAAAAGGGAATAAAGCTGAATGTGAAAATTACAGAGGAATTTCTCTACTGAGTGTTCCAGAAATTTATGCAAGCATACTTTAAAAGAGGTTGAGAAAAATTGCAGAAGCGAAACTTGGAAAAGAACAAGCAGGGTTAAGGCCAAATAGAGGTTGTCAAGATCAGATTTTCACTTTAAGACAAATAGTTGAGAAATCGGGGGAATATGACAAAGATCTGTACTTTAGTTTTGTATATCAGGAAAAAGCATACGACAAGGTGCCCAGAGAAAAGCTTTTCAAAACACTACAATTACGGGATGAATGGAACATTATACTGAGCAATCCATAGTCTATATTTAAGTTGTCAGTCAAAATTGAAGGAAATACAGGAAGATGGTTTGATGTAAAATCAGGGATAAGACTAAGATGCACATTATCTCTGCTCTTACTTTGTTTTAAGCAGATGATGTTGTACTCCTAAACACAGTGCAAGTCTCCAGGATTCTCTAACTAAATCGAATAACAGCTGTAACAGATGTGACATGAAAATTGGCAACAAAAAGACCAAAACTATGAAAATAGGTAGGAGCATAGAAAACTTCAGCTGCATTCTAAATAGTGATCCTACAGAGCAAGTAAAATATTTCAGCTATTTAGGCACAGTTTTTAGTGAAGAAGGCAGATTAAATCTGGAAATATAAAACAGAATAAGAAAACTTGTATAGTGGTCAGCCAGCTGAATAAATTTATATGTATTAAGAGAGAAATTAGCTAAAATGCCAAACTAGCAGTATGCAAGACTGCGTTTAAACCAGTTTTAAGTTATGGATCTGAGAGTTAGGTTACAAATAAAATGCTTGATCAGATACTAGAGACCACAGATATAAGGATTCTGAGAAAACTTAGTGGAGTGAACCGATGGCATCAATGGCAGAATCATGTTAAAAATGAAGATATTAGAAAGGAAGTTGACAATTAGCATTCAAGAATGTGTCAGCAAACCTAATCTAATGTGGTTTTGGCTACTTAAATAGAATGCCAGCCTGGCTGGCCGAGTGGTTAGTGTATCCGCTCTCAAGCCAAAAGGCTGTGGGTTCGAATCCCGCCGTGGGCATGGATGTTTGCGATTGTCTGTAGAAATACTAGTGGTGGTGGTCGGCAGTAGATGGCGGTGGTGTAGTTGCGGTCAGTTGGTGAATTGAGTGGTGGAAACAGAGTTGTAGAGCAGGTGCCCTCCCTCGATGAGTCTTTAGACTCCCTGGAGGTGTCAAATAATAATAATAATAAAACAGGTGTTTGCTGCCAAGATAGCAGGAAAGAGACCCAGAGGAAGACCAAGGTCTAGGTGAATAGATTGTTAGAACTGCCTTAGAAGAATGAAATGTTAGATATGACAATATAGGAGTGTTTATAAGCAATAGACCAATTTGGAAGAAAATTGTGGATAAGAGATTAATAATAATATAAACTTAATTGTAGTGCTGTCATAGTAACCTGAACAACCCTTGGAAGTACATATCAGGAAATCGATGATGACGATGAAGAATTATTGGAAAGCTTGAAAGTTGCAGAATTTCTGATATTGCCAGAGTATGGAATCTCACATAGCTTTCTATCCAGGCTCTGGGCAATATTTCAAACCAACAGAATGTGTTCTAGATGTTTGTGAAGAGGTGCCCTTGCTCTACTACAGAGAATGAAGGCAGATTTTTAACTGTAACAGTAAAACATCATCGACGCACCATGGCAAGTCAGCTCCCTTCAAACACTTAACACAGGTATGCAGATACTGTGGCAAGATGTCTGCGACAAGTAGGTCTATACACCCGAAAGCCTGTAGTCTGCATCCCTTTATCCACAGCTCATCATAGAGCACATTTTCAGTGGCATTATCCATAAAAATTGGACAAGACACTAATGAACTAACGTACTCTTTACAGGCGAGTCATTTTAATATTTCCTCCGATTCTAGACAACGCTTGATCTGTCATCAAAGTGGTACTACTTCCATTGTGAGAATGTTCGTGAAAGGGATAGATATATAGTGGTGCTGGGGTCATGGTGTGGGGAGGCATTATGCTTAATGGACACACCAAGCTACAAGTGCTGGAAAATGGGGGTATGACTGGTGAATGATATTGCAACAAAGTTCTTCAATGTCATGTTCAATTGTTCCATGTGAATGTATCTGCCTGTTCCAGGGGAACCCCTTTTTTCCAGTCCTTCAACTGAATTCAACCATATACACAACACCTTCCTTTTCAATGGCTGCAGTGATTACAGAATTAAAAAAATAACCAGTTCCCTCTCCCCCATCACTGCAGAAGGATTTCAAAAATTATATCACCATGCCCTACATCCATGGCACATCAGAAAAAATAGCCAAGTCTTTTAAAAAAAAGTATAACCTTTACACAGCTTTTAAGTCCCACTGGAAACTTGCTTCCCTTATCTGTTCTATCAAAGATCAGCTCCCTCCTCTCTCAGTGTCTGGAGTATATTATTTTTATGTGACACCTGCAAGGAGTTCAATGACTCATCGAGGTTGAGCACCTACTCTACAACTCTCCATCTCCACCACCACATATAAAGTACCCTATTCGTGCAATTTGGCTTACTTTGAAAAAGACAGGTAGATCAGCCACTATTTATTTAGATGAATACAAATCATACATCTGCAATCATGACTATGGCCGATCTGGACTTGCAGGCTATGTATTGGATACAACTCACAGGATCTTCTGGAAGAAACCACATGCTCCACCACAGTAAATTTAAAAAGGAAAGACTGTTTTAGAATCTGCAGCAGCAGCACTCAGAAATCAACCTAATTTAAACATATATAGATGCATAAAACTTCACAAAATTTGGGAAAACAATAATTGTCAGAAGTCCCAGTTTACAATCTAGGCTGCCTACAAACATCCATAGAAAGTGCAACACCTAGATAGGACGACTTTAGAGTCACCCACATGTTTCATTAAGTATTGTGTTGCCTTTGTCTGTGTTATAAGTGTTATTTGTACCCCCTGAAGATGTCTCAGTGACTGAGATGAAATACTGAAAGCATTAAAATTAATTTTTAATCTTTACTAGTCCTGTCAATACTCCATTAAACCTCAAACATGACACCATCCAAGTCTTGGTTCTCAAAAAAGTGTACCAATGCAGTACAGGAAAAAAACTCAGCATAGCACAAGTAGCTCGAGACTAAAACTCCAGTTACTCACTCTGCCTATATTGCAACAGCTGTAAAAGAACCATCAGCAATTCCAAATCAGATTATGAAAGGACCAGACTCTGCAAACACATCTTTCAAATAGCAACTCAACCCTCCAATCTCTTGCCAAGGCCATTTTTGGGTGCAATTTTTGTCCTCCCACATCCAGATGGTACCATAGCCATCTCACCAATTTATTGGCACCACTCTTCTCTTTCAATTCCAGCACTGATGACCAGGGAAATCCCCTCCCCACAACACACACTTCACCAAGTCACTCCATGTCACCAATAGTCTACCACTAGAAATAAATCCAAAGAATCCTTAATAACCTGAACACAAAGAAGACATCCATTCTTGATGGTATTTCACCTGTTGTGTTAAAACTTATGTTCCAGAACTAACACCGTTCCTATACCATCTCTTGAATCTATCCTATTCAACTGGCATTTATCCAACAGCCCAGAAACAGGCCCACATCCAATTCATTCAAAAGAAAAGTGATAAAACTCAGCCAAAACTACAATCTGATTGCTCTCACTTCTGTTCTCTCTAAAACTATGGAGAAGGTGTCATCAACAGCCAACTTTTGCATCCTCTGAACACCTAATAACTGATCAGTGACTAGCAATATGGATTCTGCCACTCTCAATCTACAGTCAATCCTCTAGCTTTCATCACCCACCTCTGGATTCAAGCCACGGAAAAATTCAGAGAAACTCATGTGGTGGCTCTTGACATTTCAAAGTATTTGATCAGGTTTGGCACATGGGCACACTTAGCAAACTGCCACTCTGGTCTGTCTTCTGCCCTCTGCCAGTCATGGTGGATGGTTTTCCTCTCCTCAGATTTCCCCACCATGACTCAGTGAGTGACCACTTTAACAGACTTGAAATACTATCCACAGCTTTGCAGATGACAGTACACTGTATTCTTCCTTTTTTCATCCAACAAACCTTGTAGTGCCCAATTACTAGAACCCTCAAGATCTACCATGATCAACATCCTGAACTCCGATCTCCTAGATATATTATTATTATGTGACACCTCCAGGGAGTCCAAGAACTCATCAAGGAAGGGCATCTATTCTACGACTGTCTCCACCACTCAATCCACCAACGCCATCTACTGCCCACCACCACTATTATTTCCACAGACAATCACAAACATCCATGCCCACATTGGGATTCGAACCCGCAGCCTTTTGGAGAGTGAATATGCTGGAGAGCGAATATGCTAACTATTCAGCCAACTAGGTTGGCTCAATATCTCAATGAGTCCAGGTTAATGCCTGCAAAACCCAGTCTTCTCTGATCTCTCAGAAGAAAGAGCTTGCATCCTTTCCCCTACCTTTCAGTAATAACTTGATATCCAAACACAATCAGACTTCCATTCTTGGACTGACCTACATTTGCAACCTTTCCTGGTACACTCAACCACAGCTTCTGCAACCACCAAAATCTATGTGTTTTTTTAGCTTAAGATATTATTTCACATCTTTACAGGTGATTTATACAAATCTTATATTATATAAGATGACATACAAATTGGATTTAATAGGTCGGAGATTTGATACAAAAACTGTTAGCCTACTAGTTTCGCCACTCTAACTGGTGGCTTCATCTGGGAAAGATAACTCTACACATAACAGCTTAACAAACAAAAATGAGCTAAAGTTTCAAATTAATGCATAACGGAAGGATGAAAAAAAATCAAATTCATAGGAACTTTTATATAAACACGTGGAACGTGTATGTTATCATTTGGTCAGTCAAACAATCACAAACATCCATGCCTACGGTGGGATTCGAACCCGCAGCATTTTGGCTGGAGTCAAAATCGGCCAGCCTGCCTGGCTAATGGTTATGTGTAGAGTTATCTTGCCTGGACGAAGCCACCAGTTAGAGTGGCGAAACTAGTAGGCTAACAGTTTTTGTATCAAATCTCTGACCTATTAAATCCAATTTGTATGTCATCTTATGTAATATTTAGTGGTCAAAAAAACATTCATCACAAATCTTATATTACTCTTAAATCTTATACTGCTCACATAATTGGAGGAGTGATTCACCAAAATCCTCTCTAAAATTATTCAGTGCTGGCCAAAAAAAAAAGGGCAATCCAGTTAATTAATGACCCATCTTCACAGATCCACTTCAGTCCCTCTCCCATAGATGTTCAGTTTCTGCCTAAAAATTGTTCTACAGATACTTTCACAGACAGTGTTCTGCTGAATGTGCTTTCATTCCTCCAAGATCATAACAAAAGCTGCTACTTACCAATATCCATCTACAGTCCAGCTTGAAACTCACTGAACAAATTTCTCTGCCTTCACTTTGTCCCCCTACACCTTCAGTTGTTCGAAAAAAATGTGAACAAATTCCTCTTTTCTTCTTACCCTCTTGCCCACACATAACACTGCACTGGCATGCTATGGGCCTTGCCACATTTTGTATGTGGGTCAGATATAAAAAATTCAAAAAAATTTTACTAAAGACAAGTTATAAAATGTATCAGCATCAGTAATCAGACTAGGTTTTCTTAATAAGAAATATATACTAAAAATGGTTTAGTTTTTCAGTATTTTTTTTTTTTTTACATAATTAAAGTAAAATTACAGAAAAAATTATTATTATGTATAAATCACAAGAACTTACATGCTTAAAGAGACTGTCATCCCATTTATCACAATAATCATGGTAAGTTCCTGGATAATTCATGGTTTCTGTCTAGAAATGAAATCGCTTCTTTCATTAAAAAATAAAGTTATAACATTCAATGGTGTCTGAGGAGGCAAAAATAATAATAATAAATATATATATATATATATTAAACTTAAGTAAAGACACTGAAGGTAATAATAGTTTAAATTACTGAAGACCTCGGCTGAAATCTAAAACATCATCTCAAATACAAGAAAAAAAGATTATATTTGTAACATATTTTATGGGTATAGTTCTCTAAGCAGTGACCGAGTCTGTATCTTGAGTTTGCATGTAAAGCATTACATTTAGTGAATTATGGTTAGAATAAATTACAAATCTGTAGATGTATTATAACCTACCCAATAATAACAAATAACTGATCCAATAACATCTCAATTAATCAACTGGAACAAGGAGATAAATTGATCTGATTATGCATGAGAAAGAACCAGAGACACTTATTATTACTTATGAAGAACAATCATTCCGATGCCTATTATTTGCATTTTACTGATTATCTCAATAATGTCACTGAACCACAATCTAATATTTTCTCCTATCCATTATTTATTATTATTATTACGGGCGACTCAAGGGAATCCTTAGACTCATCCAGGGAGGCCCTAAACATCATGTCCACACAACTATATGACATTCTCACAGTATCTATTATACCTTGCCTTGAACTCACTCACCGTCATAGCACCCACAACAGACTCTGGCAGTTTATTCCACTCATTTACTACTCTAAAAGTAAAGAACCCAGCTCTAACACCCCTGCTAACCACACTCTTGCCCAGCTTCCATAGGTGTCCCCTAGTTCTCCAACCACCAGTCCTGATCTCAAAAATATCCTCTTAATTAACCCTACAGAAAACCTTTAGCAATTTGAATGTCTCAATCATATCGCCCCTTTTCTGCCTATCAACTAATTTCTGCAACCCACAAATCTTCAACCTGTTCTCATATGGTTCATTCCATAGACCTGCTATCATCTTATTCACTCGCCTCTGGATCCTCTCCACCAAGAAGAAATCTAGGTGACCAAATCTGGGCACAGCAGTCGAGATGAGGTCTTATCAAGGCTCGGTACAGAGGTACAGTAACTTGCTTGTCTCTGCTCGTCAAGGTATTTTTCAACAAACAAGTGAGTTGAGCTGATTTAGCTACTTTTGCAATGTGCCCCCTAAACTTCATCTCCCTATCCACCAACATTCCCAAGTCCCTGGCCTCATCAATCTCCTGGAGTACAGTTCCACCAATGTGGAATACTGCTGCTAATCTTTTCACCCCAAAATGCATAACCTTACATTTTGTCACATTAAATTGACATCCATTCTCCATAGCCCAGAACTCCAATCAATCCATGTCGTCCTGCAAGATTTTGACATCTTCTGCATTCACTATTGCGGTACCCAACTTTGCAACATCAGCGAGCAAATGAACTGTTCCTCTTAGATCTTTCCCTATATCGTTAATGAATGGATTAAACAGCAGTGTTCCAAGAACAGAACCCTGCGGCACACCACTAGTCACAGGCCATCTTTTGGACTCCACTCCTGAGTAAACCACTCTTTGATATCTCTCCATCAACCACCCACCTATCTATCTCACCAACCCTATATCCATTCCCATATGTTGTAGTTTACGGATTAGAATTCCATGTGGTATCCTGTCAAATGCCTTAGCCAGGTCCAGCAGTATCACTGTAAACCCATTACCCTTATCTAGTTCAGTCGTCACCATGTTATAAAACTTGAGCAAGTTACTGAGGCATGATCTACCCTTCACCTTGCTGTTTCCAGTACAGTATCTCATTTTCATCAATCCATTCTTGTATTTTTCCATTGACCACTTTCTCCAAGACCTTGAAAATGACTCCTGATATGCTGATCGGTCGGTAATTTGCAACTGTAGTCTTGGATCCTCCTTTATACAGTGAAACTATTTTTCCCTCTTTCCACACCTTCGGGACTAAACCAGACCTGAGACTCAGATTAAACAACATGGTCAAGGGCACTGATAATTCCTTAGCCTCTTCACGCAAGACCCGTGCCAGTATACCATCCAATCCCACAGATGTATTCACATTAAGGTTCTGTAATAGACTATTCACCTCCACTTCATTCATCACAATTCCCGTATAAACTAATGGTTCCTTCATTTTTTCAATGTCACCACCTGGATGATATACTTTAGCAAAGTGCTCGCTCAGTAACTCCACTATATCGACTGATTCAGTGACCTCCTTACCATCGTCATTCCTTAAAATCATTTTGCGGTGTACAGTTTTTTTCTTGCTTGCAGCATATTGAAAGAACTGTTTGGGATTCTCTTTAGCTTGCGTAGCTAGTTTCCTTTCATTATCTGTTTTTGCTTTTTTTTTGCCACCCTCGTTACCCTTCTGGCCTGCACTTTATACCGTTCGTGTGCCTGCAGGTCACTTCTTTCTTTAAATTCTCTCCACAGTTGTTTCTTTTTTTTTTGCAGCTCAAGCTTAATGGTGTTATTCATCCATTTAACCCCTACTTGTTTTACTATTCGGACCTTAGGTATACAATCAGCCATAACCTCCTGTAAATACTCCTTGACCACTTCACATGCTCTATCGACATCCAGCCCTTGCAGTTGTACATGCCATGGCAGTGATCCAAGCAATCAATCTCCTAAGCTTGTCATACTTGCCAGCACGGTAATTCCACATATACCCTGTCTTAATCGAAAATTCCACACCTTTAGCCACCTCCCAGGTCAATATCTTATGATCACTCTCACCAATAGGTGGCAACATGGTCATATTCATTACAGTCAAATTCTCAGATGCTATTACCAGCTCAAGCACTCTCACACCCCTAGCATTTTCAATTACATGCTGTCTCAGAGAGTTATCCATTAATAATTGAATAAAATCCATTTCCTTCCTCACATGTGTCCTCTCCTCCTTCCAGTCACTGTTACCACAGTTGAAATTCCCCATAATAATTACCCTCCTTCCACTCATTTCATCAATTTGTTTATGCATACTATCTCCACCATCTATTCCATCACCTGGTCTATAGCAGCACCCAACTATATATTTTATTCTGCCAGTCTCAATCTCACACCAGATAGCCTCAAATGAGCTCTTTTCATTATCCTGCAATACAACTTCAATTCTCCTTGGCTGCAGTTCATCAGCTATCATCAATAACACCCCTCCTCCCATTTTATTCTCTCTGTCCCTCCTAAACACACTATAACCTACATTTTACCAATTATCTCTATTTCAAAACTGTTACGTGACAACTGAAAATAATGATTCATTTTCAAATTAGGTTTGAAAATTGCTCATTATTTTTCTGTTATATGCACTTTTACTTATGGCGAGAGTGACCATGAGGTGATTACGTGGGTGGTTGCCAGCAATGTGAGGACCTCTGTGAGAAAAAGATATATGTGGAGTTACAAGGAGGTTGATTATGAAGAGCTCAGGAGACAGCTTGCAGGTGTAGCATGGAATGAGGAGTTACCTGGAAAAGAGATCAATGCAGCTTGGGGGATTTTCAAGAACTATCCAGTAGATGCAATGTCTAAATTTATTCCAAAGGATTACAAAGACCAGGCAAAGCAGGTGACTTGGTTGGTAAGGGTAGCAAAAGTGAGGTATGAACAGTAGTCAGCTAATGAAGCCAAAAAGAAACCTAAGGAGTTCTTTCGATATGTAGCCAGCAAAAGGAAGAATGATTATGGAAGGATAACATCAATTGGAGAAAATGGTATAAAGAAAGCCATTGCGGAAGATGTGGTGGAGATACTTAATGAGCAGTTCATAAAGGTCTTTCAATCTTGTGAATGCGACTTCATGGAGAGCAATTGGTGATGGGGGAGGAAAGACTGACTGTAAGTGAGCAAGAGGCATATGGTTGAGCAAACTATATGTTAATAAGGCTGTGGGACTTGATAATATATCACCACGTATTCTGAAGGAATGTGCCAGGGAGTTGACACCTGCCTCGGCATATTTTTTAATACGACTCTTGTATTGGGTCAAGTTCCCAAGGAATGGAAGGAGGGCAAGATTGTGCCACTTCAATCTTGATTAAAAGAGGTTATAGAACAAGCATCAAACTATAGGCCTATCTGTGTGTGTCAGGTATTGTGGTTAAGTTGTTGGAGAAGCTTGTGAGAACTAGGATTCAGAATTGGTTTGACAACAATGGTATTATCTTTGATGGACAGCATGAATTTGGTAAAGGGAGGTCATGTTTTAGTAATCTAGTTACTAATTACAATAAAGTTACTGCTTCCTTGTACAGAGGAGAGGGATACACAGTAATATACTTAGATTTTGAAAAGGCTTTTGATAGATTACCGCATTATAAGTTGATTGTCAAACTAGAGCAGATGGGGTTGGATATTAGATTAGTGCATTGGATTGGAGACTGGATATCTGATAGGTATCAACAAGTTGTGTATTGTGGGGGGAGCGATATCCAGGAAAAGGAAGGTCACTAGTGGTGTGCCTCGAGGGTCTATTTTAGGGCCATTACTGTTTAACTTGTATATTAATGATATTGGTGAAGATTTGGATGGAGATATTCAATTGTTTGCAGATGATGCAAAGAAGGGTCGAACCATGAAGAGTAGAGAAGATGTTGTGGCCTTACAAGAAGACTTGAATAAATTGAATGACTAGGAATGGGAATGTGAGTTCAATGTTGCAAAATGTAAGGTTTTAAATTTTGGGAAACAAAGATAGGATGTAGAATTTATGCTTGGTGAGTATATATTGTTGGAGGTGGAAGAAATAAGAGATCAGGGGGGTTATAATGGATAAGGATCTGCAATTTAGGGAACACACTGCCAAAATTGTGAAGACAACACAAAGGCTTCTGGGAATGATGAGGAGGACACTGGCTTGTAGAGGTAGGGAGATTCTTGTTCCATTGTATAAGCCTATGATTAGGCCACACATGAACTGTTGTGCCCAGATTTGGTCATATGGTTTTCAGAAGGACGAAGAGATGTTGGAAAGGGTCAAGAGGCGACTGACTAAGGTAGTTTCTATCCCCTGGAATGTCGAATATGAGGAAAGATTGAGAAGATGCAATTCTGAGAAGGTGGACAAGAGGAAGAAGGGAGATATGATAGAGACCTACAAGTTAGTAAGGGGTTGTTATAGGATCAATGTTGGATATGTTCTACAGAAAACAGTAGGAGATCAGGGGAGAACCAGAGGTCATCCCTGGAAACTGTATAAAGAGGGTGTGAGTAGGAAAGTGAGAAGCAGGTTTTTTCATGCAGAACTGTGAATGATTGGAATGCCTTGCCTGAGAGTATGGTGTCTGCAGAGAATTTGAGTTTATTTAAAGCATGGTATGATGAGCGGTGTGTATGATAAAAGGACCTCCCAGATGAGTCTTTGACTCCATGGGTAATAATAATAATAATAATTATTATCTGAAATCAAATGCCTATGTAACATTGGAAAATTGATCATTCCGGTGATGTTTATTCTTGGCTATTATTTAATTCAAGCCCCCCCCCCCACACACACACACACAATATTTGATCTCTGCCCCCTCTGTTGGGACCAAGGAGGTAGAATTTTATGTAATTCACAGTATTTCTAACTTTTCTGGCAATAAAATTACATTTTAATTTTTATTTCTACCAACCATGGTCTTGCTTTGTTATGATTAACCAGACAAAAATAATTAAAGAGATGTTATATAAATAAGCAAAGTGATTTTATATCATTCTAGACTTCCAATATATAATATGCCTATCCACAATGTCAAATATGTCTGGCTAATCATTTTTAAAATATTTCACCAGTGCTAGGTTTAACTGCATGAAGAAAGCCATCTGCATGGAATATAGTATCAAGTTTTGCTTTCTAGTGCACTGTGTAAAGGAGGCAAATCATTTCGACTACTTCTTTTAACTCTTTAATGTAGATGTTTTTTTATGAGTAATGCTACCGAGAAATAAACATTTCACAGAGGCGTCTTCTGTGAAGTAACTGTTTCTTGTGCTTAAGTTTTTTTTTTTATTTTTATATCTAAGAATAGTTTTGCAGTCATTTTATATTAATATAATGTAACTATAAGTTTACATTTTACATAAATTATTTTATTT
This sequence comes from Typopeltis vanoorti, assembly GCF_054136105.1. Classification (NCBI taxonomy): domain Eukaryota; kingdom Metazoa; phylum Arthropoda; class Arachnida; order Uropygi; family Thelyphonidae; genus Typopeltis; species Typopeltis vanoorti. Next base: position 16,551,532 of record NC_143559.1, on the reverse strand, counting down.
CATTTTATTGTAGCAGTAAAAAGTTTTCAAAAATGGCAATAAGTCAAAATAAGGCAACAATACAAAAATCTATCAGCTGTTGAAGACTAAGTTTCATAATGAACTTTTCCAGGTGGAACTTGCTGTGAAATTTTCTATAAGTAAGCCTTGAAAAATGAAGACAATGAGAGTATTAGTACATGAGGGGCAATGACAGAATTTGTATGTTTATAGCAAGGTAGTAATGCTGCCAAAAAAAAAAAGAAAAAAAAGTAAACAATGAAATGCTGAATTAGCAGAAATGGAAAAACTCAGATAAGAACTAGTGTTTGAATGAAGTGGAGGATAAAACTGGGGACCGGAAAACAGTATGGAAAGGGTGCCACAGTGGATTCACATGGAATTCAATTATCTGAATTGAATTTTCAAGTTTCAGTTGATATATTATTATTACTCAAGACCCCATGGAGTCAAAGACTCATCTGGATGGTCCTTTTATCATACACACAGCTCATCATATTGTGCTTTAAACACACTCAAATTCTCTGCAGACAAGACATTCATCATTCACAACTCTGCATGAAAAATACCTGCTTCTCACTCCCCTACTCACACCCTCTTTATGCAGTTTCCAGGCAGGAATGAACTCTGGTTCTCCCCTCATCTCCCACTATTTTCTGTAGAACCTCTCCAACATTGATCCTATAACAACCCCTTACTAGCTTGTAGGTCTCTATCATATCTTCCCTCTTCCTCCTGTCCACCAGACTCTACAAATTGCATCTTCTCAATCTTTCCTCATATTCAACATTCCAGAAGCTAGAAATTAACTCAGTCAGTCGCCTCTGGACCCTTTCCAACATCTCTTCATCCTTCTAAAACCAGGTGACCACTGATATAATAACATAAATAATTAAGCTCTGTATGGGAGGAAAGAATAGGAGCTCATCCCTTCAAGAGTTAGGGTACATATAACTTGAAAAAAAAAAAGGATCTGAAGAAATTTTTGCAGCAGACAAAGGATTATAGTGTAGCTGAGAAAATGGTCAATATGTTGCCTAGATATAACAGTAAATAGTGAAGGAGAGTACAGTTAATGAACTGTACAGAACCTAATCTGTACAAGGGGTGAAAGCATGCACGATGATTCATGAATGAAGTGAGCTGAAAGAGTAACTAACTGGAGTAGTTAAAGAGAGGTGAAATGTTGAATTTAAATTGGTTTGGCTTAGTGTTTCAATATATATATATAAAGAGAGAAAGAACAAGAGCATGCAGATCAAGAAAAAGCATGGATAAGGAGTGGGAGAAAGAGAGAGAGAAACTATAGAGAAAGAGAAGCAGGTTGTGGAATGACAGGGAAAGAGGACACAGGGATGAAAGTAATGGCATAGCAGAGTTAAAGAGCACATGAAAAAGAGGGAGTGAAAAAGCAGAATAAAGAGCAAGGAAGCTGTCAGAGTTGGAGTGAGAGGTATGTTATACAGAGTGTAGCGACTTTTGTGAAAAGATTATGTAGGCTGGATGAATGGGAATTTAGAAGACAATGCTTCTGAAATTATAATTATTATCGGGCATCTGATTTGGGTCTTGGAATTCAATGCAAAAGATTCACACAAACAATTAATAATGGTTATCAAATTTCTTTAAATTCACTCACTAGCTTTGGGGGGGAATGGGGGGGTATTAGTAATAGTGTTAATGTTTTGCCTCTTCAAGGGGATTTGAATAGGCTAAAAAGGAGGGCAAATGAATGGGAATGTCAATTTAATGCAACAAAATGTAATGTTTTAAAATTTGAGATCCACAGATGGGATGCTTCATACTCACTTATACAGGAAGAAGTGGAGGAAGCAAGGGATCTCCGGGTGATTGTGAATAGAAATTTGAAATTCCGAGGACATATTGCAAAGGTTGTCAAGATATGGCAGAGAAGTGCTGCAATGCTGAGGAGGAAGACACTGACTACGAAAGATAAAAGTGTGGTGGTCCCATTTTGTATAAAGCTTTGATCTAATCACATCTGGATTTCTGCATTCAAATCTGGTCAGTGGAATTTGAAGGGGGATGGAAAGGATAATAAAAGTGATATCAGGACTGTATAATGTTGATTATGAGGACAGACTGACGACATGTAGGCTGCAGAGTTTGATGAATAGAAGATGGGGAGGGGGAATGATCAAGATTTCTCTTATGGCAGAATGAGAGGAAAGAGCAAGGCCAAGGGCCATCACCATCTCTAGAAGTTGCAAAAGGGGAGTGATGAGTAGAAAGGTGGTCAGTGGAATTTGAAGGGAGATGGTAGAAGGAGCATGGAATTCATTTTCTGAGAGGATGGTAAACATGCAGACAGTAGATGAGTTTAAGGAGTGGTATGATAGACTTTGTGTTGCCCCTCCTATCATGAGTCTTGCAACTCCATGGAAGTCAGGAAAAAAAAAAAAAAAACAATAATAATTACAACAACAACAAAAACTTCCTCTAGCTACTATTTCACTAACCTATCATTCTACAAGAAAAAAATCAGGACTTCGTTATATTCTTACTCATTACAGTAGTGATCCATTGTTTCTCTTCACACATCTATCCCACAAAACCTGCTTAGTAACTTATGACTTTAGTTGCCAGCCTGGTTGGTCAAGTGGATAATATCATATTTAGTATTTTATGAAAATACTAAACATACAAACTGTTATTTGCTCATAGACAGAGAATTGAAACAAGACTATAAATTATCTAATATAATTAATAGTGCTGCTGCTGTCCAACCAAAAAACTATGCATTTGAATCTCACTGTGGCATGGTTATCTATGAAAGTCTTTATGTGTGAAAGACAATTTTTTTCCCCTGCACAAGCCCTTTACTAAATAGAAGCATTGATATTCACTGTCAATAAGCTGGCTAAGGCCTGATTGGCCATAAAGTTTAGAGGTGTGGATTTGGTGAGTCTCAAAACCTATATAATAATTTTGACTGGTGTATACAGCAGGGTGAAAATGATCATGAAATACTTAGAAGGTGGACAAGCAGAGGAGGGTTTCAGTCAAAAAAAGAATATATGTGAAACAATGAACTGCAAGGGAAAGAGACAAATAGAGCCTGAGAATTGCTCTGTTTGTCTCTTTTTCTGACACGCAATGTACAACTTCATACCAAAAGTGAGGTGGATAAGTAAGGCAAGTGGCATGGAAAAGGTTGTTAACGAAAGGAAGTGCTAGAGAAAGAGGTAAACAGAGTCAATTCTAAGGATCTGTCCTAGCTAAGAAAAGCATCAGGAATTTAACGTTAAGTTATAACTCAGGATGCCTAAGAATTGCTGTTTCCTATATTCTTGAGTTTGACACAACCATATTTATTTAAATTAAATTAGTTTTTCTGAGGAGAGCAGAAAATTCTAAAGAAAGAATCTCATATTATTTAATTTGCTACAATAAACCAGTGGGGTTTACCATTCGATTCTATACATATTCCACAAGCACAACAGCTATGTATTTTTTATATTCTCCTAAGAAAACGTTGACTGATCTTCCAGTTTGTAGGACATAGAAGGAAACCTTGTAGGAACAAGGCACACTGAATACATACCAAGAACAGAGGAGACAGAATGGATCCTGCAGGAACAGATAAAGCCAGCAGGTTTTGAAAGGGATTTGAATTCAAGCAGAGATTTTTTTTTCTGGCTTTTTTTTTTTTTGACATACCCAGCTACAGAGAATAGCGACTGCCTATATATAGAGAAGTTCAAGGGCAATGGATTAAGTAGTTTGTTAATTCTACTAGCAAAATTCTAAAACTGTAGCCTTTATTATTATTACACAGACATACCCATAGTCCAAGGACTCATAATGGAAGGTCCACACTAACCAATACTGACATAATGCATATCACCAGTTTGTGGAGTGTTCCCTTTAAAAAAAAGACTGAAGGTTAGCTAATAGACAGAAAAGAGGAAATAGGACAGAAACATATAATTCACTTGTTAGAGAAAGAAATTTTCAATACTTGATTGAGCACATGAGAAAACAAGTCATCATGCCTAGAAGCTGTGTAAAGATGGAAGCAAACATATATGGACTATACTTTTCTTTGCTTAGAGAGTGGAAAATTACCTATTTCACTTAGAGAGTGAAATAGGTTGTCAGAGATTACTTTAAGTGTTTTGTCAGCAAAATAAGTTTAAGGAGAGATATGATGATGATCTTCTTCTTCTACAGCTTCTCCCACTTAAGTGGGGTCACTGTTTGTTATGAGTCTCCTCCACACCTTCCTGTCTTGGGCTGTCACCACATCCAAGCTCTTCATCTTCAAGTCCTCTTCTACCAGCTCCCTCCATCTCTTCTTTGGCCACCCACGCTTCCGCCTTCCTTGCACATCCATCTGCATGACCCTTCTTCCCACATATTCGTCCTCCCTCCTCATCACATGACCAAACCATCTCAACCTTGCCTCCTGTATTTTCGTTCCTAAGTTCGTAATTTTCACTGTTCCCCTGACATAGTCATTTCTCAGATGATCCTTTCTGGTCACACCGCACATCCACCTAAGCATTCTCATCTCTGCTACTTCCATCCTGCTGATGTTATTTTTCCTCAGGGCCACAGTTTCTATAGCATATGTCATAGCTGGCCTCACTACTGTCCTATAAATTTTGCCTTTCAGATTGATCGGCACCCTCTTATCGCATAACACTCCAGCCATCTCCCTCCAGTTCCTCCAACCTGCTTGTATCCTGCATCCCACTTCCTTCTCAGCTCCTCCATCTTCTTCCACTGTTGAACCTAAGTATCTAAAGTCTCTCACCTCTGTTACCACCTCCATCACAATATTAAACAGAAACAGACTTAATGCTGACCCTTGATGCAAGCCAACTGTTACTTGAAAACTTTCTGTCTGTCCCAAACAGGTCCGAACACTTGTCTTCACATTTCTGTACATTTCCCGCACCAACCTGACATATTTCTCCGGCACCTTCTTCTCCCTCAGACACCTCCGGACTTCTTGCCTTGGCACTCTATCGTATGCTTTCTCCAGATCAATAAATGCCAGATGTAGCTCCCTTTGTTTCTCTCGATATTTTTCCATCATCTGTCGTAACCCAAAGATAGCATCTGTTGTTGATCTACCAGGCATGAAGCCAAATTGTTCCTTTGCAATCTCCACCTCCTCCCTCAATCTACCATCAAGAACCCTTACTAGGATCTTCATTGTGTGGGACATCAACTTTATTCCTCTATAATTTTTACAGTCTTGTGCATCCCTTTTACCCTTGTAGATGGGAACAAGAGTACTCTCCCTCGGGTATATTTTCCTGTTGATGATGATAATCTCTCTTTAACAGGATCATGAAGGAATTTGCTTTTTTTTTTTTTTTTATGTTGACCCTACACATGAATGGTCACAAGACCTATAACACTACAGTACCATGTGTAGACAAGTGATACATCCTGATGATACGTGTCATAAAGAATGGGAGGTTGTATTCGTTGGAAAGAAAGGTATGGGGGGGGGGGGGGTTGTTCAAAAGAATAGAGGTGGATGGAATGAAGGAAGCTGATGAGAAGTTAGTTCGGTGTGTTTGAAGCTGGATAGTGTTGGCCAGTAGCTATTCTAGTTCTTCTATGGTTAGAAGAAAGCGGAGGAATGGTAGCAACAAATTCAGAAGAGCAATGTCCATAAAAGTACCTATAGAAAAGGCACAGTGCTGAAACAAAGTGCCTATGATAAAGTGAGTGAAGGGAGTCTGTGAGGGAAGGGTTGTCTATTAAGCAGACTTCGCTGTTCTGAATATCATTAAGAATTCCAAGAGATCTTGGATGCTCCACCCTAAATGTGGGAAAGTATTCCAAAGTTGGAGAGATGTGAGACTTACAGAGTGTTGGGGTTGAGAGAAAGATAAGTAATATTTAGAATGGAAAAGAACACCAAGCTTTTTAAGTCTAAGGAGGCTACGTGAGTAACATGCCAGGAAAAATTGGATGTGACTGCCAATCCAAGAAAAGAAAGTTAATCTTGAAAGGAAACTAAAACATTATCAAAAATGAGGGGATTAGGTAGGATTTTTCTTGCAGGTAATAAGACAGGCTTCAGTTTTTTTTGGCATTGAAATTTACTAAGTTGTCCTCACCCCATTTCAGGATGTTGAGGAGATCAGTGCTCAAGTCATTGGTTATGAAAGATCTTGAGACATCTCACGTTAGAGTACTGCAGGGTTTATCGAATGATGAGTACTGTCATCAGCAAAGCTGTGAATAGGATCTGAAGTCAGAGAAAGGAAGTCACTGATGTAAAGGAGGTCAAGTGTGGGTAAGAGCACAGAAACCTGAGGCACTCCAGTAGTGAAGGGAAATATGAGAGGTAGCTATCCACTATGACACACAGTGAGGAAGATGGCAATCCAATCACAGAATGTAGAAGGGAGGCCATAAGATCACAGTTTGTTCAGGAGGGTTCAGTGCCAAATGACTTAGAAATATCAAGAGCAATAACATGAGTTTCTGCAAATATTTCCATGGCCTGAGTCCTAAGATAGGTGAAATTAGCTAGGAGGTCGGCTGTAGAATGAAAATAATGAATCCATATTGGTGATTGCTAATTAATTAGTGAGTTTCCTAGTGAAGAAGCTAATAATTCATAACCTTCTCTATCACTTTTGAAAGTACTGAGGTGAGAGTAATGGAACGATAGTTAGATGGCTGATTTTTGTTTCCCTTTTTGGAAACAGACTGGATGTGGACTTGCTTCCATGCTATTGGGTAGGTGCCAGCAGAACAGGAAAGTTTACATAGACGATATAGGATGGATGTCAATTCTGGAACACAAGTCTTGGGCACCACCAGAGGAATACCATTTGGCCCAGGAGCCTTATTAATTATTATTATTACGGGCGACTGCAAGGAGTCCTTAGACTCATCGAGGGAGGCCCTAAACATCATGTCCATCACAACTATTCAACATTCACACAGTATCTATCACACTTTGCCTTGAACTAATTTACTGTCATAGCATCCACAACAGACTCTGGCAGCTTATTCCACTCATTCACCACTCTAAAAGTATCCAGAGCATGGTCTGCTAGGCCCGACTTCCCATAATGATAATTCCGGACATATCGTTTATGTTCGCTGATGCGGATATTCACAGTTCTTCCTGTTTGACCGTAGTAGGCTTGATTGCATGAGCAGGGTACTTGGTAGACTCCTGGATGTGATAAAGGAGGAATGCGGTCCTTGGGTGAGCAGATGAGGGTGGCTAATTTGCTACATGGTCTGAATGTAGTGCGTAGTTTATGTTTATTGAGAATTCTTGAGATCTTTTCGGATGTGCCTTTAATGTAAGGGATGGTGACTGTTTTGTTGTAGTTCTCTGTGGTGGATGGTGGGAGGGGTTTCTTAGGAGTGTTTAGTATTTTGTTTATTTTTTGTGGATTGTAGCCGTTGGCCAAGAAGGTGTGGAGTAAGTGAGTCAGTTCAGCAATAAGAGCCTTGTCATTTGAACAGATTGCTCTCGCTCTATGGGTTAGCGTTTTTAATATGCCATATTGTTGAGAAGGATGATGGTGTGATTGTTTGTGTAAGTATCTGCCTGTATGTGTGGGTTTTCTGAAAACTGAAAATGATAAGGAACCACCTGGGAGACGTGTGATGAGTGTATCCAGGAAGGGCAGACAGTTGTTGGCTTCCAGTTCCATAGTAAAATGGATTTTTGGATGTTGGCTATTTAAATGTGCTAAGAATGTTTTCAATGTCTCAGGGCCATGTGGCCAAATAGCAAGCACATCATCAACATAGCGTAGCCAAAGTGTTGGTTTGAGAGTGGCTGTATTGATTGCTTGTTTTTCCAGGTGTTCTATGTAAAAGTTGGCTGGGGGGGAAGGGGGGAGCCCATGGCTGTCCCATCAATTTGTTTGTATATTTTCCCTTTCCATGTGAAATATCCTGCATGTATCGTGAATTTGAATAGTTCAAATATATCAGGGGGGAAGTGTGACTTCAGTAGATTGAGGGTTTCTATTAGTGGTACATTTGTGAATAGTGAAGTGATGTCAAAGCTTACTATTAAGTCTGAGCTTTTTAGGGTGAGGTGTTGTAAGATGTTTTTTTAGGTGTGCTGAATTTTTGACAAAGGAGGGAGAATTGTTAGTGAGAGTGGCTAGTAGCTTCGCTAAATATCTAGCCAGTTTGTATGAGAGACTATTTATACTGTCCACAATTGGGCGTAGGGGTGTGCCTGGTTTGTGAATTTTTGGTGATCCATAGATCCTCGGTGTTTTAACATGGAAGGGTTTGAGTTTGTTAACTGTGTCTTTGGGCCAGGAAGTGACTTTTTTTAATAATTTTCGTGCCTTATTCTTTTGTGTGTTGGTGGGATTGCGATCTATAATTTTGTATGTTGACTGATCTTGTAATAGTGTGTGCATTTTGTTTTCATATTCAGTTGTGTCCATCACCACGGTTGCATTTCCTTTGTCTGCTTTTGTTATGGTAATTTGGCTGTTGTTGTGTAGCTCTTTTATAGCAATGAATTCCTTATGTGGGATATTATTTTTGGGAGGCCTGGACTTGATTAGGATGTTGGCCACATCTAAACGTATGTTGTTAGCTATTGTTGGAGGCAGGTCGTAAATTCCTCGTTCGATGGACGCCATTATTTCGGCTTTTGGAACTTGCTTGGGAGTTATGGCAAAGTTGTGCCCTCGACTTAAAGCAGTCGTGGCTTCTTTGCTTAAGGTGAGTGACGATAGATTCACGACGACGAGGTCTTGTTGTAATTGCGGTCGTTGTATGGTGTTCCGTTGTTGTAGATTTTCGAACTTCTTTTGGTGCCGGTTTTTGACTCTGTCGAATTCTTTTTTTGCCGTTGCATCGGTGATGTTCTCTAAGATCTGCCAAAGTTCCGTATTTAGAATATTATGCAGTGATTCTCGTAATGCGCTGATGGTTGTATTTGCTTGTGCTAATTCCTAGCGAGCAGTGTTAATTTGTTCGCGTAAAAGCGCTACACTCGCTCATTTATAGATGCGTTGGGCTTTGGCCGAGTGGAACTTGTTTTTGATTTTAAAACAGTTCGGTATTAATTTGGTGTCTCGGCACCTCTTCAAGAAGGCTAACCTGTTTAGTTGCCGTGCCAATTTCAACTTCCACTTACCATATCGTCGTGTCTTGCGTACGATATCGTCTTCGTGAAGAATCCTTAAACGTGTGGACAGACTTATGTGTTCGTCGAACATGTTGTTTATTATTTTAACGATATAATAGAACAAAGAAACTAAGTAAATAATTAATTTATTAACTTGATGCTGATATTTCGCTGGTATTATAACCAGCATCTTCAGAGCACAAAAACACTGTCTGTCACAATACACGAGACTAAAACAACATGTTTTTCAGTACCCAGGATTATTTTCATTCAAAAAAAAAAAAGAAAGAAATTGTGCAGTTTTTATGATTTATATTAAATACCATTTACATTATCACATTCCAGACTAAAAGACATAAGTATTTATATCTAAATAAATGAATATCATATATATGATATTCATTCATTTGTATGCTTTTTTATTTTTAATACTATATATATATATATATATATATATATACCAAATAAAATACCAAATTTGACAAACACCAAATAATATCCTAAAATCTATTATTATTATTTTCGGGCTACTCCAGGGAGTCCTTAGACTCATCAAGGGAGGCCCTAAACATCATGTCCACACAACTATATGACATTCTCACAGTATCTATCATACCTTACCTTGAACTCGCTCACTGTCATAGCACCCACAACAGACTCAGGCAGCTTATTCCACTCATTTACCACTCTAAAAGTAAAGAACCCAGCTCTAACACCACTGCTAACCACACTCTTGCCCAGCTTCCTTAGGTGTCCCCTAGTTCTCCCACCACCAGTCCTGATCTCAAAAATATCCTCTGAATTAATCTTATAGAATCCTTTTAGCAATTTCAATGTCTCAATCATATCACCCCTTTTCTGCCTATCAACCAGTTTCTGCAACCCACAAATCTTCAACCTGTTCTCATATGGTTCATTCAATAGACCTACTATCATCTTAGTCACTCGCCTCTGGATCCTCTCCACCTCCTCCCCATCAAAAAGGAACCGAGGTGACCAAATCTGGGCACAGTAGTCAAGATGAGGTCTTATTAAGGCTCGGTACAGACGTACAATAACTTGCTTGTCTCTGCTCGTTAAGGTATTTTTCAACAACCAAGTGAGTTGATGAGCTGATTTAGCTACTTTCGCAATGTGCCCCCTAAACTTCATCTGCCTATCCACCAACACTCCCAAGTCCCTGACCTCATCAATCTCTTGGAGTACAGTTCCACCCATGTGGTATACTGCTGCTAATCTTTTCACCCCAAAATGCATAACCTTACATTTTGTCACATTAAATTGACATCCACTCTCCTTAGCCCAGAACACCAATCAATCTAAGTCATCCTGCAAGACTTTGACATCTTCTGCATTCACTATCGCTCTCCCCAACTTTGCATCATCAGCGAACAAATGAACTGTTCCTCTTAGATCTTTCCCTATATCGTTAATGAACGGATTAAACAGCAGTGGTCCAAGAACAGAACCCTGCGGCACACCACTAGTCACAGGCCATCTTTTGGACTCCACTCCTGAATAAACCACTCTTTGATATCTCTCCATCAACCACCCACCTATCCATCTCACCAACCCTATATCCATTCCCATATGTTGTAGTTTACGGATTAGAATTCCATGTGGTATCCTGTCAAATGCCTTTGCCAGGTCCAGCAGTATCACTGTAAACCCATTTCCAGTTCAGCCGTCACCTTGTTATAAAACTTGAGCAAGTTACTCAGGCATGATCAACCCTTTACAAAGCCATGCTGTCTCCTGTACAGTATCTCATTTTCATCAATCCATTCCTGTATTTTTCTCTTGACTACTTTCTCCAAGATCTTGACAACAACTCCTCATATGCTGATCGGTTGGTAATTTGCAACCATAGTCTTGGATCCTCCTTTATGCAGTGAAATATTTTCCCCTCTTTGCATGCCTTCGGGACTAAACAAGACCTGAGACTCAGATTAAACAACATGGTCAAGGGCACTGATAATTCCTTAGCCGCTTCACGCTAGACCCGTGCCGGTATACCATCCAATCCCACAGATGTATTCACATTAAAGTTCTGTAATAGACTATTCACCTCCACTTCATTCATCACAATTCCCGTATAAACTAATGGCTCCTTCATTTTTTCAATGTCTCCACCTGGTTGATATACTTTTGCAAAGTGCATGCTCAGTAACTCCACTATATCGACTGGTTCAGAGACCTCCTTACCATCGTCATTCCTTAAAATCATTTTGCCATGTACAGTTTTTTCTTGTTTGCAGCATATTGAAAGAACTGTTTGGGATTCTCTTTTGCTTGCATAGCTAGTTTCCTTTCATAATTGGCTTTTGCTGTTTTTACCACACTCATTACCCTTCTGGCCTGCACTTTATACCGTTCGTGTGCCTGCAGGTCACCTCTTTCTTAAAATTCCCTCCACAGTTGTTTCTTTTTTTGCAGCTCAAGCTTAATGGTGTTATTCATCCATTTCACCCCTACTTGTTTTACTATTCGGACCCTAGGTATACAATCAGCCATAACCTCCTGTAAATGCTCCTTGACCACTTCCCATGCTCTATCGACGTCCAGCCCCTTGCAGCTGTACATGCCATGGCAGTGATCCAAGCAATCAATCTCCTAAGCTTGTCATACTTGCCAGCACGGTAATTCCACATATACCTGGTCTTAATCAAAAATTCCACACCTTTAGCCACCTCCCAGGTCAAGACCTTATGATCACTCTCACCAATAGGTGGCAACATGGTCATATTCATTACAGTCAAATTCTCATATGCTATTACCAGCTCAAGCACTCTCACACCCCTAGCATTTTCAATTACATGCTGTCTCAGAAAGTTATCCATTAATAATTGAATAAAATCCATTTTCTTCCTCACATGTGTCCTCTCCTCCTTCCAGTCACTGTTACCACAGTTGAAATCCCCCATAATAATTACCTTCCTTCCACTCATTTCATTTTCATCAGTTTGTTTATGCATACTATCTCCACCATCTATTCCATCACCTGGTCTATAGCAGTATTCAACAGTATATTTTATTCTGCCAGTCTCAATCTCACACCAAATAGCCTCAAATGAGCTGCTTTCACTATCCTGCAATACAACTTCAATTTTCCTTGGTTGCAGTTCATCAATAACATCAACATCAGCTATCATCAATAACACCCCTCCCCCCATTTTATTCTCTCTGTCCCTCCTAAACACACTATAACCTACACATTCTATCCCACTAACTATATCTTCTTTCGTCAGCCATGTTTCACTAATGCCAATAACCTGTGGCCAGGAAGAGCTAATCAATTCCAAAAATTGTTCCTTCTTGTTCCTAATACTCCTGGCATTAGTATACATGAAATGTAGTGATCCATTTGTTCCACCCCTATCTTGATGAGTTATTCTAAATGTTCCATTCCCATTTTTTGTCCTTGGTGCTGGCCCAGGTACATTATATACATTTTTACACTCGACTGTCTCACTGATGTGTGCATATCCACTCCCCCCCCCCCCATCCTTGGTAGTTCTAGTTTCCGTGGTACTGCACATCCATTTTCACTTCATTCAGCAACACTTTTTCCAGTCTTCGCACACCAAGTCCATTCAAATGCAGGCCATCCATCTTGTATAAGTTCTTTCGCCCATCAAACTCATTCCACACGTCCACGAATTCCACACCACACCGTTTGCATAACCTGCGCATAATGTCATTTGCGATTATGGCCCTCATTCTAAACTCCTCTCTGTCATACCGCAGCAACAGAATGACCATTCTAACTCTGTCTCTCTTTTCTTTCGCTACCTTTAACAATACTTTCAAGTGCTCTCTCATAAAAAATTTATCACCTTTCAATTCATTCGTACCCACCACAATTATAAATTCTTTCACCCTCTGTTTTTGCACTCTAATACTCTCACTTACATCCTTAAAATTCGCACCTGGTAAGTACGATTTAATTACACTCCCATCTATCACTCCACTTAATAACGAGTCATCATAAGTATATAAGAAAATAATCAAATACAAATAAGATTAAATCATGAGCTATCATATACAAGAGAGATAAATCAAGGAATCCGACAGGGATGTCCCCTCTCAGCAACTCTTTTTAATATTTACCTAAATGAAAAAAATAATAATAAAATGGAATAAAAATTTCCATCAAGGTATTAAACTTTCTCCTGCTGTGAACTTTTAAACACTCTCCTTTTTGCCGACGACCAAATAATAATTACAAATTCTGAAGATAACTTACAGAAAGCTATTTTAGATCTAAATGAGATAGCCAAGGATTATAGTATGATAAATTCAACAGAAAAATAAAAAACTATGGCCTTTAAAGGACAAGATCCAGCAAGAACTAAGATAGTAATATAACATAGCAATGTAATATAAGATAACAAGATCTCAGAACAGGTGAATTCATTTAACTACCTGGGATGTATGATCACTTACGAAAATGAAAAAGATATAAACATAAAAATTGCAAAATATTTAAAAATAACAGGTGTAATTAATTCTATATTTAAACCAAACATAGTTCAAAAACAAACCAGGCTAAAAGTATACAATACATTAGCCCTACCAGTCTTATTGTGTGGAAGTGAAATTTGGACAATAAAATAAAAAGACAAACGAAGATTAATAACAGCAGAAATGAAGTTTATGAGAAAAACTGCAAAGTATACTCTATTTGATCACAAAAGAAACGAAGAAATTATAAAAGAATTAAACCAAGAACCAGTAATAGAAAAAATTAAAAAACATGAACATAAATGGATGGAACACATTCAAAGAATGAAAATAGAAAGATTAGCAAAACAAGCCTTAAAGTACAAGCCATTAGGAAAGAGAAAACCAGGACGTCCTCTTAAACGATTCAACAATGACTTCTAAGGCCGAAACATGCCACTTCTTCTTTATCTGCAGCTTCTCCAACATAAGTGGGGTCACTGTTGATGATGAGTCTCCTCCACATCCTCCTGCCTTAGGCTGTCACCACATTCAAGTTCTTCATTCCTCAAGTCCTCTTCTACCAGCTCCCTCCATCTCTTCTTTGGCCACCCACACTTCCTCTTTCCTTGCAAATCCATCTGCATGACCCATCCTCACACATATTTGTCCTTCATCCTCATGACATGACCAAACCATCTCAATCTTACCTCCTGTATGTTCGCTCCTAAGTTCGTAACTTTCACTGTTCCCCTTACATAGTCATTTCTCAGATGATCCTTTCTGGTCACACCGCACATCCACCTAAGCATTCTCATCTCTGCTACTTCCATCCTGCTGATGTTATTTTTCCTCAAGGCCACAGTTTCTATAGCATACGTCATAGCTGGCCTCACTACTGTCCTATAGATTTTGCCTTTCAGATTGATCGACACCCTCTTATCGCATAACACTCAAGCCATCTCCCTCCAGTTACTCCAACCCACTTGTATCCTGCATCCCACTTCCTTCTCAGCTCCTCCATCTTCTTCCACTGTTGAACCTAAATATCTAAAGTCCCTCACCTTCCTGATGACATTTCCTTCCAGCTCCAGATATGTCTCCTGGCCACCACCCACTGGGCAACACATACATTCTGTCTTACTTCTGCTCAGTCTCATACCTCTTTCTTCCAGTACTTTTCTCCATCTTTCCAGTTTGGTTCCTGCTTCTTCTCTTGAATCTACACACAGCAAGATGTCATTTGCATACAACATTGTCCAAGGCGCATCTTCTCTCACCTCCTCCGTCACCACCTCCATCACAATGTTAAACAGAAATGGACTTAATGCTGACCCTTGATGCAAGCCAACTGTTACTTGAAAACTTTCTGTCTGTCCCAGACAGGTCTGAACACAAGTCTTCACATTTCTGTACATCTCCCGCACCAACCTGACATATTTCTCCGGCACCTTCTTCTCCCTCAGACACCTCCAGATTTCTTGCCTTGGCACTCTATTGTATGCTTTCTCCAGATCAATAAATGCCAGATGTAGCTCCCATTGTTTCTCTCGAAACTTTTCCATCATCTACCGTAACCCAAAGATAGCATCTGTTGTTGATCTACCAGGCATGAAGCCAAATTGTTCCTTTGCAACCTCCACCTCCTTCCTCAATCTTACATCAAGAACCCTTTCTAGGATTTTCATTGTGTGGGACATCAACTTCATTCCTCTGTAATTGTTACAGTCTTGTGCATCTCCTTTACCCTTGTAGATGGGGACAAGAGTACTCTCCCTCCATTCCTCGGGTATATTTTCCTGTTGGCAAAATTTCATGAACAGTTCCCACAGTAAGTCAATTCCCTCTTCCCCCAGTGCCTTCCATGCCTCCACTAGAATCCTGTTGGGGCCCACCGATTTTCCATTCCTCATCCTCTTCATGGCCTCCGTCACTTCCACTCTACTGATATTCTGCACCATACCCTCAGAAGGCTGCCCATCTTCTCTGTGAGTCCTTGCATTTTCCTCATTCAAAAGTCCCTCAAAGTATATTCTCCATCTGTTTCTTATGTCCACATCCCTCCATAATACTCTTCTTTCAGTGTCTTTGATCTGCCTCACATGTAAGATGTGTTTGCTGCTTTATTTCTACATTTCGCTAGTTGGTAAATTTTTCTCTGTCCTTCCTTTGTTTCTAATTGATCATACATAGCCTTCGCCTGTGCCACAACTCTCTTGGCTTCTTCCTTTCTCTCTCTCTGTACACCTCTCTATCCTCTTCTACTCCTGACTGATCCCACTTCTGCTTTGCCTTCTGCTTAGCTGTCACTACCACTTCTACATTATTATTCCACCACCAACCCTCCTCCTGCTCTTTAATCTTTCCAGATGTCTCACCAAGCACCTCGATTACACAGCTCAGGATTACTTTTGAATTATGTTTCCACCAATTTTGTACACTTTCCAGTCCATCCGAAATCCTCTCTAACACCCTCTCCCTAAAATGATTCATCACACTCTCTTCTTTTAAGCGAAACCACTTAATTGTCTTCATCCCATGGCTTCCAGAGGCTCTTATCTTCGATCTTATTTTAAAGTCTGCGCACAGCAGTCGGTGTTGCTGTGCCACTTGATCTGTTGGAATTACTTTACAATTTGTCACAACTTTAAGATGTTTTCTTCTAGTCAAAATGTAGTCAATTTGTGAACTCTTGTTACCACTCCTAAATGTTATCAAATGTTCTTCCCCCTTGTAGAAAATCAAGTTCACAATTGCCAGATCAAATGCTACTGCAAAGTCCACAACCCTCTCTCCTTCCTGTTCATCATTCCCACTCCGTGGCCACCATGCACCCTTTCACAGTCTCTATTCTGTCTCCCGATGTGTCCGTTCAAGTCTCCTCCGACAATCACCACCTCGTTTTCTTCCAGTTCCCTCATTTCTTCATCTAACACGTTCCAGAACTCATCTTTCTCCTCTGCTGTACAGCCAACTTGGGGGGCATATACATATAATACGACCACCCGCTCTTCTCCAAGACCCAATTTCATTAGCATGATCCTGTCGTTCTTTCTACTCACTTCCAGTACTTCGCCCTTCGTTCTGCCATACACCACAATTCCTACGCCATTTCTTCCCTCGTTATTCACTCCAGAGTAGAACAATTTATATCCATCTCCCAGTTCCTTTGCCTTTCCTCCCTTCCACCTTGTCTCCTGCACACATAAAATGTCCAACTTCCTCTTCCTCATCATGTCTGGCACCTCTCTTTCTCTTCCAGTCATGTTTCCAACATTCAGTGTTCCCACTCGCAACATCCTCTCCACCTGCTGGGCTCACTTCTTTAACCACACCCGCCCTTGATACGGTAGCCCTCGTCCACTTCTCACAGCTGTAGGGCAATGTGGCTGCACGTCGCTTAAGGGGTACGCCCTAGCCCTTATATCATTTTCTCTTTGACTCATATCATAGCTAGAGCTGGCAGTGAAGTTTTACGACCGGATGCCCTTCCTGACATCAACCCTTGCCATTTATCCGGGCTTGGGACCGGCACCTGTTGAGGCTAGCTTGCCTCCTTCGGTGGCTGCATAAGACAAAATGACTTAGCAAGATAGGAAAGATTCACCCCTAGCCCTCGGCATCAGTGGGAAGGAGCAAGGAGAGGAGAAAGAAGCAAAGAAAGAAGGGGAGAGACCAGTCTACAGAATAATATAACAGATGTATATTACATGAAGTAAGGCATGGCCCAGCATCTGGTACCTCGGGTTTGCCATGCCCGTACTCACTAAAGTCAGCCCTTGAGGTGAAGGCCGGAACAGGCTACGCTAGGCATAAATCCTTGATATGCATGATGATGATGATATATTATCATCATATCATATATATATCATGAATATATATATGATATTCATGATATGATATTCATATAATATTCATGACATAATATCATATATATATCATGAATATATATATGATATTCATATATTTTTGTTTTTTTATTTTTATTTTGACATAACATGAGGCATGACATAAACACATTATGAATATCATATAGATGATATTCATATTTTTATGCTTTATTTTTATTATCATATGTACGATATTCATATATTTTTATGCTTTTTATTTTTATTTTTAATATATCATATATATGATATTCATTTATTTTGATGTAAATATTTAATATGATAATGTTAATGGTATTATATATATATGATAGAAACATACAAGTGCTAAATGGGATTTTATAGAATAGTTGTAAGGGAAAGAAATATCATTGGAAATTCAGCAGAAGTGTAATTAGCAGAGATGTTAGGTTTAGATTTTTTTTTTTTTTTTTTGGTAAGAGGATGGTGAATGAGTGGAATGGATAACCTGAAGTGGTTGTTGTCAGTGAATCCGTTTAAGGAGAAGCATGACAGTATTGCGTGAATGACAGACTGGACCACCAATGAGTCTTCATTGGTGGTCCAATCTGTCATTCATCTGCTATAAATTTCGAGTTACGAAATTTATAGCAGATGTATTGTGAATAAGCAGTTCTATAAAACAGGGGTTTAGAAATTAACCCGTTCACGTGTGTGTGTGTGTGTGTGTGTGTGTATATAAATAATGGTGCAGCCACACAGACCAACCAGATAACCCTGAAAATATATAAAGATTTTTAAACTTCTCTGGTCTATGTTAAATTCAATTTAACCTATATCTTTTAACAGAGAAATCTTAGTTTTAGTATGTCAACACTCACTGATATACACACACATTTTTAGTTATCCCTCACAATACGAAGTTAAGGTTTGAAAAAAAACAAATTATATATATAATTATTAGTTGTGGTCTTCAACACAGGCCCACAGTTTGTTTGTGTTTTCAAACCTTAACTTCGTATTGTGAGGGATAACTAAAAATGGAACATTAAGCACCTACAAATTTCGCACTGATATAATATTAACTCCAATGCTAAAACTTACGTTAAGAACATCATGTTCTTTAAGATGCAGACGTGTTCTCATTTCTTCCATGCGGTTATTCATTTTTATGTAAAGATTTATCAAGAACGGTTGTAGTTACCAGACATTACATACACACAAACAAAACACGTGTTCACGAGAAACTACTAGTGCGTCAGTAAGCCTTGATTTCAGTATAGTCTATCGTTTGCGCATGCGCTTTTTTTTTTTTTTTTTTAAATAACGTTTCACTGCAATACTTTCATAAGATATATTATTAATGAAAACATATCTCTGTAGAACAAATTAAATAGCTGTCTGAAAAACTATAACAAAATTAATAAATAAAGTTTGGTTTCAAGACATGCATGGAAATAATGTCGGGTTCCCATGACAACAACTAGTTTAGATATGACACACTGCTTTGCGCTGAAGCCAGCTTCCATCCAATTATTTCATTAATCAAAAAAAAAAAAAAAAAAAAAAATCTAACGCCTTTTTATTCCCGTATAGGGAGTAAGTGAGGTCGTTTAGTCCTATCTAATTTCATTAATCAATATTTAAAAAAAAAAAGTCTAAAGCCCTGAAGTAAATAGGCAGCGCACTTTAATTCCTACTTAACTTTAAAACCGGAAGTTGTTTTATAAATTGTTTTCTAAGTGTCAAATAATAGCTTAATGAATGACTAGGGAAATATAACACGAACCTTATGTGATCACGAGCATCTGATCATATACGAGCGATGTGCACACATCGCAAAAAAAAATCATTTTCTGTAAAGAGTCAAAATGATCAAACAAATACAATCTGAAGAAAATTATTGGAGAGAGGTTTTAAAAAGAATAATAGCTACCATTAAGTTACTGAGTAAACTAAGGCTACCATTTAGAGGAAACACAAATGATATTTTTTCTGATTCTTGCGGAATTTATTTATCGTGTTTACAATGTTTAT
Organism: Typopeltis vanoorti; assembly: GCF_054136105.1. Lineage (NCBI taxonomy): Eukaryota > Metazoa > Arthropoda > Arachnida > Uropygi > Thelyphonidae > Typopeltis > Typopeltis vanoorti. Next base: position 16,532,089 of record NC_143559.1, on the reverse strand, counting down.
GTGAATTTGATGATTTTTTAAAACATCACATGAAAATGTACGCCAACTGTGGTTCTGGGAGATCAAATTATATTTCTTACCACACTTGTGATGAATTCATAGCGTTAATAGCTAAAAAAACAACAGAAATACCTCATGAAAAACTTCTTTCTAAATTAGAGAGCTCATCATTGGCTGAACATTTTGACAAACCAGCAACAGCAATTTTAACAGTTATGTGTGACAAAATTTTACAACGAATAAATGCTACTTTTAAATCTCTACAAGTCCCGGTATTATTATTATTATTATTATTATTATTATTATTATTATTATTATTATTATTATTATTATTATTATTATTATTATTATTATTATTATTCCTGATACCTCCAAGGAGTCCGAAGACTCATCGCGGGAGGACATCTTCAACTGTCTCTACATCTTACCTCTACTACGAATCAACGCCATCTACCGCCCACCTCCAACACTACCACAACTAGTATGGATTTGTTTTTTGCTAATAATTTGTTACACTCTTTAGTTTGGTTTTATTTTAGATATAAGAAATAGTTTTGCTGCTGTAAATGAAGAAGTGAATTTATTAACAGATGAGACAAAATTTAAAGATGAAAAGGAAAGAGTTAAAAAACGAAAGAAAAAAAATGAGTGACGAAGTTTCACAATCTAACAATGAGATTTATATTACATGGGAAAGAATTCGCTGTGAACACTTTTAATGTCATTTGCGATAAGCTAGTTTTGGAAATTAATGAAGAACAAAAAGGTATTTCGACATATTAGATATGTTTGACATTTTTTTTTTTTTGAAGAAAGATATAGATAAAAACAAGTACAAGACTAGTATTGATAAAATTTTACAAACTTATGGGACTGATATTGATCCAGAAAAATTTACTCATGAAGTTAAGCAATTTTCAATAATGATAAAGGAAGATAATTCTTCAATTAAAAATATGTAAAAATTTATAAACGATAGGTTAAGGTCTACTTTTCCGAACGTAGAAACAATTTTAAAAATATTTTTGACGATGCCTATTTCAGATGCAAGTGGTGAGCGCTCATTTTCAGTGTTGAAACGAATGAAAAATTATTTAAGAAGCAACCAAAATAAAACAAGTGACCAGCCGTTATTACATTGAATCAGATGTAATGGACCCTGACCCTCACATCGAGTATTATGATGACATTATATATCTATTTGCTAAGACTAAAGCCAGAAAAAAACTTCAAAAAAAAAAAAATCAGCTAACGCCTTTTTATTCCCGTGTAAGGGGAGTAGGCGAGGCCATTTAGCCCTATCTAACTTTTGGAGACTGAGTGGGCAGTTCAATCTCCACTGGTACCAATCAGAGATAGATGGCCCAAGGCTATCACTAATTAAGCGGTACGCAGTGAAGAGAGACGGCTCAAATGTGCCGCCATCTCGTGGTCCCTAAACCTAACACAATATATTTAATGTCTGAAATAATGTGGGTTCTACGATCGATTTTCTTGAGTTTACAGGACGAAAAACCCGAGTTTCCGGGGAAAAAACCCGAGTTTCCGGGAGGAAAAACCTGCTTGCCCGTGCCAGAGGCTTAGAAAAATTTCCTCTAGTCGCCGACTAGACTCGAAACCAAGTCTTCCTTCGTGCGGCCAAGCGCCGTGGTTGGCAAACGCCACATCCACTGAGCTACACAGGCTCTGGAAAAAAAACTTTTAGTTATTAATTTTTTTATTTAAATTTTAAATAATTTATTTTTATACTTTTTTAAAATACAAATATATGTATACCAATGGGCATGTGTAGCTCAGTAGAGCTGGCGTTTGCACTGTACAGCGCTTGATCGCACGACGAAAGGCGTTCGAATCTAGTCGCCGACTAGAGAAACTTTTTCTAAGCATTTTCTCAATCGCTTCCAAAGTTTGTCGATCTCTGGCACAGGATAGTTGGTTTTTCCTCCCGGAAACTCGGATTTTTCGTCCCGTAAACTCAAGTAAATCGGCCGTCGAACCCACACTGTTTTCAGACATTAAAAATATTGTGTTAGGGTTAGGAACCACCACTGCCTTCTTCACTGTGCCGATTAATTAGTGATAGCCTTGGGCCAGCTATCTCTGATTGGCTACCAGTGGAGACTGAACTGCCCACTCAGTCTCCAAAAGTTAGATAGGGCTTAAAAACGGCCTCGCCTACTCCCTATATACGGGAATATAAAGGCGTTAGCTGGTTTTTTTTTTAAAAATTAAATGTATTCCAATGTTGTGTTGTGTTATTAAAATGAGTTATTATGGAAATGTCGACTTGCTTATTTTTCAGGCCTCATAATGATGTTGCGCCTAGGGCTTCCAAAAGTGTAAATGCAGCCCTGGCTGTTCCAACTTAGATCAGCATCGAAGTGAAGTCCGAGATAGCGTGTTGTTTTCACCTATGTGATGGTTGTGGTTTTAGGTTCTGCGCTTTGTGTATAGGAGGATGAATGTTAGATAGTGAGATATTTAGTTTCTATGGGCAGGGATTGGGGATTTGAATATCATTAGCTTTGTTTTAATAGGGTTTATATATATGTATGCCGTTTTCTTTTAACCAGTTAGTGATTTGACTAATGTTTTGCATATTTGGGTAAACGATATTTGCGTGGTTGCGAATGGATGCTATGGCCGTGTCGTCTGTGTACTGGAAGATTTTCCTTTTTAGGGGAAGATGGCTTATGTCGTGTGTGTATATGATAAATAGAATGGGAGATAGGACAGTTCCTTGCGATACTCCACAGGTTACCTGTATCTCTTTGCTGTAAGCTGATCCTATAAGTGTGATGTGCTTCCTCTTTTTCATGTATGCTTTAAACCACTGGAGCAGACGACCTCCAATTCCGATATCGTTAGTTTCGTTAACAAGGTTTGGTGTGTTAGTGTGTCAAATGCTTTTGTTAGGGCAATGAATACCACTAATGTTATTCTGTTTTTATCCAATGCAACGTTTATTAGGTCTGGAAAATCTTACAGGAGTGTTGTTGTTCCTTTATTTTTTTGAAAGCGACATTGTGTTTTGGGTATGATTTGAAATTTTTCAACGTACGTGGAGAATTTGTGATGCATGATGCGTTCCATGATATGGTTGATTACAAACAATACTAATAATCATCATACGTATTAAGGATTTAGGCCTAGCATTGCCTGTTCCGGCCTTAGAAGTCATCGTTGAATCGTTTAAGAGGACGTTCTGGTTTTCTTTTTCCTAATGGATTGTACTTTAAGGCTTGTTTTGGTAATCTTTCTGTTTTCATTCTTTGAACGTGTTCAATCCATCTATGTTTATATTTTTTAATTTTTTCAATTACTGGTTCTAGGTTTAATTCTTTCATAATATCTTCGTTTCTTTTGTGATCAAATAGGGTATACTTTACAGTTTTTCTCATAAACTTCATTTCTGCTGTTGTTAATCTTTGTTTGTCTTTTTGTTTTATTGTCCAGATTTTGCTTCCATACATTAAGACCGGTAGGGCTAATGTATTGTATACTTTTAGCCTCGTTTGTTTTTGAACTAGGTTTGGCTTAAATATAGAATTAATTACACCTGTTATTTTTAAATATTTTGCAGTTTTTACGTTTATATCTTTTTCATTTTCGTAAGTGATCATACATCCCAGGTAGTTAAATGAATTCACCTGTTCTAAGATCTTGTTATCTTATATTACATTGCTATGTTATATTACTATCTTAGTTCTTGCTGGATCTTGTCCTTTAAAGGCCATAGCTTTTTATTTTTCTGTTGATATTATCATACTATAATCCTTGGCTATCTCATTTAGATCTAAAATAGCTTTCTGTAAGTTATCTTCAGAATTTGTAATTATTATTTGGTCGTCGGCAAAAAAGGAGAGTGTTTAAAAGTTCACAGTAGGAGAAAGTTTAATACCTTGATGGAAATTTTTATTCCATTTTATTATTATTTTTTTTCATTTAGGTAAATATTAAAAAGAGTTGCTGAGAGGGGACATCCCTGTCGGATTCCTTGATTTATCTCTCTTGTATATGATGGCTCATGATTTAATCTTATTTGTATTTGATTATTTTCATATATACTTATGATGACTCGTTATTCAGAGGAGTGATATATGGGAGTGTAACTAAATCGTACTTACCAGGTGCGAATTTTAAGGATGTAAGTGAGAGTATTAGAGTGAAAAAACAGAGGGTGAAAGAATTAATAATTGTGGCGGGTACGAATGAATTGAAAGGTGATAAATTTTTTATGATAGAGGACTTGAAAATATTGTTAAAGGTAGCGAAAGAAAAAAGTCACAGAGTTAGAATGGTCAGACTGTTGCTGCGGTATGGCAGAGAGGAGTTTAGAAGGAGGGCCATAATCGCAAATGACATTATGCGCAGGTTATGTAAACGGTGTGGTGTGGAATTCGTGGACGTGTGGAATGAGTTTGATGGGCGAAAGAACTTATACAAGATGGATGGCCTGCATTTGAATGGACTTGGTGTGCGAAGACTGCAAAAAGTGTTGCTGAATGAAGTGAAAATGGATGTGCAGAACCAGGGAAACTAGAACTACCAAGGATGGGGGGGGGATATGCAGACATCAGTGAGACAGTCGAGTGTAAAAATGTATATAATGTACCTGAGCCAGCACCAAGGACAAAAAATGGGAATGGGACATTTAGAATAACTCATCAAATTAGGGGTGGAACAAATGGATCACTACATTTCATGTATACTAATGCCAGGAGTATTAGGAACAAGAAGGAAGAATTTTTGGCCTTGATTGGCTCTACCTGGCCACAGGTTATTGGCATTAGTGAAACATGGCTGACGCAAGAAGATATAGTTAGTGGGATAGAATGTGTAGGTTATAGTGTGTTTAGGAGGGACAGAGAGAATAAAATGGTTGGAGGGGTGTCATTGATGATAGCTGATGAACTGCAACCAAGGAAAATTGAAGACTGCTATAGACCAGGTGATGGAATAGATGGTGGAGATAGTATGCATAAACAAACTGATTAAAATGAAATGAGTGGAAGGAAGGTAATTATTATGGGGGATTTCAACTATGTTAACAGTGACTGGAAGGAGGAGAGGACACATGTGAGGAAGAAAATGGATTTTATTCAATTATTAATGGATAACTATCTGAGACAGCATGTAATTGAAAATACTAGGGGTGTGAGAGTGCTTGAGCCGATAATAGCATCTGAGAATTTGACTATAATTAATATGACCATGTTGCCGCCTATTGGTGAGAGTGATCATAAGATATTGACCTGGGAGGTGGCTAAAGGTGTGGAATTTTTGATTAAGACAGGGTATTTGTGGAATTACCGTGCTGGCAAGTATGACAAGCTTAGGAGATTGATTGCTTGGATCACTGCCATGGCATGTACAGCTGCAGGGGCTGGACGTCGATAGAGCATGGGAAGTGGTCAAGGAGCATTTACAGGAGGTTATGGCTGTTTGTATACCTGAGGTCCTAATAGTAAAACAAGTAGGGGTTAAATGGATGAATAACACCCTCGATGAGTCTAAGAACTCCATGGAGTTGCTGATACCACTACTGCAACTAATAATAATTGCTGATATCACTACTGCAATTAATAATAATAGTAATAACAATAATGATACATGTTGCAATTCACGTTTTTTTCTTCGAAATTGGGGAAAGATTATTATTATGAATAATAGCAAGTTTGAAAAATGAGGAATCCTGTTTATATCCCATATCATGTCCGCTTCTAAATGTCTGAGCTAATTCTGAGTCTCTTATCATTCACTCACTCCGTAATTCGGGTGCCCATTGACAACAAATTTTCTGTATTACATCATTTCTGGCATTACTTGTGCAGTTGCAGAGTTTTGTAGTTCTCAATAACACAGTGGACTTGACGAATGTATTCATCCAACGTTTTCTGATTTTCATCATTTGTGGTGTTTGATGGTCTATCCAAAGGGGTGTGATCTTCTAAAAATATTGTATTCCCATTTTAATTTTTCTTACCAGCATTCTTCTTGGAATCGGTAGTTTCGTATCATTATGCACATGGAACGATTTTAATTCCACAACATATTCTTTTTCTGAAATGATCAGGAATTCAATCAGGATCCATGTTCGTATAATCGTATCAGTTGGACTGGTCATCATTAAAAATCCAATAAATTATTTTTGTTTTATGGAAAAGAAGGTTACTATAAAATTGACATCAAAATATTGTGGATATGGAAGCTTGGTGTCTGTGTTGTAAAAAAAAAAAGTTTTGCTAAGTTATCAGCGCCCTCTACGTCTAATATTAACCTATGGTTTCAATTCGAAGTGAAAAGTGGGTGGTTTTATGTTTGAATGAGAGCGTTTCGGTGAAAGATTATTTAATATTAGGAATATACGCTGTATGTACCTGATTGTATTTAGACATGGTATGTGTTTGTTTTGAGCTCCTAATTATAAGGGAATAGCATACAGATGTGATATGTATTTGCATGGTGTTGTTTAGTTAAATAATAAGCGTTCAGGCATATATATATATATATATATATATATATATATATATATATATATATGTTTTGTTTTGCTCTGAATAGCTACAGGAGGTTAAAATGGAATATTTTTATTTGATGTTGTTAAAATTTAATTCAAAAAAGCGATATCACTTTACCGTTTCTTTAATTTTATCTTTTAATTGCTTGAAAATATATAAGGGACAAAATAGCAGCTTTCGTTCATGGAACTTGAATAAGATTATGTCATCAGCTTACAGAATTTTAACTTGACTGAATAATTTTAATCTTTTTTTTTCCCTAACTCTCTCATTGAGAGTGGAATGTACTGGGTGTTTATGAGAACCATTTCAATAGTTATCCTGGAACTCAGAAGTAAGTAGTAGGACCTAATCAGGGTTTATATAAACTGGAAGGTTTCAGGCATCTTTACTATTATTATTATGGGAGACTTCAGGGAGTCCTTAGACTCATCGAGGGAGGCCCTAAACATCATGTCCACACAACTATATGACTTTCTCACATTATCTCTCATACCTTGCATAGTTCTCCAACCACCACTCCTGATCACAAAAATATCCTCTGAATTAATCTTATAGAAACCCTTTAGCAATTTGAATGTCTCAATCATATCTCCCCTTTTCTGCCTATCAACTAATTTCTGCAACCCACAAATCTTCAAATCGTTCTCATATGGTTCATTCCATAGACCTGCTATCATCTTATTCACTCACCTCTGGATCCTCTGCACCTCCTCCCCATCAAGTAGGAACTGAGGTGACCAAATCTGGACACAGTAGTCGAGATGAGGTCTTATCAAGGCTCGGTACAGAGGTACAATAACTTGCTTGTCTCTGCTCGTCAAGGTATTTTTCAACAACCAAGTGAGTTGATGAGCTGATTTAGCTACTTTTGCAATGTGCCCCCTAAACTTCATCTCCCTATCCACCAACACTCCCGAGTCCCTGGCCTCATCAATCTCCTGGAGTACAGTTCCACCATTGTGGTATACTGCTGCTAATCTTTTCATCCCAAAATGCATAATCTTACATTTTGTCACATTAAATTGACAACCATTCTCCTTAGCCCAGAACTCCAATCTATCCAAGTCGTTTGCAGCATATTTAAATAACTGTTTGGGATTCTCTTTAGCTTGCGTAGCTAGTTTCCTTTCATTATCTGTTTTTGCTTTTTTTTTTGCCACCCTCGTTACCCTACTGGCCTGCACTTTATACCATTCGTGTGCCTGCAGGTCACTTCTTTCTTTAAATTCTCTCCACAGTTGTTTCTTTTTTTGCAGCTCAAGCTTAATGGTGTTATTCATCCATTTAACCCCTACTTGTTTTACTATTCGGACCTTAGGTACACAATCAGCCATAACCTCCTGTAAATACTCCTTGATCACTTCACATGCTCTATCGACATCCAGCCCTTGCAGTTGTACATGCCATGGCAGTGATCTAAGCAATCAATCTCCTAAGCTTGTCATACTTGCCAGCACGGTAATTCCACATGTACCCTGTCTTAATCGAAAATTCCACACCTTTAGCCACCTCCCAGGTCAATATCTTATGATCACTCTCACCAATAGGTGGCAACATGGTCATATTCATTATAGTCAAATTCTCAAATTATTACCAGCTCAAGCACTCTCACACCCCTAGTATTTTCAATTACATGCTGTCTCAGATAGTTATCCATTAATAATTGAATAAAATCCATTTTCTTCCTCACATGTGTCCTCTCCTCCTTCCAGTCACTGTTACCATAGTTGAAATCCCCCATAATAATTACCTTCTTTCCACTCATTTCATCAGTTTGTTTATGCATACTATCTCCATCATCTATTCCATCACCTGGTCTATAGCAGTATTCAACAGTATATTTTATTCTGCCAGTCTCACACCAAATAGCCTCAAATGAGCTCTTTTCACTATCCTGCGATACAAATTCAATTCTCCTTGGCTGCAGTTCATCAGCTATCATCAATAACACCCCTCCCCCCCATTTTATTCTCTCTGTCCCTCCTAAACACTATTACCTACACATTCTATCTCACTAACTATATCATCTTTCGTCAACCATGTTTCACTAATGCCAATAACCTGTGGCCAGGAAGAGCCAATGAAGCCCCCAAAATTCTTCCTTCTTCCTAATACTCCTGGCATTAGTATACATGAAATGCAGTGGTCCCTTTGTCCCACCCCTATCTTGATGCGTTATTCTAACTATCCCATTCCGATTTTTTGTCCTTAGTACTGACTCAGGTACATTATATACATTCTTACACTCAACTATCTTACTGATGTCCCCATATCCACTCCCCCCCCCTTGGTTCTAGTTTCGATGGTTCTGCACATCCATTTTAACTTCATTCAGCAACACTTTTTCCAGTCTCTGCACACCAAATCCATTCAAATGCAGGCCATCCATCTTGTATAAATCCTTTCACCCATCAAACTCATTCCACACCACACTGTCTGCATAACCTGCACATAATGTCATTTGTGATTATAGCTCTCCTTCTAAACTCCTCTCTGTTATACCATGGCAACAGACTCGCCATTCTAAATCTTGAGTGATATTAAAGTGTCAAGCAAGTTAAAAGGAAATCTGCAAAATGATGTAAAACCAGACTGATATATAGCAGTGAGACCTGGCAGATGAGCAAGACATAGGACTAATTTTGAGGTTTAATGGAATAAATACAGCACATTTAATCAGTCCTCTGTTTCATCTTATTCACTGAGACATCGTCAGGGAAACAAACAGTATTAAAATTGCGGAAACACACACAATAACACTCTTCATGCAGGACTGTAGTCAATTCTTAATCATGAACTTTTGTTTATCCTCTAATATATCAGATAAATCAATCTGTAAAAAATTTCTGCAAATCTAAGAGAAGCACAGAAATATAACAATCTGCATAGATTTTTTTCTCAGCCACAGTCATCTGTTTTAAGTTGCCATAAACCTTTTGTCTAGACTTGATGAAACAGCCATTAGTATCCTTAACCTCAGTCACAACTTTGCAGTATCTCCATGGTATTTGCAACTTGACTCTTGCCATCACCCACACTATCAGGCTTGACATAGCAAACATCCTTTCTCAAGCTTCACTGAAAAGAAATCTCCAACAGCCAACTGCTCTCTCTCTCTCTTCATAAATTATGCAAAGATAGCAGCAAAATAATCACTGTAGCTGACAAGGGTAATTCTACTGTGGTTATCAGTGTCCTGTGAGTATATAATCAGACAATAAATGTTTCTCAGAGACTGCGCTACTTATTAACCACTGAATTATGATCCCACTAATTCTCAAAAGAAAACATTAGTGAGGCTTCTTAAAAATATCACATCTTGGCCTCCCTCCCCCATATATATGGATTGTCAGATTCATAAATCCAATAATCCTTTCCTCCATCCAATAGTAGATACTGCTGTCCCCCCCCCTTAAGTTAGATAAATCCTTGGCTCCACTTATAGGTCATTCTTCTTTTATGAAACATTCCACTCATTTCAAATCTTTCATTCAAAATTTTGTTTTAGGTAATAATGATATCATGATAAGCTTTGATGTCATGTCTCTTTTTATTAATATCCCTCAAAAAGAGAGAGATTAGTAAATTTACTTTAAATTTATAAAAAAAAATAAAATTTCCCCCAATATTGAACCTTTTAATTTTATTATTCGTTTTGTCTACTTCACTTGGGAAGATTATAAACAGATTGAGGGTAAAGCTATGGGTTCTCACCTTTGGGATATTTTGAAAAACATGGTCTTGGTGTGGCTACTCTCAAACCTTTTATCTGGCTGAGATACATTAATGATGTGTTTTCTATTTGGCTACATAGCTCAGACACATCCTCCTCCTCAACAGACAGCACCCTAGAATCCAGTTCACTATAGAAAAAGAAAATAATAAACTGCCTTTTCTAGATACTCTAATCATCATCCTTATCTTTCCAATGGCACCCTTTCTTTCTCTGTTTACAGAGAACCCCACTATACAGGTACATATATAGATACATACATAAACTTTCCCATCATCCCACCTCTAAACAATATGGTGTTATCAAAACCCTTGTTAATAGAGCCTTCAATCTCTGTTCTACCAAGGCTGAACTTATAGCTGAACTCTGAAAGTCTAGTTTATTCACTAGACTTTCCTTTTCAGTGGCTACAGTGCCAAAAAGATTAAAATAAATTAATTGTAACTCACATTCCTCTCAACATGCTGAATATAGTAATGCTATCATTATGTTGGAGGCTTAATGGATTTTTTACAACACTCAAAGAGAATTAAAATAGAATTTAATACTTCATATATTTCGTCCTAGTCACTAGGACATCTACGGGGATTACAAAAACAGTTAATGTAACATACACACAAATAATAAACAATACTGAGCCCAACCACGTGGGTGACACCAAAGTCCTATCTAGTTGGAGTGCCCTATAAGGGCAGTAGTAGGTGGCCTGGAATGTAAGGTGGGACTTCTGGTGATGAGTGTTTCCCAAATCTTCGGAAGCTTAATACAACCGTATTTATTCAGATTTGGTTGGTTTTTGAGAGCTGCTGCTGCTGCTTCCAAGAAAAGTCTCTCTTTCTTGAATTTGCTGTGGTGGAGCATGGTGGTTGGTTTCCTTTCAAGATACCCCGTGGGTAGTATCCAAAACATGGTCGGCCAAGCCTGAATGGCCGTAGTTGTGTTTGCAGATGTAAGACTTGTGTTCCTCTAAGCGGATGGATGCTGATCATTGATAGTAATGCTATCATTGTTCCTTATATCCATGGCACCTCAGAAAAAATAGCCAAACTCTAAGGCACAATCACTGCCTTCAATCATCATCTGAATCAAGCCACCCTCATCCACTCTCCCAAGGATGCTGTACCTCCTCTCTCAGTTTTATGCATTTACAAAGTTCCTTGTTCCTGCAACTTATATTATGGTCAGAATGGGAGGTCTGCTAACATCTTCCTAGAACAGTGGTTCCCAACCTCTTTCTACTTGTGTACCCCCTTTTAAACCCATTTCTATAAATTGTAACCCCTTGTTTTTAAAATAGCTGTTTTTAAATACTGACACTTCTGTTCAGTGCCTATCTTAATATAACGCACTTACTTATACTCAGTCAATAACTGAACTTATAACGCGTACCATCAATTGGGAACCGATGGCCTAGAAGAACATGAATGCATCTGTTATCATTGATATGATTGATAGAAACCTGAAATTCAGGGAACATATTGCAAAGGTGGTGAAGGTAACCCACAGGATTGCTGTAATCCTGAGAAGGATGCTAACCTGTAGAGATAAGAGTTGTCATTCCATTGTATAAAGCCCTCATCAGAGCAGACTTAGACTATTGTTCTCAAATTTGGTCTCCAGGATTTGAAGGGGATAAATTAACTGTGGAAAGTGTACAGAGGCAGATAAAGTTAGTTTCAGGACTGTACAAGACTATACAGTGTTGGTTATGAGGATCAACTGAGGGAATGTGGATGGCAGAGATTGGTATATAGAAGGAGAGGTGATATGATTGTGTCTTTTAACTCTTGAGAGGTAGTTACAGGGTTGACACTGGGGAGTTCTTTCGCTTGGTGGAATGGAGGAAGGAGTGACAAGTGCCATCCCTGGAAGTTACAAAAGGAAGCTGTGAGCAAGAAGGTGAGGAGTGGTTTCTTTATATGGTGGATGGAATGCATTGCCTGATAGTGCTGAGAGCATGAACAGTCAATGAGTTCAAGGAGTGATATGATACTTTGTTTTTTCTAGGAAGGACCTCCCATGATGAATCTTTTGACTCCATGGGAGCCTAAATCATAAAAGGTATGGTCAGGCAGGACTTGCTGACGATGTCTTGGATACTTTGCACAAAATCAAATAAAAAATTACTATGCTTCACCACAAAAAATACAAATTTGAGACTTTTTTCTTTAGAATCAGCAGTAGATTTAAAAAATAAACCTAATCTTAAAAAATATGGTTGTTCATTTTTGTTTTGTATTTGGTCACTTAAACATTAAAACTTGAGCTTTTTCTTGGTTTTATTCGTTGATCACATATTAATAAATGATATACACAAATTGTTAACAAGTTTCACCAGCTATTCTGTCTGGCTTCTTCAAGACAAGTATAACAGTACACACTAACGTTCGCTAGTAAATAAAGCAGAATGGAGTAACACAGTCAAATAAATTAAAACTGACGAGTAACATCATAAGCATGGAGCGTGGTGACTCAGTCATTGTTTATTGAGCACATCATATAGTTTTTAGCAAAATGAAATTCTGATAAGCTGAGTGAATTTATTAGGCTTTTCCAGATTTCTTTCAGAATCATTCTTTGATTTCTGTTTAGATTTTCTCCCGAACGGAGTACAACTGTGGCTTCTTTGAAGTTTCAATCAAAAATCTTCTTCTATATAAGGCATGGAGCTGTTATACCAATCACTAGTGTGGTTAGAGATCGAGAGGTGATGGATTAATACTGAAGTATGTGTTCTGTTGTTCACCTCCCCTGTGTTCTTTTTTTCGAATTTCCAGGCTTCTTGATGTTTGTCCTATGTAACTTAATCCACAGGAATATGGGATGCTATATACATCTGCGTATTTGAAGAAGCCATTAATGTCCTTAGGAGATCTTAAAATATGGCATATAGATTGGTGTAGATTGGCTGTCTGATAGATATCAGAGAGTTGTGTATGGTGGAGCAGTTTCAAGGAGGCAGAGGGTTACAAGTGGGGGTGCCATAGGCTCAGTACTGGGACCTATATTGTTTAACCTTTATATCAGTGACATTGTCAGTGGATTGAAAGGGGATATTCAGTTGTTTGCGAATGATGCGAAGCTGGGAAGGATTATTAGTAATAGTGCAGATATGGTACCCCTACAAGAGGATTTGAATAAGCTAGATAGATGGGCAAATGAATGGGGGATATCAGTTTAATGCAACAAAATGTAAGGTCTTGAGGTTTGGGAAACATCGATGGGACACTGCATACTCTATGGGAGGAGTTATACTGGAAGAAGTAGGGGAGACGAGATCTGGGGTTGATGATTGATAGAAACCTGAAATTTAGGGGACATATTACAAAGGTGGTGAATGTAACAGAGGATTGCTGCAATAATGAAAAGGACACTGACCTGCAGAGATAAAAGGGTTATCATTCCATTGTAGAAGACTGATCAGACCACACATAAACTATTGTTCTCAGATTTGGTCCCCAGGATTTGAAGGGGATCAATTAACTGTGGAAAGGGTATAAAGGCAGATAACAAAGATGATTTTTCAGGACTGTACAATGTTAATTATGAGGATTTGCTGAGGGAATGTGGACTGCAGAGTTTGGTGGATAGATGGAGAGGTGATATAATTGAGACTTTTAAACTGTTGAAAGGGGGTTACAGGGTTGACACTGGGGAGTTCTTTTGCTTGGTTGAACAGCGGGAACGAGTGATGACAAGAGGCCATCTGAAGTTACGAAAGGAAACCGTGAGGAGTGGTTTCTTTGCATGGATGGTGGTTGAAACATGGAATGCATTGCCTGATGGAGTGGTGAGAGCGAGAACGGTCAATGAGTTTAAGGAGTGGTATGATAGACTTTGTTTCTTAGGGTGGACCGCCCCTTGATGAGTCTTGATAGATTTTGTGTTTCTTAAGAAGGACCTCCCACGATTAGTCTTTTGACTCCATGGAGGCCTGGATAATAATAATAATAATAGTTTTGACAGGTTTGAGAGCAAATCTGATGTTGAAAGACTTCAGGAGTTTGGCTATTTTTGTTTAATTTCTATGAAGAATCTTTTTGATTATATTTTTTGGATAACCGTTGTTTACTAGTGTTTGAGATATGAGAGAGAGTTCATCAAGGAAATCTTTTTCTTCTGAGATAATATTGGTCAGTCTATTTTTAAGCATATGTGTTATGCTGAGTTTTTGCGCAATATGGCGAGATGATTTGAAGTGCAGGTAACGTCCATTGTCTGTTGGTTTTCGATAAATTGTGAATTGGGTTTGTCCATTCTCTTGTTTCTTTATTAGCGTATCTAGAAAAGGCAATTGGTTATTCTTTTCAAGCTCTAACATGAACTTTATTTTTTGGTGGAAGGAATCTGATTTTTGTAAGGAAATCAAATAAGAGTTTCTGTGCCTTTCCAAATTATGAAAATATCATCTACATATGTCCACCAAACCAACGGCTTTGGATTTACTTTGAAAAGAATGTCAGCTTCTAGTTTTTCCATGGACAGATCAGTGCAGTCAGGTGATAAGGACTGCCCATGGGTAAGCCATCAAGTTGTTTATAAATTGTGTTATCCACTTTGAAATAATTTGATTTGAGGTAATGGCAAAAAAGCTGAGCTGTGTCATGTGGATAGAGATTGTCTATGATCTTGATAACTTCTTCAACAGGCATGTTGGTGAAAAACAAAACCACGTCTAAGCTTGCAAGGATGTCTGTTTTTAAGATGGAGACGCCTTTTAATTTTTCAGTGAAATGCTTAGAATTCTTTATGAAGGAATCTGATTTTTTTTTTTTATATTATCTTTCAAAAGACAGGCTGGCTAGATATTTAACTAGTAGATATGTAGGAGAATTTCTTCCATCGACGATCGATCAGGTGGAGCTGAACTCCAATTTTGTGCACTTTTGGTGCACCATATAAGCGTGGCATCAGTGGGTGTAGAGATTTCGGACTTTGTTGTGAGTCCGAAGACCGCCTAGTCATGTTCCGTAATGGAATATTAGTCTCTTTTTGATTTTTTAAAGTTGGATTGACATCTAATATGTGCTAGGTTGATGTGTCTGAAACTAACTCAGTGATCTTTGTTATGTAGTCTTTGGTAGGCTTTAGTCAAAGGAGTTGCATTAAATTTTGGTGGTTTTGAAGTTGAAAGGATGATAGTGCTTTTTAATCGGATATCATTTGCTATTGTTTCCAGGAATGAAGAAAGTGCCTTTTCTATGTTGCTATAAAATTAATCTCTGGAATGTGATCTGGATTTACTTTGGAATTGATCAGCGCAGGGATGTATAGCCATCGAGGCTGTTCATTTTTGTTTTGTATTTGGCCACTTAAACATTAAAACTGGAGCTTTTTCTTGGTTTTATTCGTTGACCAGATATATTAATAAATGATATACACAAATTGTCAACAAGTTTCACCAGTCATTTTGTCTGGCTTCTTCAGGACAAGTATAACGCTAGCATGATAGCGAAGTCGAAACCTTTAGTATGTCTGCTTCTGGTTTTGATAATGTGTAGTCTGAAAGATTGAAAATAACTTTTTCATCTGGGACATTCGGTCTTTAGTTGTATTTTTTTTTTTCATAAAGTCTATTGACTTTAAATTTTTTTTCGATTTTTTAATAGTTAGAAAAATCTTGTCAAGACTATTTTGAACCATCTGGTCAGAAATATTCCGAACGTTGCTATCTATGCTGTTAGAGATGTCTTCGAAAAGTTCTAAGCATTTGAGGTCTATTTTACTAAGTACAAATCTAACATGTTGAATTCTTTCACAGAATAAAGACAAAGATTCCTTAAAGTAAATACGTTTCGCTCTTATTGATTGTGATTGCTCTTTAATAGTTAAATACTTGGGAATGATGTTGAACTGTCTACATCTTTTTAAGAAGTTAAATGGTTTAACATTTGAGTTTTTCAAAGGAATGTACCTTATGCTTTGTATAGCCATCGAGTCTGTTCATTTTTGTTTAGTATTTGGTCACTTAAACATTAAAACTTGAGCTTTTTCTTGGTTTTATTCGTTGACCAGATATTAATAAATGATATACACAAATTGTCAACAAGTTTCACCAGCTATTCTCTCTCTGGCTTCTTCAGGACAAGTATAACGGTACACAGTAACTTTTGCTAGTAAAAAAACGAATAGAGTAACACAGTCAAATAAATTAAAACTGATGAGTAACATCATAAGTATGGAGTGTGGTGTCTCAATCATTGTTTATGGAGCATGTTATATAGTTTTTTAGCTTTTTCAGCATTGCCTCAAATTGAATTATTTCAAAGTGAATAACACAGTTTATGAATAACTTGATGGCTTATCAATGGACAATCCCTTATCACCTCCCTGTGCTGATCTGTTCATGGAAAAACTAGAAGCTGACATCTTCTCCAAAGTAAATCCAATGCCATTGGTTTGGAGATGTGTAAATGATGTTTTCATAATTTGGAAAGGCACAGAAACTGTCTTATTTCATTTCCTTACAAAAATAAATTCCTTCCACCAAAAAATAAAGTTCACGTTAGAGCTCGAAAAGAATAACCAATTGCCTTTTCTAGACACATTTCTAAATCACTTAGGGAATTGAACAACATAGATTAGAATATAAATTAAAATTATACTTTAATAAATATTTCCTATATTTCGGCAACGTCACGTTGCCATTTTCAAAAGGAACTTACAAAAACGCACGTGCACGCAGGCAATACAACACAGTAACTGAGAATCAAGATATGAAGCTATCGTTCTCCTAGAAGTCCTGATGGTGCCCTCTAGCGGGCTAAGTAGGTGTTCTTGGCCGTTGGGGCTGTAGGTCTGCTGATGTATGCCTCCCAAATTTGGGGCAGTCGCATATAACCAAATTTGTTGAGGTTTGGAGAGTTTCTTAGGGCTGAGGCTGATTCCATAAATAGTCTTTTGAATTTGTATTTGCTACGGTGTATTACTTAGCTTCCTTCCACCGTATTCTGTGGCGAGTATCCAGAGCATGGTCTGCAAGACCAGAATGGCTGTACTTGTGAAACTGGATGTAGTCTTTGTGTTCAGAAATTCTGATATTCGCTGTCCTGTCTGTTTGGCCAAAGTACGACAGTTTACAACTGCAAGGGACCTGGTATACTCTAGGTAGGTCTAGGTGAAGTGGTTGGTCTTTGGTGGAGCGGATAAGGGATGCCAATTTTCTGTAAGGCCTGTAACAGGAGGTGAGGTCATGTTTTTTTAAAATTTTGGTAATTTTTTCCGAGGTGCCTTGGATGTAGGGAATGGTGAGCGCTTTAGAGTAATGTTTGTTGTGGAGGGGGGCTGTGGTTGTAGGTTTTAATATTTTTTACATTTTGGTGGGGGGGGGGGGTAGCCCCAAAATTTATGTTTTTATGCATTTCTAAATCACTTTTGGAAATGCATAACCAACATATAAGCCTGTCTACGAGAATCAACATCATCCACCGAGATACTATCGCACGGAAGGCCCGCCAAACGGTAAAATGAAGTTGAAGCTGTCTAGACAATTAAATCGTCTGACTTTCCTGAAACGCTGGCTGGATAATAACGTAATCCCGAACTGTGTAAAATTCAAGCACCGTTTTGTTTCGCAAAAAGCTCTCCGTATATATAACCGCGCTAGCTACGCATTGCTTCGCGAACAAATCACCGCGTCAGTTTCTCTTAACGGAAATTAACGAAGTTATTCGTGCCTACGAAGATGAACTTTTGTGCACTTTAAATCACGAACTGTTGTCTATTCTACATTACATCTCGTGTACCGCTGCAGACAAAGAATTTGAAAAAATACGAGGCCGACAGATGACAAAATTCGAAAAATTAAAAAAGAATTTATCGTCAATCCAAAACTAGCTACCAACACCGTAATCAACCTTTCTTCAGTCACCCTGAAGCCTGAAGCACTCAGCGTGCTTTCACGTGGCCACAACTTCGCCATTACTCCCAGAAAAATACCTAGTGAGGATGTTATGATCCAGATCAAAAGAGGAATCTGCCACCTTCCACATCAAATCGCCAACAGTGTGAGACTGGATGTAGCTTGTGTCCTTTCCAACGCAAGACCACCAAAAACTACCAACATATCCAACAAGGAATTTAAAGCTCTACAGGAAATGAGGAATAATTAAGAATTAGTTATCACCAAAGTAGATAAGGGAAATGCAACTGTAGTACTTAATGAAAAGGACTACAAAGGTAAGCTTAATGCTCTTCTATTAGATCGGGCTACTTACCTCCCTATCAATTACAATCCCACCAACTCCCAAATCAGAAAACTTCACAGGCTCCTTAAGAAAGTCACTTCTTGGCCTGTAGAAGTTACAACAGATTAAAGCCATTTAACTCTATACCCCCCCCCCCCCGTATTTAATGACTCCCAAAAATACATAGAGAAAATGTGCCATTGCATCCCATAGTGGATGGTATTGATTCCCCCCACATACAAATTAGCTAAACATTTGGCCCAAGAGCTCACACCATCACACATAAAAAAAAAACTCAGCCCACTTCAAAGCCAGCATAGAAAACCTTACACTCCAACATACTAACATAATGGTCAGCTTTGACGTCTACTCCTTATTCACAAATGTCCCACTCAAGGAAACTTTAGAGCTAATCCAAGCTAAATTTTCTCTCGATATCTCAGCCCTATTTCAGTTCACAATGAACTCAGGCTATTTCGTTTGGCAGGGAAAATTCTACAAACAAATAGAGGGGATAGCCATGGGTTCATCACTCTCCCCACCCTTGGTCAATTTCTTTATGGAGACCTTTGAAGAAAAAGCCTTAGCCTCTGCCCCACAAAAACCAAACATATGGCTTCGCTACGTAGATGATGTGTTTGCTATTTGACCACATGGCTCTGAAACACTCCTCTCTTTCCTTACACACTTAAACAACCAACATGCCAGAATCAAGTTCACCCTGGAAAAAGAGGAAAACAACAGCCTCCCTTTCCTAGACACACTAGTCACCTGCCAGCCTGATGGAACCTTGGTTTTCTCAGTTTATAGAAAACCCACCCATACAGGCAGATACATTCACCAACAATCCCCCCCACCTCACAACAATATGGAGTGGTGAAAACACTATACAACAGGACTAAACTAATCTGTTCTAACGACATGGCCCTAAACACTGAACTAAATCGCATCCTCAACACTTTCTCAGCCAATGGCTACCCCCCCCCCCCAAAAAAAAATCCAAAAAATATTAAACCTACAAACCACACCCCCCCCCCCCCTCCACAACAAAGATTACTCTAAAGCCCTCACCATTCCATACATCTGAGGCACCTCAGAAAAAATTACCAAAATTTTAAAAAAAAATGTGACCTCACCTCCTTTTACAGGCCTTACAGAAAATTGGCATCCCTTATCCGCTCCACCAAAGACCAACCCTAGACTTACCTAGACCTACCTGGTATATACCAGGTCCCTTGCAGTTGTAAACTGTTGCTTTGGCCAAACAGACAGGACAGCGAATATCAGAATTTCTGAACACAAGGACTACATCCGGTTTCACAAGTACAGCCATTCTGGTCTTGCAGACCATGCTCTGGATACTCGCCACAGAATATGGTGGAAGGAAGCTACAGTAATACACCGTAGCAAATACAAATTCGAAAGACTATTTATGGAATCAGCCTCAGCCCTAAAAAAAAAAAAAAAACTCTCCAAACCTCAACAAATTTGGTTGTATGCGACTGCCCAAATTTGGGTGGCATACATCAGCAGACCTTTAGCCCAACGGCCAAGAACACCTACTTAGCCCGCTAGAGGGCACCATCAGGACTTCTAGGAGAATGATAGCTTCATATCTTGATTCTCAGTTACTCTGTTGTAGTGCCTGCATGTATGTGCCTTTTTGTAAGTTCCTTTTGAAAATGGCAACGTGATGCCAAAACATCAGAAATATTTATTAAAGTATAATTTTAATTTATATTCTAATCTACGTTGTTCAATTCCCTAAGTGATTTAGAAATGCATAACCAACGTATAAGCCTGTCTACGAGAATTTTCTAGATACACCAATGAAGAAACAAGAGAATGGGCAAATCCAGCTCGCAATCTATCGAAAACCAACAGAAACTGGATGTTCACTGCACTTCAAATCAAGTCACCATATTGTGCAGAACCTCAGCATAATACATACTCTTAAAAATAGTTACCATTATTATCTCAGAAGAAAAAGATCTCCTTGATGAACTCTCTCTCATATCTCAAACACTAGTAAACAACGGTTATCCAAAAAATATAATCAAAAAGATGGTTCATAGAAACCCTCCACAGCAACAACATCCTATAGTGCAATATACATCATCCATCATCATTCCTTACGGGGACCAGTTTCAATAAAAATAGCCAAACTCCTGAAGTCTTTCAAAGTCAGAGCTGCTCTCAAACCTGTCAAAACTATACTCCACATTTTAAGATCTCCTAAGGACATTAATGCCTTCTTCAAATATGCAGGTATATACGACATCCCATCTTCCTGTGGATTAAATTACATAGCCCAAACATCAAGAAGCCTGGAAATTCGAAAAAATGAACATATAGGAGACATGAACAACAACAGAACAGATACTTCAGGATTAGCCCATCACTTCTCGAACTCTAACCACTCCATCAATTGGGATAACAGCTCCATGCCTTATTTAGAAGAAGATTTTTGATGTAGAAACTTCAAAGAAGCTGCAGTTGTACTCCTTTCTGAAGAAAATCTAAACAGAAACGAAGGAATGATTCTGAAAGACATCTGGAAAAGCCTAATAAATTCACTCTACCTACCAGAATTTCATTTTGCTAAAAACTATATAATGTGCTCAATAAATAATAACTGAGACACCACGCTTCATGTTTATGATGTTACACATCAGTTTTAATTTGACTGTGTTACTCCATTCTTCTTTTTTACTAGCAAACATTAGTGTGTACTGTTATACTTGTTCTGAAGAAGCCAGACAGAATAGCTGGTGAAATTTGTTGACAATTTGTGTATATCATTTATGGTTGTATTAAACTTCCCAAGATTTCAGAAAATATTTTTCTTAGGCCTCTGTCCTAAAGCTAAGGGTAGCCAACAGCACCCATAGAGGAAGCTCCTCAGAGGACTTTAGGCTTTGCCTTATCATTTCCACTGATTGTTTTGTGTAAATTTGTGTGCATTTTTGCAATTTTATTATTGTTTTCTTGATATCTCGGTGACTAAAATGAAATATAGGAGTGAGTAAATTTAAATAATTTTTTAAAATTTAAATAAAAGAGAATAAAAGTTAAATGCATTGTTTATCTATTTATATGTGCTGTATTTATTCCATTAAACCTTAAAATTAGTTCAAACCAGCACGTAAGTCTAAATAGTCACTCAGAGAAGTGAATGGACGTAGTTGAAATGAGAATGCTAAGATTTGCAACTGGTATATCAAGATTGGATAAGATCAAAACTTACTGATCCCTTAGGTTAACGAAGGTAACCAAAGTGTCTGGGAAGATTAGGGAATCAAGGTTGAGGTAATTTAGTCGTTATATGGTGAGGCAGAAGCTTTCTGGGAAGGAGAGCTGGAAATGAAGCCAGCAGGCTAAAGAAATGAGGGGAGACCTAAATGATACTGTTGGACAGTTTGAGAGGAGGGCACTTCCAGGACAGGAATAGGAGAAAATTAGACAGAACTGAATGGAGGAAGTTGATCTGCTGCAACAACCCCACTTGAGTGGAGATGAAGATAAAGAAGTCAGTTCATTATTGTTGCTTTCAATCCTGTTTTGATGTGTATACCTTAGATTAAGTTAGGTTAGTTACATAATTTGATCAAAGAACTGAAAACTTGTGTTATTATTATTTCTTGTCCATCTAATATTTCATAAGAAATGTCATTTATGGATCAGAGATCTTTGGAAAACTAATAAATACTACCTATTTATTAGAATAAATGGGTAGTATTACTGGTAGAATAATATTTTTAAGAAATTTAATAAATTAAGCAAAATTAAAAAATATTCAAGAATATGTAAGCCAAGTTAATTGAAGATGGTACAAAATGGGCACTGCAATTGTTTCGCTGATTTGTTTCAGGACTGTACAATTTTGGTTATGAGGATTGGCTGAAGGAATGTGGACTGCAGAGTTTGGGGGGATAGAAGGAGAGGTGATATGATTGAGACTTTTAAATTGTTGAGAAGTGGTTACAGGGTTGACACTGGGGAGTTCCATTGCTTGGTTGAACAGCGGGAAGGAGTGATGACAAGAAGCCATCCCTGAAAGTTATGAAAGGAAACTGAGAGCAAGAGGGCGAGGAGTGGTTTCTTTGCATGGAGGGTGGGTTGAACCGTGGAATGCATTGCCTGATGGAGTAGTGAGAGCGAGAACGGTCAATGAGTTTAAGGAGTGATATGATAGACTTTGTGTTTCTTGGGGGGGGGGGCATCCCTTTGATGGGTCTTGACAGACTTTATGTTCTTGGGAGGATCTCCCATGATGAGTCTTTTGACTCCATGGAGGCCTGAATAATAATAATAATAATAAATGAAAAGGAAAATTAAGTTGATATTTATCAATACAGTTTGCTTAGTCACCATCATCGTTTATTTATAATTTTACAATTATAAAGAGGGAAACCAGTCAAAACAAATAAGTAGTCTGTGTACACTAAGACAGGACTTGGAAGTTCTTATGACGTGAAGGAAAACCAAGCTTCTCTGTCATATTCTAACTGATGGATCTCTGATGCAGAGAGTTGGGGGGGAAATAGGGAGAATGCTGCTGATATATTTCCGATTTTTCAAAAGGTGCAGCATGTGAATGTCTGAGTTGGTGGCTGAGCAATTTTATTTGGTTTCTTTTAACAGTGCTGACTAGAGGATCTTGGTGGGTTTCATCTAATATAGTAGAGTTGGGAATGTGGTCTTGCCAAGAGTAATCCAGGATATTTCTTAGACAAATAGTTCCAAAACTATTTATAATATTGGTTGCTGCTTTTGTTGAGGTGTTCCAGGTCTGGGAGCCGAAAGATAGACTGGCTGGTGCACTTGGAAAGACAAATCTTCAACTCCTTTGAGATGAGGCTTGACTTCCATACTTTATTAAGACTTCTGTGGAACTGGAGTGCTTTCTGTTTTCTTGTCTTAATGTCTGTTAAGGAATCTGAGATGTGTGATCCTAGGTATACAAAGTCCTCTACTTTATCAAGGTGATCATTTTGATTTATATATAGATGTGCCCACCTATCTGATTTTTTAATATCTTTGTTTTTTTTGGGAGTTTATTTATTTTTAGTCCAAATATTTCTGTAATTCTTCTAAGGCTGTTGAAGTGGTGTTGGGCATCTGTAATATTGCAGTCAATGAGGACTATGTCATCTGCAAAACTCAAGTCTTCAAGGTGCATCTGTATATATGGGTCTTTGAGGATTCCAGATTTAACTTGAATCAATTTAAAAACATAGTCAATCACTATGATGAATAGATATGGGACCAGAGTATCTCCCTGTAGGACTCTTGTGGGAAAACTGTCTGTTTTTGTCTCCATTAACTAGTACTGTGGCTTGATATCACTGGTAGGGTGCCTTGATTGCCCTGATAATTTTAGGTAGAATGCCATAAAGTTAGTGTTTCCCATAGTCGTTTCCTGTTAACAGAATCAAATTGCTTAGTAAAGTCATTAAAGTTCAAAAAGCATTTTTAAGTTCTTGTTCTTTGAACCCTCTATTACTCCTCTGATACAGTGAATGTGTTATAGAGTACCACGTTTTTTTTTTTTTTTTGAGGAATCCAGCCTGGTTTATACGAAGTAATGGAGTTATGTGGTTCAGTTCTATTTAATATCATTCTATTGTAGATTTTTAGTGGTGTAGAAAGGAATGTGATTCCTATGTAGTTTTCAGGTTCGTTCAAGTTATCCTTTTTTTTTTTTTTTTAGAGTTCAGGAACTTTCCTGGAGGAAAGTGCAAAGTTATATATGTGTAGGAATTGTTCTTTGATGTCTGTAGAGCAGTGCTTTATGGCCTCAACTGTGATATCGTCTACTCCTGGTGATTTTCCTGCTTTTTGTTGTTGAAGGGCCATTTTGAACTCCTGCATGGTGAAATCGTCGCACTTGGTGCTAAGCCTTTCCGGTACTATGATTTTCGAGATGAAATCAATGTTTGGAAGTGTGCCTTCCATTCATCTTTAATCTTGTTTTCAAATGAGGTTCCATGTTTTTTTTTTCTTGATTCTCAGTACTCTGGGTTTTCTTTCCGCTGTGCTCAGGGATTTGGCCATTTTGAAAGTCTCTTGTCTTGTGCAATTTTTGACAGTTTTCTAGCTCTTTGCTTAAAAAAAAAACCCTGAAAGATTGAGAAATCTGTAAACCAGTCTGCCTCCATGCCAGGAATCTAGATAGACCTGTTTAATCTGTCTTAAAACAAGTTCTAAAACCAAACTGTATTGTAGACTGCTAAATATCTAAATGAAACATGTTAGAAATGCGGAACTAAGCGAGATTGGGTGTGAAATGTGGTAACAGTATATGAAAGCAAAATGAGATTGACAGGCCACATAGCCAGACTCAGAGATAACAGATGGACATATAGAATACTTAATTGGCAACCAAGAATAAAGAGAAAACTGGGAAGATCCATTAGTGAAATCTATGGGTATAACATGGAAGAGAGAGGCTCAAGATAGAGATTATTGGAGGCATCTTTGTGACCTGCACTCATGGAGAAATCCTGAATGAAACACAATCAAGGTAATCAAAGTAAATCTTCAAGATGTATTTCTCATTTGCTGTTTTTTGTTTCTGTTATGTGCTCGATATTTTTTTTGTCTCCTAAGCTTTATCATTCCTCTCTTTTCGACCTGTGAGATCTTCAGTTCTCTTATGTTGGCATCTTAAAACGTTGCTCCTTCTGATATTTTTCTTTTATTGTTCATCTTCTATAAAGAAAAGGGTAAGTCATATAATCATTGATATTAATGTTTTCATTCCATTTGACATCAACTTTTCGATTTCCATTTTTGTAATCTCTTTTGCGTTGTCTGTAATTAGATGTCTACACACATACACAGGGTGCAGAAATCCACTTGCTACAGGTAAGTTATCAGACATGTAGTGGCAAGTGAATTTTCATCCTCTTTCTACATTCAAAATATATTATCTTATTTTCTTTGCATAATTAACATTTTTTTTCCCCCATTTATTTTTCATTTTCAAACATATCATTCACTTTCATGTTATTTAATTATGGATGGCTGCCAATTAAGTTATTAAAGTGTTATTGGCAACCAGTAGATAGTATCTTGTGTAATTAGGTATCAGAGAGTTGTGTATGGTGGAGCAGTTTCCAGGAGGCAGAGGGTTACAAGTGGGGTCCCACAGGGCTCAGTACTAGGACCTATATTGTTTAACTTTTATATCAATGACATAGCCAGTGGATTGCAGGGGGATATTCAGTTGTTTGCGGATGATGCGAAGCTGGGAAGGATTATTAGTAATAGTGCAGATGTGGTAGCCCTGCAGGATGATTTAAATAAGCTTGATAGATGGGCAAATGAATGGGGGTGTTAGTTTAATGCAGCAAAATGTAAGGTCTTGAGGTTTGGGAAACATCGATGGGATGCTGCATACTCTATGGGAGGAGTTATACTGGAGGAAGTAGGGGAGACGAGATCTGGGGTTGATGATTGATAGAAACCTGAAGTTTAGGGGACATATTGCAAAGGTGGTGAAGGTAACATAGAGGATTGCTGCTATTATGAGAAGGACACTGACCTGCAGAGATAAGAGGGTTATCATTCCGTTGTATAAGTCTCTGATCAGACCACACTTGGACTATTGTTCTCAGATTTGGTCCCCAGGATTTGAAGGGGATAAATTAACTGTGGAAAGGATACAAAGACGGATGACAAAGATGGTTTCAGGACTGTACAAGGATAGTTATGAGGATCAGCTGAGAGAATGTGGACTGCAGAGTTTGGTGGATAGAAGAAGGAGAGGTGATATGATTGAGACTTTTAAACTGTTGAGAGGTGGTTACAGGGTTGACACTGGGGAGTTCTTTCGCTTGGTTGATCAGCAGGAAGGAGTGATGACAAGAGGCCATCCCTGGAGCATCCCAAATCCTTGAATTTCTGTAGCATATCTTTCACAATCATTTTATAGTTGGTCCTTGTGATTTCCTAAAAATTTGGTCGCCACCTCTTTCAAAGCTTTTCACATTTCTTTTTCAGCGGTTGCAATTTTTTCCTGATGTCCTGACCGATTAAAAAAAGAAAAAAAAAAGAAAACCTTCTTTCATTTTTGCTGTGGATAATCCTGGAAATTTTGCACAGATGTATTTAAAACACTCCTTCTTTCAACAAAGACTTGACAAATTGCTTTATCAATCCTAGCTTTATGTGAAGTGGGGGTAAAAGGATTTTTTCCCAAGCAATCAAAGTTTCATGTAACACATTTTTACTTCCCGGTTCTAATGCGACTCTATCTGGCCATTCCTTCTTGATCCAATGCTGCTCTCGATCTCGGCTATCCCGCTTGCACAAAAGCACTGGTATTTGGTGTATCCTCTTTGTTAAGTGAATTTTTGCAACCTCTTGAAGCCATTACAAACACCACTTAAAACATAGTTGAATGAATTTTAACATAAAAACATTAAAAAAAAAACACAAACAAATTAACTTAGAAAATATGCCACCTTTCAGAAATATAACCTTAGTAGTCAACGAGTAAAGTTCAACTAAAAAATCGCACAAGAAAATGTGTCTGTGACAACAGAAAAGTTATCCGTTATCTCAGCGAATCGAATTCAGAGTAGCCGCCTGTGCTTTTATCTGCATTCCTCCCTTCCTCTTCTATCTTAAGAATGAAAAGTTTCATGGAAATTTCTTTATTTACCAAAAATTACAATGACAAAAATTAGAAATTGGGTAAAATTGGTGGGTGATGGAATTTGTTTACTATTTTTTCTGAACTCAGCACCTAAAAATTTATAACGATCAATTATTACTTCTCAGACAACTTTTCCATCACAGGCCTGTGTTATTTGTCAGCATCTGGAAACATCTTCAAGAACCCTAACTGAAAAATTGTGAAAATTTCTGAAGTTGAATTCCTAAAATAAAATAAATAAAAAGCAAAAATATTTTTAGAAAAAAAACCAAAACAGTATTTAATTAACTTTAATTAATGATTATTAAAAATGTATCAGAAAATACAAAATTCATCTTGTCTTTGAATATGCTAAGCATTATGCATTTAAATGTTATCTGTATTTCTTTTAGTTTTAGAGGAAGTTCTATGTGATTGTCCAACACTCGTATTACTTCATTCTTCTCACCCAATCTGAATTATACTTATCTTTTTGTAATTTCTTCAGCCACAAATAACATTTTCTTATCATTGCTCTTAATTAAAAAAAAGCCCCATGAATTATTCATTTATCTGTTCATTTATTTTTTCAAATACTTTGGCCTTTCCGCATCCTTTTTCCTTATTATTATTATTATAAGATTTTCTATTGTGGTTTATATTTTTGCATGTCATCTTTTGCTGAGTAGATTTACTATTTTTCATTCATCTGGTTTTGTTATGCCTCTTTTTGGAAATATATAGCCATACTCAACATCATTAAAATTTTTGATACTCAAAAGGAAAACGTAAAAAGAATGATTCTCCAGGACATGACTCACCACTGATATTCAGCAGAAAAACCAGAAGCTACCACCAACTCCGAGTTTAATCGCTGTGCCACTACCATGATCTCTTGCCTCAAGACTAGCCACACAAGACCAATCAAGTTTAGCAATGGCAAAAAAGTCTTCCACATCTGTGAAATCTGTAACATCGAGGAAGCATCACCACCACTGCATTTGCTAACTTGTATGAATATTTCTAAATATGAACTTTATAATAACCCAGAAAAGGTTCTGTATAAAATACATGAATTTGACCTAGTGTAATAATACCATGGGATAATAATAAAAATAAATAAATTTAAAAAATTTTGAAATTTTCCATTCCTTTTCTGTCTTCAGTTTATCATTCCATTTCATATTCTTAACTCCCATTATATCTATTCAGAGTTAGGTAACCTGAATTCTAGGATGAGGTTCTTTATTTCTTCTTTTTTTATTCTTAATTTGGAAAACTGGGATGTGATGAGTCTGTATCTGCTCCTGGATATTGTTGTTGTTTACTATTTCTTGAACTTTTTCTAATCATATAATCAGTCTGATTCTGCTTTTACTGTCGTGGTCTTCCAAAGTATACAGTTTTTGTTGTTATTGTTGTCAAAAGAATGTATTTGTTACCAGATCGTTTTGCTCCCAAAACTTAATTAGCTTTATACCTCTGGCACTAATATTGCCAAGTCCAAAGTTACTAATTACTGAATATATTTCCTCTCTCTCTAGATCCAATGTTTGTGTTTAAGTTCTCCCATAACAATCAAAGCTTCTTGGTTTTATAACCTTTTGTAACTCTTCATTACAGCTGTTAATATGAGCATATATCTGTAGGAATATCAATATTAGCATTTCTTGCAATCTTAATTAATGATTTTGTCATTTAGAGCCTGCTCTTCAATAATTAGTAATTATTTTTTTGTCATGACTCCAAGAGCTCATTTGTGTGCTCTCTTTTCTTCTGAATAGATTTTTTCTGTTTCCTGTCTGTTGTGTTTTTGTTTAACTCCCATTGTATCTATATTCATATTTAGCATCTCTTAGAGTAAATTCTGGAGTTTTCCATTTGGTATATTATGTTTTTGCAGTCAATGTGGCTGTGTGTGAGAATCTACCTATTCATGGTTTCAGATTTTTAAAATTTATTATATATATACAATGGTACCTTTGGTTTGCGAGCATAATTCGTTCCAGAAACGTGCTTGTAATCCAAAGCATTCGTATATCAAAGCGAATTTCCCCATAAGAAATAATGGAAACTCAGATAATTCGTTCCAAAACTCAAAAATATTCATATCAAAATGATTAATACAAAATACATATACCTTCGTATACCTTGAATATGTATACCTTTTTTATATTTTTATTATTTAAATGTAATATACATACAATAATCGAATTTATTAATTACATTACAGTTACATATTACAGTAATTGTATTGGGTAGGATGACTTTCATTGTCACTAACGGAATCACTGCTATCTGTTGACTCATTTTCTTTTTGTGCGACTTTAACAAGGAACCTATCCAGTGACACTTGCTTTTGCCTCCTTTTGAGGATTTCATGGAAATATGACATTGCATTGTCGTTAAACAGATTCATCGCTCACACTGCTACAGCCTTACTCGGGTGGTACTTTTCTACAAAATTTTGCACTGTTTCCCACATTTTACACATCTCCCTAGACTTCTTATAAAATCTTACGATGGCGGCCACTTGCATACATTGTTCATGCTTCCTGATGATTTCCTTCTTAACTTCCACCCTAATCATCTTCTCACCTTCCTTTTCAACCCTTTTCAACCCTTTTCTTCATTGGGCCATTGTCGTAATACAGTTAATAAAGAACAGTCACTACATTTGGACACAAAATAAAAAAAATGCTTTATGCACACACATGTGGTCACAGCTCTGATTTGTGATCCATGATATGCAGTAGAAAGATAAGGCATGGTGAATGTTGACTATACGAATGAGGTATGCCGACTGAGACCAAGCATGCGAAATGATTACCCACAATCCCGAGCAGCTTGTGATCACGTGATGCTCGGCAGACAAAGCGTATAGGTAATACTGTACTCGTATTGCAAGACCTCGCTAGTTTATCGAGTTAAAATTTATTAAAAAATTTTACTCGTCTTGCAAAACACTTGCAGACCAAGTTACTCTCAATCCAAGGTGCCACTGTGTGTGTGCGCGCGTGTATGTGCAAAGTTTTTTACATTGAGAATAATACATATTAAGGATACCAAGTAATTTTATAAACTTGGTTTTTTTACTCCTTCTCCCAAGTAAGCAAAACAGTTAAGTTTGCGCTTGAACATAGTTTAAGTCGAAAGGTAATGAAGAGTTGCTAATGTAAAACATACTGTTTTACATTAGCAACTTTTACATTAGCTTTTGAAGAGTTGCTAATGTAAAACATACTGTTATACATTATGGGTGGTGGTGGTGGGGGGCTGTCACTACCCAGACCGGTTTCAACCTTTTTTGAGGTCTCCTCAGTGAGTAGCTAGACCCTGAAATACCAAGATTTTTAGTAATACAGAGCCTTATCAACTTTACGTATACAAGTTGCTACAAGGTGCTTTTACTTCAAATAAGAAACTGGATGAGATAAAGGCACAAACTTAACTGTTTTGCTTACTTGGGAGAAGGAGTAAAAAAAACCAAGTTTATAAAATTACTTGGTATCCTTAATATATATTATCCCCAAGGTAAATATATTATCCCCAAGGTAAAAAACTTTGCACATCTTTATCTCATCCAGAGTTTCTTATTCAAAGTAAAAGAAACTTGTATAGGTAAAGTTGATAAGGCTCTGTATTACTAAAAACCTTGGTATTTCAGGGTCTAGCTACTCACTGAGGAGACCTCAAAAAAGGTTGAAACTGGTCTGGGTAGTGACCCAACCACCCATAATGTATAACAGTATACATCTCTTAGTGAGATGTTTTACATTATGAGAAATACTAAGAATAGTGATCAGAGCTTTACCCACCTTTACAACGAGTTGCCCTGGTGCTGCACTACCTTTAGACTTGAACTACGTTCAGGCGCAAACTTAACTGTTGTGCTTACTTGGGAGAAGGAGTAAAAAAACCAAGTTTATAAAATTACTTGGTATCCTTAATATATATATATATATATATATATATATATTGATCCTATACACAGTCAAGACGGGGGGACCTATAGGCACATCAGTGCGATGTGTGGGGTGCAGATGAGGACTAAGAAGTTTCTTTTGAAGAGTTGCTAGTTGTAGTTACTTCTTGTGGTAGTCTGTTCCAGAAGACAGATTGACGGAATAAAAGGGAATGAATAGAACCAGGTTTGGTGTCTTTGCAGTTGCACAGTAAAAGTGGTGCTGTCAGTTGCAGCATGGGCTTTCAGATGGACTTGATCTGACGACCTTTCCCATAGCTTTGAATCATAATCTTCATAAAGTGTTAATAGAGTTTTCATCCTTTAGTTCTTATTTTCAGCATCTTCTCTGTAGTTATATACAGCAGCATATCACAAAGAGCCCAACTTTCCTCTCCATGACTACAGCTCTGATTTGTGATCCATGATATGCAGTAGAAAGATAAGGCATGGTGAAATTCTAATCTCTTCCATTACACAGTATTACAGCCATTTTGAACATGCCTGTAGGTTATTGTACCTGAGATTTCTGACATCATATGCCTTTAGCCATTATCAATAAGCATTCCCTTCTATCACAATTTCACCATTGCTTGTGCAATGCTTAAATTCTACAAGGCTTTTATGACTATCCTAACAGCCATTCACTTTCATTAGTATTTCTGTTAAAGTTGTGATGGTCATTGTATTCCAACTTGCTAAATGCTTATTTTCAATATCACTGCTTCTATAATATAACTTCCCTTGTGCAAGGTCAGGAGGTGCTGAAGGCCCTCTTCAAAGTGACTTAAAATCACAGAAATGATCTTAAAGAAATAGTCTTCAATATAATTCACTAATGTGCAGAGACTGATTAGAACTAAGCTAAATGAAAAAAGTTTCTATATAACCTCAGATATTTCCCTTTCTAGCTGGTATAGAGAAGGTGTCTATTCACGTTCTTTGACAAACATGGTTTTGATAATTCCTACCATGTTCTCTTTTTTTGTGTGTGTGTGTGTGGGGGGGAGAATGGTATGCAGTGGTATGGTGTTAGCATCATCTTGAATAGTGAACTGTGACATGGATGCAGTACATTTTTGAAATTTTTGATATTCAGCAGTAATTTTTCACACATTTACCTAGTATGCAAATAAGCTTAGTTTTTTTAAAAAAAAAAAAAAATCCATTTTTCACTACATGTGTTAAGATATTTGCTTACATAAAACTTTGTTTGTTATGAAATTTTTATTATAAATTATTGTATACATTTTATTACACACACACACATATTTGTACGTTTATAAATTTATGCTTACTAAATTGCGCTGGTATTCAAAACACATTGTCTTTACACATTAATGAAGTGTAAACATATTAGTAATTTCTTTACTTTTCTTTTCATATTCTTTTAATTTTCAAGTTTTTCTGCTAGCAGAGAATGAGTACTTTCACCTGTTACTTTACACACACATAAAAATAAAAATTAAAAAAAAAAACTGGTTTTCCTGTCATTAGAAATGTTCATACACATAACTATTCCTTTCTGATCTCTGTGTATCATCTTTGGTAGAAAGCATTAAGAGAAGTTTTAATTTCTTTTTATGTTCTCAATATCAGGGATACACTTTTGTGTATGACTTCTCATTTGAGGGAACCACTGGATTGTGTTTTTTTATTTTAAAAAAAGGCTTATGTAAACACCACATTAAGGATACTAAAAAAAACAAAAACAAATCCACCGATGACTTTTATTAAAGGGAGTAGGCAAGATTATTTAACCCTAATTTTGGAAACTTGAGACAGTTAGTGTAACTCACTTTGCATTATCAAGAGTTGATTTTTTAGATATTTATGATTTGAAAAGTTAGGACCATTTGGTAGTAAAAGTCTATGGACCAGTGCTATCGCACGAATTTCCAGTTAAGAGAAACTGTTGTAGTGGACAGTAATACAATCACTAGCAGTGATGACCAATTTGAAAGGAAATTGTTGATAGTAAAGGAAATCTTGATTGTGTTGGACTGCTATGGTATTGACCCATGTGTTTATTATTACTACAACATAAGTCCATAGACTCATCAAGAAAGGGCATCTACTTTACAACTCTGTCTCCACCACTCAATTGTCTAACTACAGCGAACTGCAAGTACCACTTACCATCATCTACACCAATGCCTACCCACAGCCTTTTGACTGGAGAACAAATATGCTAACCACTTGGCCAACAGGCCGACAAAGGATTAAATGATTAAATATTATGATTAATCATAATTTTACAGGAGTGTGGTTAGGTTGAGATGATTTCTGAATTTCATTTAGCTTTAGTTTATTATGTTTTATGTATTTTGCTACAGGTACTTTTTAAAAACACATAAACATCATAAATATTTACAACATGTAGACATTATGATTAAATGACAAATGAACTAATGTCATGTAATCGTAAAATTACAAAGTTTAAGGCCTTTCTTTAACAAAGCCATGCTGTCCCCACATAGTATATCTCTATCCATCCATTTGTTATTCATCTCAACCCAACCACCACTCCTGTAATGTTAAATGGGCTGTAATTACAGGCCATTTCAACATGCTTACTTTGCTGGCTTCCCTTTGAAACTTCTTGTAATGCAACTGTATTTTACTCGTTTAATTTATTCTGTTTATTGGGACCTTGCCAATCTCAAGACTATATATTTGCATGCACACTGTCAAAATTAAAAATATTTATGCTGTTTACCTGTAACAAAATACATAAAACATGCTAATAAACTAAAGCTAAATGAAATTTAGAAATCATCTCAATCTAACCATCACTCCTGTAATGGTAAATTGGCTGTAATTACAGGCCATTTAACTATGCTAGCTATGCTTCCTTTATTTTGAAACTTTTTATAATGCAACTGTATTGTACCCTTTTTCGTTTATTCATTTTATTGGGACCTTGCCAATTTCAAAACTATTATTATTATTACGGGTATCTCCATGGAGTCAGTAGACTCATTGCAGGAGACCTAAACTATCAAAACAATATCTATCATATCTGTTCTTGAATTCATTTACAGACAAAGAACTCGCAACTGAATCAGGCAATGCATTCCACTCATTCACCACCCTCCAGGCAAAAAACCTCGTTCTCACGCCCTTGTTAACCACACTTTTCCGTAATTTCCAGGGATGACCTCTTGTTCTTCCATCACTATCACATAGCTGAAACATTGCCCTTGCATCAATCTTATAAAAACCTTTTAGATGTTGATTTAAATGTTTCTATCACATCCCCTCTTCTCTGCTATCAACCAACCTATGCAATCCACAAGCTCTCAATCTATCAATGTAGGGAGTATTTTTTACATCACTCACCAACTTAGTCACTCTCCTATGAACCCTTTCCACAGCCTCCTCATCTCCAAGGAATCCAGGTGACTAGACCTGAGCACAGTAATACAAATGTGGAAGTATCAACCTTTTATAAAGGGGAATAATAACCTCTTTATCTCTGGATGTTAGTGTGTTCCTCAATAACCAAGTAATCCTATGTGCAATCTTAGACACCTTAGCACTGTGTCCCCTGAACTTTATCTCCCTATCTACCAACACCCCTAAGTCCCTAGCCTCATCAATCTCTTGGAGTAACATTCATCAATGTAGCACACAATTGGTAATCTTTTAATCCCAAAATGCATAACTTAACACTTTTCCACATTGAACTGAAATCCATTTCCTTTTGCCCATTTTACCAGCTTATTTAAATCATCCTGCAAACTCTCAACATCAACTTGATCTTTTATTGCGCTACCCAACTTTGCATCATCAGCAAACAACTGAATATCTCCCTTTAAGCCATTTCTTATATCATTTATGTACAAATTAAACAACAATGGCCCAAGCACAGAGCCCTGAGGCACACCACTGGTCACCTGCCTCATCCTGGACTCTGCTCCTCCATACACCACCTTCTGGTATCTCTCTCTCTCTCTCTCAGCCATTCTCCTATCGATATCACCAATTTAGCATCCATTTCCATCTGCTCCAATTTGCATAACAGTGTTCCATGGGGTATTGTTACACCTGATATCTTGAGAATATAGAATTCTCAGCTATCATGGTGTAACATGAAGAATAAATAAAATAAATTAAAACCTGCATAAAAGATAATATTTGAATTAATTAAAAGAAAAAGAAAGATTCTTGCATCCAATAAAATATATAAGAAAAATAAAGGTTTTTGTTGAACTAACTAACAAAAGAAAGAAAATATTAATATTGTGATATGATTTAAATGAGAAAGGTTAAATAAATAAGACAGAAAAGGATTAGTCATAAGGGATGGTATGTGAGAGGCTAGAGATTAAGTTATTAAGTAAGTTCATAGAAAAAATTTGAAAGGGGATTAAGTTAGAGGCTAGCAAAGAAAAACAACAGAAAATTGCTTAGGGTCAGTTCCCGGATTGAGACATCATTACGGGCCTGTCGATCAAATGACGTTTGGCAGAAAAACGCCACCCTAATTGGTCGGTGAAGTAAAAACAAGTAGGGAGCGGAGAAAAGAAGTTTGAAAAAGTGCCGTTAGGAGAACAGGTATAAAAGGGTTGGAAACCCCCCATCCACGGGGCTTTTTTGGTTTTGGTTTTGATTCTGTTCCAAGGGAGCCCTTCGCGAGCTCTTTCGTATGGATTTCACGGTGTTTTCCTGAGTGGCAAGATAGGGGTTATATCTCCAAGTCACAACACAGAAACGAAAGTGAGCGGAATTTCGGTTCCGTATTTTCTATGTGAGAAGCGAAGAATACCATATAGTCGAGGAAAAGAAAGCTTATTTCTATGTGTTTCGACTTCAGTGACAACTACGAGAAGGGGAAAGAAGTAAAGAAATCGATGTCCACGATGTGCACAGCCGATATATAGATGATTCAAAAAGTGTTCGGAGTTACGAAAAGTTAAGCCAGCGTAAGCCTAGTTCAATTCCAAAAGGAACGTAGGAGAAGCAGATTATCAGTGAGGTTATATCAAGATAGTCCAAATCAGAAGAAGGTAAAGGTCCATATAAAAATCCCAAGAAAGAAAGGTACTGCAAAATATATCTAATGTTAACTAAAATTTGTCTGTGATAAGTATCATTATTCTAATACGGAACTGTTGAAGTGACCAAGGAAAATTTATACTAGAACTTTAGTATCTGACAGAATATATTAAAAGTAAGCTAGCTAGTGTTAATGTTATGTAAAAAATTAAGTGTCCTGAGAATTTTGCATGTCTATTATAATGTATTGGAAAGTTAAAATGTCATAGTTATGTGTGTTAGTGCAGAAAAGGGTTTAGTTAATCTACTTAAGTTTGAATAGTTAAATAGTGTGAATTAATCTTATTTGTCCATGTTGAATATGTATGGTGGCATGATCATAATACTCATTATAGGATCATAGCCTGATTACTTGTAATAAGTTAATGTTAATTTGTAAGTATTTAGTTTAGCATTGAATTGAGAAATAACAAAAATTGAATTGTACCATGTTAAAGAATTTAATAAACCACCCTTTGTCCAATGATAAAACAGTTGTCTGAAATTGCTGTCCAATGCACCACTTGAAAAATACGAACCTAATCACGCGGGAAATTAATGTTAAGAAACAAGATAAAGTGTCACGACTGCAACATTGTTTCATTTTCAGACATATTTGAGTTCTTTCTCCTTGTTTTTGTATATAATATCTCAAACTAAATATCCCAAAAGGCGCAGTATAAATACAAATATTAGGGATACTAAGGGGAGAAATAACTTAGATATTAGAAAAAAATTTTGGTGATATCTCGTGCGTAGATAATAGTAGAACATAGATAAGCGGAAATTATAAACCCGTAAATTGGGACACAACATAAATGGCGCAGCCGGTAGGATATAAACTATAAGAAAGTTAATAGAATAGAATAAGAAAAATGGGACACAACAGTATCCTGTCAAAAGCCTTAGCAAAATCCAGAAGTACCACTGTGTAGCCAGTTCCTTTGTCCAACTCAGATGTCATTCTATTATAAAAAGTTGATAGATTGCTAAGGCAGGATCTACCTTTAACAAAACCATGTTGGCCTCTATAGAGTATCATATCCTGATCCACCCATTCTTGAATTTTGTCTTTAACCAACTTTTCCAATACTTTTACCACTACTCCTGAGATGGTCTGTAATTAACTACTGCAGTTTTAGAGCCACCTTTATGTAAAGGAACCACTTTGCCAAATTACCACTCCCTAGTAACCATACCAGAGTTCAAACTTAAGTTAAATATCCAAGTAAGAGGGGTTGACAATTCCTTTGCACATTCACGCAACACCTGAGCTGATATTCCATCTAAACCTACAGCAGTGTTTGCATTTAAATTTTGCTATATATTAAATACCTCTGATTTCTTAACCTCATTTCTCACATTAGTTATTGCACAGGTACAGAGATATCCTCACTTGGGTGATAGACTTTTGAAAAGTGATCACTCAGTAACTTGACTATTACATCTGATTTTATCACCTCAATACCATCAGCACCCACTAAAGTTATCCTTCTGAAGTCATTCTTCCTTTTACTTGCCACATAGTGGAAGAACTTTTTGTGATTATTCGTGATCTCCTTGGCTAAGGTCTTCTCATCTGATTTAGCTTTTCTTACTATGCTGGTAACCTTTCTAGCTTAAGCCTTGTACTGATCGCCTTTCTCCTTGTAAATTCTAAATAACATTTCCTTTTTTGCAGATCAAGCTTGCTACTACTATTGCCTGCACACTGTCGAAATTAAATTTTTTTTTTTTTTTTTTTTCATGTACCTGTAGCAAAATACATAAAATATGCTAGTAAACTAAAGCTAAATGAAGTTTAGACAGTTATTAAAATTAGGAATTAGGGTAAAGTGATCATTCCTGTCATAATATGTTATTGCATATCAAAATGGTGGATGAGTTAGTATTAAGACAGGTCAGAGGATACCCTGGTTACCTTAAAGGAAAGAGCATTCAAAGTATACTGGGAAGTAGCATGCTGACTCATTTATGTTAGGGTGAGTCAGTAATTCACAAAATAATTGGCATGTGTGGGGGACAGGAAAATAACTTGGACATGTTATTTTTGATGAACATTGATGTTCTTCTCCTATAGCTTCATCGAACTGTGAAAATCTCCTGCGTAAAAGTACTGGTTTTTAGCATAATCAGAAACACAATTTCAATTGGCATTGTCAGAAAAATGTTGGCTAGTGGTGAGGTCAGTTAAGTGGATAAGAACCTTTTCCATATTAATGGTCTTTAGGGGTGGACTTACCATATGCTGTTTTTTTGTTGTGTAACAGCTGTATTCCATGCTCATTAGACCCGACTATCAAGACATGGAGATAGTAAGTCTTCTAATGGAGATAGTAAGTAAAACTTCCTTGGTAGGAAGTTTAAAGACATTTAAGATTAGTTGCTAGTTTACATAAAATTTAATGGAATGAATATAGCACAAAGAGAAATTAAAACAACAGCTTTAATCATTCCAGTATTTCATCTCTGTCAGAGAGACAGCTTCAGGAATACAATATTAAAATTGTAACAACACACACAAAACAATTAGTCAAAGAAATTAGATTATTTAAAAGCCTAAAGTCTGATGTAGGGTGCCCTCTGTGGATGCTGTTGGGTAGGAGACCTAAGAATTAGTTTCCCAAATCTTGGGCAGTTTAACACAACCTTTAAGCTAGTATTCTAAATCTACTGCTGATTCTAAAAAATCTTTCCAGGTATTTGATGGAATAGTTTTATTCTGATCTTGGGCAAGGTATCCAAGACATGATCAGCTATAACTGACTGACCATAATTGTGGTGGCAGATGTATTTTTTTGTGTTTATCTAGGCTGATGTTAGAAGATCTCCCTTTGACCATAAATTGCAAGAACAAGGAACTTTGTCGACACCTGGAACAGAGAAGGGAGGAAGTGAATCTTTAGGAGAGCAGACAAGGGAATCCAGCATTCGCGTGATGCTTGAATGCAGTGCAGAGATTATTTCTTTAAAGTTCTGGTTATTGTTTTTGAAGTTCTCTGGATATAGGGAATAATAATGACATTACTGTAATCTGTATGTTGAGAGGGTTGTGATGAGGAGAGACAGATAATTTTTTAGATCTTCTGGCATTGTAACCATTGGTAAATAAATGTGATTGTAGCTTTAAAAGAAGTCTGGATATAAAAGAGGTTGCAGGCTCTGTTGCTAAGGGTTTTTGGTGACCCCATAATGTCGAATGGGGATATGGGAAAGTTTATTTATCTACCTATGTGTGGGAATTTTCTTTCAACTTGAGAAAGAAAGGATACCATTAGCAGGCATGTGATTAAAGTATCTAAAAAAAAAAAAAGGAATGCTTTATGTAGTGCTGACTGTTGGAGGGATTTATTTTAGGCAGTGACTCTTGTGATGAGAAAAAGAAATAATAACAAAAAAAAAATAAGAAGAAATAATTGCCTGCCTTTTTCAGATACTCTAATCACACGTCTACCTAATGACACCCTTTCTTTCTCAGTTTACAAAAAGACATGGGTAGATACAAACATAACCTTTCCTATCTCTCTTCTGAACAGTGTTGTGTCATCAAAACCATTGTCAACAGTGCTTCCAACCTCTGTTTCATTACAGCTGAACTCAACTTTAT
The DNA here is from genome assembly GCF_054136105.1 of Typopeltis vanoorti. Lineage (NCBI taxonomy): Eukaryota > Metazoa > Arthropoda > Arachnida > Uropygi > Thelyphonidae > Typopeltis > Typopeltis vanoorti. The sequence goes on along the minus strand of NC_143559.1, from coordinate 16,492,391 downwards.
TTGTCAAACCTTTCTTTCCAATGGTTACAATACCAAAAAGATTTACAAATTATCTGTTCTTCCTATCTCCTCACATCTCTCTCAACATAGACTACAGTAATGTTATTGCTATTCCCTATATCCAGAGCACTTCAAAAAGAATAGCCAGAACTTTTACGAAATATAATCTCTGCTCTCCTAATGATCCACTTCTTTTCTTCTCTTTTCCAGGTATTTACAAGGTTCATCTAGGTTCATCAGCCTAGATGAACCCAAAAAAAAATACATCTGCAGCCTCAATTATGGTCAGTCAGGTCTAGTTGACCATGCCTTTGGATACCTTGCAGGATCAGATGGAATACAACTATTATGCTTTATCACAGCAAATACAAGTCTTTGAATTATGCATCAGATTTAAAATGCCATCTTAACAAGGGTCTGTTAAACTGCCCAATATTTGGAAAACTTTCTTAGGTTTCCCACCTGACCTCATCCACAGAGGGTGCTCCTCATCAGACTTTAGGCCTTAAGTTGTCTAATTTCTTCAACTAATTGTTTTGTGTATATTAATCCAATTTTAATATTATATTCTTAAGATGTCTGACAGAGATGAATTATTGGAATGATTCAATCTGTTTAATTATCTCTTTGTACTGTATTCATTCCATTAAATTTTATTGTGAAATTTAGACTTTTTTCTTTGTGTTTGGATTTAGGTTGAAAGTGGATGACTCATATCATCTCCCTCTGCTTTGTTGTGAAGATGTTCTAGTGCAAATCCCATCAGTGCATTTTGTTCAAATTTCAATTTCCTGCAGAATCCATCATGTATACACTTTTGAAATTTGAGGCTAGGTCAAATTCCATATTTTTATCATTCCTTGACCATTTTCTGATCATTGATTTCATTGTTATTGGCAGTTATGAAGTCATTTGACATTTGCTCTTTTGTTGGAAATACCTGGGTTTAAATCCCATCTAGAGTGTAAGGAATCCTTATAAAAATGTTTCTTGCCTGAAGGTGAATTTTAGACAACTATTTTATTATATAAATTGTACTTATTAAACAAATTCTCCTGGTCCTCAAATACTAGCACTACTGTCACAGTAGACTCTCATTGTAACCAACACCAAATTAAACTGCCAAGAAGCCTTGACTAAAGTTCCTTAGGTAAAGTGCTATGCTGAATGAAATTCTGTAACAAACTTTGTTATAACAAATTATTCCTGCTATCCAATGAGTTTGATATAGTAATTCCACTATGCCTGGGATTGATTTTCCACTTTGGTAAGTCTCTAACAAACTTTTCCTCTTTCTTTGTGAACTTATCTACTTATTGACTTTAAATTATATAATTTTTCCCTATAACCTTCTGTGGGCTAATAGACACAAATAATTCTGTATTTAATTTCCCATTTTGAAATGAACCCTCATTACCACTTGAAATTGCCTGTCACTAAAATTGTTTATATATACATATATTCAACGATAAAAGATCTTTAGCTCAAAAGCTTGAAGTTCTTGATAATGATAGTTTGCATGAGTTTTTTATGAATAGTGAAGCTCAGGCAACACAGATACAATATGATAACAAGATTAACCTTATTAGAAAATTTGAGAATCTTAAGAGAATGCAAAATCCACTTGATTTTAAAAAAGCCCACATCAATCCTGACAAAGTTGTAATAAACAAGTCCTCTCACGTTCTTTCATCGGCCAAAGAAAGCATTCTCTGCAAAGGTCTTAATTTCATTCCTTCACCAAGATTTATTCTTAAGGAATCTCTCCTTACTAAAATAGCAAAGGCACTTTACTCCTACCTACTCAAATGGCTAACCTCCCACGTATGGAATCCATTTTCATTATTAATAATGCAAAACCTCCTACAGATAACATTTCCTCAGGCTGAACGACAGGCTTTAAAAAAACTTAAAAATAACAGAAATAGAATAATATTACCGGCAGATAAAGGCAATGCTACATTAGTCCTCGACTCTGAAGAATACCATAATAAGATGCTTCAATTACTTGAAAATAATATATATTCAATACTACAGGAAGATCCAACATGGGAACTATAAAACCGCACAAACAATTTATTGAAGACTACAACTGAACTATCTCACAACATTCGTCTTTCTCCACGCTCTCTGCATCCACTTATCCCACGTATTATATGGAGTTCCATATAATACACATGGAGTTCCAAAAATCCACAAGGAAAACTTCCCTCTTCGTCCAATCGTGGAAGGTATTGATTCTCCTACTTACACGCTTTCTAAACATCTTGCTAAATACCAAAGTGTTTTTCTAATAAGTCTTCATCCTTCGTCAACAATACCATGGACTTTATATCACAAATTAAAGATATAACTATCAACGAGAATGACATAATAGCAAGTTATGACATAGTTTCCTTATTTACAAATGTCCCTACAGAAAAAGTACTAATATTACTAAAGAACTAACCAAAAAAAGTTTGCTATTGCGTTAAGTCTGGTTACTTCTGATATCAAGGCACTATCTACAAACACAACCAAGGTCTTTATCTCCTATTCTTGCGAACATTTACTTGGAGGATTTTGAAACAAAAGCTATATCATCCTTCTCATTTAAACCAAAACTTTGGAAACGCTATGTAGATGACATTTTTATTATTTGGAGTCACGGCCATAACTCTCTCATGGATTTTCTTAATCATCTCAATAATCAGCATCCTAATATAAAATTCACAGTTGAACTTGAATATGACAATTCCCTACCATTCCTGGATATAAAACTTTCACGCTGCTCTGGAAAATTTAGAATCTCAATATATAGAAAACCTATGCAAACTAATAGATAGCTTCACAGTCAGTTCCCATCATTTTCCTCCACAAAAACTGGGAACTATTTCTACCTTGGGACATAGAGCACTCTCTCTTTTGAATGATCTAGATTAACTTCAAATAGAAATTAATTACCTCTTTCATGTCTTTAGACAAAATGGATATTCTGATAAAACCATTAAAAAATTTATTCTAAATCCTCCTAGCCACCACACTGAAGAAATAACTAACTTTAAGGGTAACATCTCCATTTCATACATCAGTTCAGTTTCCAAAAAATTAGCTAAAGTTCTTAAGAAGTACAACATCAGGACCTTATTCACTACACTTCCAGCAATCCGCTCGCTAGTAAGCCATCCAAAGCCTCTTCATCATAATCTGAAGTATCCTGGCGTATATAAGATATGGTGTGATCGTAATATCCCTTATTTTGGTCAAACAAATAAATTATTGAATTACGTATGGAGGAACACAAGAGAGACATCTCTTACAAAAGAACACATGCCAGTGCCTTGTCTAGTCGTGTTCTTTTCTCGAACAATGCTGATGATGAACACCAGGATCATTCACTTTGCTGGGATAGATCCGAAAACATCTTTCGTTGCCATGATGAGTTTGAAAGAAAAATTGTGGGGTGCAGAGAAATCATCCTTAATTGTGAACATTTAAATAACAATTTGAGCTACAACATCCCTGGTAGCCACTCTGCTGTTGTTCGGTACTGTTGTTCACGAGCGTCTGCAAGCACACACTCAACAAACAATGCCAAAGAACAACTTAAATGTAAATACATTTTTTCACGTCAATTATATAGTGCAATTTTCCTGTGCTTCACAGTTTTGAACTTCAGTGTTTTTATTACTGTTTCCTATTCTTAGAAGACACCTAAAGAAGGCTGTCAAAAGCCAAAACTAGTTGTGTTTTCATTTCAATAAAGCCTTACTATTATTCTCAGTTTTAGTCATTAAATCTTTTTATTAAAAAAAATATATATATATATATTTGAAATTTAATTGCATTGTAAATTGATTTTGTATATTTCAGATTCGTTTCATTCTCATTCAAAATAGAGCTGGGAAAACAAGGTTAGCAAAGTGGTATATGAATTTTGATGACGATGAAAAGCAAAAGTTAATAGAAGAAGTACATGCTGTTGTCACAGTGAGGGATGCTAAACATACAAATTTTGTTGAGGTAAATGGAAGATATTCAAAACTTATTGAGTATTAAGTATCAGTTAAGTATTTAAGTATTTTCTTGCAGTGTCACAGATATTTATCAGTGTTTATATATATTCAGTAGTGTGTGTTTGTATTTAATGTATTTCTGGTTATTAGACTCAAGATTATGCAAGAAAAATTCTTATGCATTTAAAGATGGATTATAAACTTGTCAAATGTTAATGTTTTCAGTTGTATGAAGCAAAATGTCAGAATTGTATTGTTATAAAATGTTCTGTTTTTCTATTACCCTGCTTTGTCTTTATTTTCTTTACTTAATATTCACGAATGGTCGACTGCCTTAATTATCGATTGCTGCTATTTATTTATTTCTATGGTCTCACACTCTATAGTCTAACAAATTTACTTGTTTTATGGCTGTGCCAGTTAGACTATGCACTGAATGTGAGATTATAAGATTTTAACTAAAGACAAAGCAGATTTTGTTTGCATTTCCTGCTTAGGTTAACCTTCACTTTAATTAGTCGTGGCTTGATTATACTTCATCTTTCTCATGCAGGTTCGAAATTTTCAGGATAGTGCATTGACAGAATCAGTCCAGTTTCGCAAACTATTTAATTAAATCAAAAAGGAATATTTACAGTTTGATTCCCATTAACACATATATTCAGTTTATTACAATTCTCTGTTATTTTCAATTCTTCCTGATTGAAATGCAGTTCTAATTTACTTCCTTAAAGCTAAATCACAGTCTAGAATATTCTGCCAGTCATATATACACAAACTGACAATAAAGCATATCTTGAGTAAGCTTAATTCAATATCAGTTTACATTATCTTATTGTACCCACACACACTTGATGTACACTCTTGTTTGAAATTATCACATATATAACTACTTACACTTCTCATTCAGCACTGCCTTTTACATGAATCCTTTGTTCACACAAAAGTGCTCCTTCTTGCCTTTCCTTTCTTTTTCTGGCTCGTTCTTGATTACCCCCCCCCCCATTTTTTTCTTTGTCTGAATCGTCAATTATTCTATGTCCTTTACAACTTCACACGGCAGCAATGTGTTGCTCTTTCCTTTTGATTCCTAACAACGGACCTCACGTGGCAGCAGACCCAGGTAAAAGACTCAAAAACCTATGTCACTTCTCTTTTGATTCGACAGTGGACCCCATGTGGCAGCGGACCCAGGTAAGAAAAGGTTGAGAATCCTTCTCAACATCTTGCCTTTTTATTTTATAGGCTAAGACCTCCGTTGTACACATCTCTCAAAACTTCCATATATAGTCATGTATTGACATCCGACCATGATGATGATGTTATACTTTGCACATCTTTTGAAATTTCCAAATATGGCAATTCTTAGAATTCTTCACTATTCATAGATTAGACTTGCTAATTAGACATGAATTAACAGCATTACATGCATGCACCACATTATTTTAACAAAGACTCATGGCTAATTTATTACAAATACAAGATTATTACAGAAAAAATTTGACATTTGCTTAAGTGCAATCTCCTTAGAAAAATATTTAAAAGTAAACATAAGTTACATATCATGAGTGATTTTGCAGTATGAGCCCTTTAAAACTTGAATTCCACATATGGAAAGCCTTTTGAGTTTTAGGACATGAAGCCATAAGCAGTTTGGGGGCCATTTCTGTAACCTCTGACCAGATAAATACAGTCTATGCTTGAAGTGCTCCTATACTGTGCTCTATTAATCAGAGTTCCCTTTTGAAGAAAACACAATGGACAGGCTTCTGAATCCAGAAATAATGGTTAAAGGCATATCCCGACATTCATCTTCAATATTTGACTTCCTACAAAATCTCTAACCCCCTTTAACACATTCACACTGGGAAGATTGCATTTCATCATACTTGCCCATGGAAATAGGATGCAACAAATTGCAAGTGCCTTTAAAAAAAAAAAAAAAAAAAAAAAAAAAAAAAAAAAAAAAAAAAAAAAAAACCATAGCTATATAGCAAGGAAAACAATTTTGATTTCAGGCTATATAAATAACTGATAATTAAGAGAAATTCTGTATTTGGGTGGTATATTTAAATTATTAAATCGACCAGACCAGTGTTTTATCAATATTTGTCATTATTGTTTTCTAAAAATATTTATGAGTAATATCACACTAACACTACCCCCACACACCTTGATCTGGAGAGGAGAAAGCATATGATAGAATGCCAAGGCAAGAAGTCTGGAGGTGCCTGAGGGAGAAGAAGGTACCGGAGAAATATGTCAGGCTGGTGCAGGAGATGTACAGAAATGGAAAGGCAAGAGTTCGGACCTGCCTGGGAGAGAGAAAGTTTTGCAGTGACGGTTGGCTTGCATCAAGGTCAGCATTAAGTCCGTTCCTGTTTAATATTGTGATTGAGGTAGTGATAGAGGAGGTGAGAGAAGACACGCCTTGGACTATGTTTATGCAGATGACATCGTGTTGTGTACAGAATCAAGAGAAGTGGCAGCTAAACTGGAAAGTTGGAGGAAACTGGAAAGCTGAAGAAAACACTGTCTTATATAGCTAATTTATTATTTTGACTAATTTCTTTCTTATTCTATATAAATTTATTCAGCTGACTTTCTACTGCTACTACTGCTTTAACTTCCGCAGTCCACCATCGAGTTTTGTTATTTATCTCCTTACAGACAACCTCACTGCATGCTTCTCTATCTGAATCCGTGTTTTCTTCAGGGTTTCTCACAGAATCGCCAAGGTTTGGTTCTTGTTTTCAAACTCATTTTTTCTTAAATGATTATGTATTTGAATCTACAGTTCACCTCTGAAAGCTGTTCAATTTTGATTTGTTTTAAAACTTTTTACACAGTGTGCATTTGCATATGAAATTCAATTTTATTCTGCTCAAAACTTAAACAGTGATCACTTCATATTTCAAATCCTCTATATTCTTGTGTCTTGAACTAGTGGGAAAACATTGCTATCAACTATAACATAGTCAGTGAGACTTATTTCTTGCATCTTTTCTCTGTGTGAAGCTTTATCGATATGCCAATGACTTTGATGCAGCATCTGATAATTTACAGGATTTTTTAAAGACAAATGAAATCTTAAGGAAATGATTATTTTATAAAATAATGGCTTTAGTGTCTGTGTGTGCGTCTCATGTAGTGCTTGATTGTATTTTTGGTCCTATTGTAACCTAGCAATAATAGGAAGACAACTCCATTACTTAGTTAATTTTGCATTCATCACCTATAATAATCATGCAATAAAATCATGCAGATTTACTCCTTCTGAAAGCAGCATTTAAGAAAAATTAAAAAAAAAAAATCATTGGTAAAAAAACATCAGCCATCACAGCAGTGCTGTTTCAGTATTTCTATGGTTGAAAGCAAAAGGGAATATATGATATAATAAAATTAATAGGTATTCATATATATATCATATATATAGACATAACCAGGCATAAAAACCAACCCATTTTGTGTAATGCACAATATTTTGAAAATTATATATAGGATAATCATGAAGTCACACAACTGAAAATTTGAATTTGTACCAATTGTTTCCAAATCTTTATAATCATTCCTTACACCAGGGCTGTCCAACCTTAGGTAATTCGAGGGTTGCATTAAAAAAAAAATTATCCGAGGGCCGCATCCAGAATAATAAATAAATACATATATTAAATTACTTGGAGAGTTCTACCATTAGTTAGGTTTAGCAAGCATTTCAAAAAAAGAAAGAAAAGTCATTGTGCTTATAAAAGTTTTTATTGAAACAATAAACAAGAAATAATAGTTTATTTCCTTTCTTCTAGGCTTACACGGTGATCCAAATGCATTTTTGAAAATTATGGAGACAACTACCGTGTTTGAATAAAAACTTTAGTTTAATATAACTAAAATCTACATTCGACGTTTCGACCTTTATGTCAAGGTCATCTTCTGGAACATACAACTATACACAGGAAACAAGCTATACTACACTCAAACTGGTTTGTTAAAGACATTGACCAACCGCTACAACAATTGTTGGCCTGACCTCTGGTGAGAAAAAAAAAAAAAAATTTCAAAAAATTATACATCAACGCTAGAGTCATTATTAGTGTTGTCTACTATATACGTATATTCACATCATTCCAGCCAGTTGGTATGGAATGATTTCTAATATTAGCTAAGGATTGGCTAGAGTCCTTACTTATGCTGTATCTTTCATATTAGGTAGGCTGAATGTGTGCCATCCAGATCCTTGGTATTTTCATGCCATCTTTGTTGTTGATATTTGGGTGGTTTATCAGGATTTTAAAGGATTCCTTAAATTTCCTTTCATACCAGGTTTTTGTGCGGTGTAAGGAGTAGGTGATTTTCCAGTTGATTTGGTGTAAGGTGTTGAGTGCGTGGTCTGAGAGGCCTGCTTCACCATAATGGTTATATTTAATGTGTCTAATGTATTATTTCTTGCGTATAGGGATTGTCTGTCCTGTTTCACCAATGTACGGTAAGTTACAGGTGCAGCGGATGCAATAGACCTCAGGATGTGCTAATGAGAGAAGAGGATCCTTAGAGGAGTTGAATATGGTTTTAAGTTTAGTGGGTGATTTAAAGGTGGCATTGAGGTTATAATGTTGTAGGATTCTGTTGATTTTTACTGATAACCCTTTAATGTATGGGATGGCTATGGTTTTACTGTAATCTAGATTCATTTTTGTTGTAGTTGTATAGAGTATTTTATTAACAGTATTTTTGTTATAGCTATTATTTATGAATTTGTCACTAATGATTTTTAGTTCTTGTTTCAGGGCTTGCTGGTTAGAGCAAATAGTTGTGGCTCTGTTTTTAAGGGTGTTAATGACTCCATATTTTTGTGCTGGGTGGTGGTATGAATTCGCATGTATGTATTGGCCCATGTGTGTCGGTTTTCGGTAGTCCGTGAAGGATAGACTGCCTGAAGGAAGACGTGTGACTAGTGTGTCTAGAAAACGGGAGCGAATTTTGGTTTTCGATTTTGTTGGTAAATTGTATGCATTAATGTTGTTTGTTCAGGTGGCCGAGGAATGTGTTTAGCATTTGTCACCTGTGCAGCCAGATCGCGAGCACGTTGTCAACGTATCTAAGCCAGACTGTCGGTCGTAGCATGGCAGAATCAAGAGCCATTTGCTCAAAGGTTTCCAAGTAGAAGTTCGCGATTGAGGGGGGGGGATAGTGGTGAGCCCATGGTTGTACCTTCTTTTTGTAGTTAGAATTTGTTTTGCCACACGAAGTAACTGAACTTTAGTACGTGGGCAAAGAGGGCCGTAATGTTGGGTGGAAATTTGTTCTGTAGTAGGAGAATTGTCATTGATGGGGACATTAGTGAAAAGGGCAGAAAAGTCGAAACTGACTAATAACTCGTCTTTGTCGAGTGTTATATTTTTGATTTTGTTTATAAAGTGTTGTTTTTTTTTTTATGTAGGAGGGGGAATGACCTACCAACTCCTTGAGTGTTGCCGCTAATTTCTTGGCTAGGTGGTAATTGGCACTGGTGGTAATTCCTTCCACGATTGGTCGAAGGGGCACATTTTGTTTGTGTATTTTCTGAACCCCATATAATCTGGGGGGGGGTAGGGCATAGTGGGGCTTGAGTTTTTTTAACTGTGTCTGGTTGCCAAGAAGTGATGTACTTGTGTAGTTTTTCTGTTTTATCCTTTATCCTTTTTGTTGGGTTATAGTTTATTTATGGGTGTTGTTATCGGCTACTAGTTGATTTATTTGAAGTACGTATGTTGATCTGTCAAGGACAACAGTGGCATTGCCTTTATCCGCTTTCGTTATTGTTATGTTTTTTTTTTGGCTTTTAATGGTTTAACTTCTGCTAATTCTGTTTTTTGTCAGGTTGTTCTGTAGGTTTTTCTTAGTATTCAGGTTTCTAGTCATATTTTATCTGCTATATTGTTAGGTAGGGATCTGATGCCTCTTTCAATGTGGTAGATAAAATCTAATTTGTTTACCTTTTTAGGTGCTATTGCGTAGTTCAGGCCTTTATTCAGTAGCATGAGTTTGCCGTTGTTCAGGGTGTGGCTTGATAGGTTAATCACATGGTTCTTGCTTGTCGGTGGTTGTTTGCTCCTTGTCTCCCTTGTTTGTTGTTCATTGTTGGTGTTTATCGGGGAGGAAGTCCTCTGATTGGTTGGTAGGTCATTCCCCCTCCTACATAAAAAAAACACACAACACTTTATAAACAAAATCAAAAACATAACACTCGACAAAGACGACCTATTAGTCAGTTTCGACGTTTCTGCCCTTTTCCCTAATGTCCCCATCAATGACACAATTCTCCTACTACAGAACAAATTTCCGCCCAACATTACGGCCCTCTTTGCCCACGTACTAAAGTCCAGTTACTTCGTGTGGCAAAACAAATTCTACCTACAAAAAGAAGGTACAGCCATGGGCTCACCACTACCCCCCCCCCCCCCCCCCAATCGCTAACTTCTACATGGAAACCTTTGAGCAAATGGCTCTTAATTCCGCCACGCTACGACCGACAGTCTGGCTTAGATGCGTTGACGACGTGTTCGCGATCTGGCCGCACGGGCGACAGATGCTAAACACATTCCTCAGCCACCTGAACAAACAACACGAACGCATACAATTTACCATCGAAATCGAAAACCAAAATTCGCTCCTGTTTCTAGACACACTAGTCACACATCTTCCTTCAGGCAGTCTATCCTTCATGGTCTACCGAAAACCGACACACACTGGCCAATACATACATGCTAATTCATACCACCACCCATCACAAAAATATGGAGTCATTAACACCCTTAAAAACAGAGCCACAACTATTTGCTCTAACCAGCAAGCCCTGAAACAAGAACTAAAAATCATTAGTGGCACATTCATAAATAATAGCTATAACAAAAATACTGTTAATAAAATACTCTATAAAACTACAACAAAAACGAATCTAGATTACAGTAAAACCATAGCCATCCCATACATTAAAGGGTTATCAGTAAAAATCAACAGAATCCTTAAAATTATAACCTCGATGACACCTTTAAACCACCTACTAAACTTAAAACCATATTCAACTCCTCTAAGGATCCTCTCCTCCCATTAGCACATCCTGGAGTCCATTGTATCCGCTGCACCTGTAACTTATCGTACATTGGTGAAACAGGACGGACAATCCCTATATGCAAGAAAGAATACATTAGACACATTAAATATAACCATTATGGTGATGCAGGCCTCTCAGACCACGCACTCAACACCTTACACCAAATCAACTGGAAAATCACCTACTCCTTACACCGCACAAAAACCTGGTATGAAAGGAAATTTAAGGAATCCTGCGAAATCCTGATAAACCACCCAAATATCAACAACAAAGATGGCATGGAAAATACCAAGGATCTGGATGGCACACATTCAGCCTACCTAATATGAAAGATACAGCATGTCAGGATTCTAGCCAATCCTTAGCTAATATTAGAAACCATTCCATACCAACTGGCTGGAATGATGTGAATATATGTATATAGTAGACAACACTAATAATAGGACTCTAGCGTTGATGTATAATTTAAAAAAAAAAAAATTTTTTTCCCTCACCAGAGGTCAGGCCAACAATTGTTGTACCTATGAATGTGAGGTATTTCACTGTTGATAAAGGGATTTCAACAGAAATATTAGAATTTTCTAGCCTTCCTGGAGAAACTTCTGATCTAATTTGTGATCATATTTTAAATGCTGCCCAAAAATATAACATTACTGATAAAGTAATAGGCATTTCAGCAGATAATACCAACATAAATTTTGGTGGATTAAAAAGGAAAGGTAAAATTAATGTTTTTACTAAATTACAAAACAAATTAAACAGATAATTGTAGGTTGTGCAGTTCACATTATACATAATGCTGTACAAACTGCTGCTGATATCTTACCAATAGATATTCAAACAATTTTGGGTAAAGTTTTCCAGCATTTTCACCAATTCACTGTCAGTCGAAAGTCTGAAATCTTTTTGTGATTTTCTCGAAACTGAATACAAGACTATTTTAGGTCATAGCAAAACACGATGGCTTTCACTGCAGCCATGTTTAATTTGTTTTATTGAAATGTATGATGGGCTTAAATCCTATTTCTTGTCTCAAGATAAATGTCCAACTATTTTGAATATGTTTTTCAGTGATAAGAAGTCTTTCAATTATTTTCTATTTTTAAAAAATCAGATGAAAATGTTTTCTGAGGCAATTCAGCAAATCGAAAGAGAATATGCTACGGGTTGTGAGATAAAAAAAGAGAGAGACATTCTTATTACGAAAATTTTATTGCGTGAAAATGAGAAGTATTTACCCAGTGAAGTGAAAATCGAAATAAAAAATCTTTGTGAAGAAGGTTTAATGACTGAATCGTCATTTAGAGACATCTCCAATTTCTACTTCACTGCAATTCAATATATTCAAGAATGGACTCAAAATCAGTTTAGTGTATTTACTAAAATGGAATGGGCTTGCTTGAACACACCTGTATCTTGGGAAAATTTAATGGAATGTATCAAAGAAATTAAGACCATCTTACCAAATTTTAACTGAGTGCAACTGAGTATAAAAATTAATGAATGGAATAATGACAGTTGTAAACTTGAGGGTAGGTGGAAAGAAATCTTTGGTCATTTTAAAAAGGAACAAATTACTTACAGTGAAATAGCTTCAATTATAAGTTTTTATTTGACCTTACCAGGATCAAATGCTTCTATTAAATGAATTTTTTCATTGATGAATTTGTTACGGACAAATGAAAGGAATCGCTTGCAACTAGACACAGTTAAATCTATTATGCTTGTTAAAACTCATTACAGAAACATGTCATGTTCAGAGTTTTTCGATATAGTATCTAAGAATCGACAACTCTTCCACAAAATCCATTCTTCAACCAAATATAATGATTCTGCAAGTAGCAGTAAAATGGGACAGGCAACGACCAGCTGTAATGTACAAGAAGAGGTAGAATAAGAAAGGAGGTATATATTAAAAATTAATTATAAATTTGTTTTTATTTTATTTTTTTAATTTTTAAATTAAATTAATTTATTTTTCATATAATTTCAGATATTATGCATCTACACAATACAGATAAGGCTTGTGTTGTTTATATGTTATTGTATTTACATTGCAGTTCCTGTTTTATTGACATATTAACATTTTATATCTTTGTTCTATGTCTTTATATTTCATATACTTATCAATGTTTGATTTAAATGTTACGTGTTTAAGTATTGTCATCTGTGTTTAAGCGTTTGCTGTTTTAAGGATACTTGTGACATAAGACTGAATGATATATGCACGTAAACACAAGAAAGATATTTAATTAACCAAATATTTCGCTCTGGAAATAGCAGACCATCCTCAGTGGTATTACAAGAACAGTTTTAAAAAATACAAGCTAGAATACTAACAATAGAGCGTTAAAAATAGAACACGCCGCGTGATGTTATATCACTAAGTATTAAGTATAAAACAGAATATTTTGAAGTAGAAACATGATTGGAAAAAAAAAAATTAATGAGTAACCTTGATTAGACTTACCCAGATTTTTGATATAGATACAGTCATTACATTTCAGGTTGGGATGATGGAGCGAGGCCTCCACGCTTTCCTTGAACAAACGTTTGAACCTATAATGGGATCTATGTAAGAGGCGAGTCCTGGACCAAAAGATGCTGTGGTCAGTTTCAATCCCGTGTTGGGCCAATCCAGACTTTTCAGGTTTGTTGTGAAGAATGGAGGATTGATGTTCTTGGATTCTTTTTTCAACAGAATGTCCAGTCTGTCCAAAATAGGAGAGATCACAGTTGCAAGGAATTTGATAAACTCCAGGAAGAGATAAAGTTGAGCGTTTGTCTTTAGGAGAAGGAAAATGAGAAGACAATTTGTTAATAGGTGAATACGTAGTTGTTAAATCATATTTCTTTAAAATTCTTGTGATAGGTTCTGAATACCGGAGATATAAGGAATAGGCACTCGACGTATTGAAACTTTGTTGTTTTGTGGAGGATTATAAGAATTGAGAAGATGTTGGGTACTTTTTTTAGAAAAGCCATTGAGTTTCATGTGTTGTTGGATAATAGTATACAAGGTAGGTTACGAGCAAAGATCAATTTCTTAAAAAAGTGCCACGACAACAAGATTATTCCCAATTTTGCTACGATTAAAGAAACAATAAAATCTCTTGGAGCTCATAATATTTACCGGAACACTGGTTTATCTCTAATCCGTAATCAACTAAAAGCTGCTAAATGTGACCTTGCTATTCACAGTCATCAGATTTCTGATCTGTGCACCTATATATCCACAAATTTGGATCCTCTTCTTTCTCGCATAGTTCTAAATGTGGCTAAACGTTTTATTCAACGTGCTTATAATAAACTAAGTCAACATCTTAACCGTAAATATGAAGCTCTTTCGTCTAGACAATCCAAGCCCTTCATAACTCCAGATAATTGGATTGTCAATATATCCAGATGTCCTTTGACTGAAAGCGAAACCCTCATCCTGTCAAAAGGACATGATTTTTCTATTGTTCCAAATAAGATACCATATCTAGATTTCCTAGTTAACATTGAAAGGAATCTCAATCATCTAACTAGTGATAAAGCTAATGCTCTTCGCCTAGACGTCGCTTCTTCTCTACTTAAGGCCAAACTTCCTTCTTCCAACATATCTCTTTCTGAAATGAAATCTTTACAGTCCTTGAGAAAAAATAATCACCTCATTATCACCAAAGCTGACAAGGGAAGCAACAGTAGTTATGGACCCAGCAAATTAATTTTAAATTAAAAATTTTTAAACCCAGTAATTTTAAAGTTTACTTTAAAATTACTTGCTGACATCTTTCCTCAAGACATTATAAAACTATTCGATTTCGTAATACATTCTGGATATTTCGTATGTCAAAATAAATTTTACAGCCAAGTAGACGGAACGGCCATGGGAAGTCCTCTTTCTCCTGCTTTAGCAAACTTTTATTTAGAACATTTAGAAAAAGCCCTCTTCTCATCTATTTTCCCTCAACCATCTTTTTGGGTAAGATATATAGATGACATCTTTACTATTTGGCCTCACAGCAAAAACTCTTTACCTTCTTTTTTAAACAGTATTAATTCCTTGCATCATTGTGTAAAGTTTACTATGGAAATAGAAGAAAACAACCAGTTTATCTTTTTTTTAGACGTTCTCCTCATCCGGTCACCTTCAAATATTCTTACAACTACAGTATACAGGAAACCAACGTTCACAGGTCGTTATATTCTTAAAGAATCAGCCCATCATCCATGTCAAAAAACAGGAATTATAAAATGCCTCATCAGCAGAGCCAAAACTAATTGTTCTACTTTTGATTATCTACAGAAAAATTTCAACAACATATGGCTTTTCTAAAAAAAAAGTACTCAACATCTTCTCAATTCTTATAATCCTCCAAAAAACAAAGTTTCAATACATCGAGTGCCTATTCCTTATATCTCCGGTATTTCAGACCCTATCACAAGAATTTTAAGGAATATGATTTAACAACTACGTATTCACCTATTAACAAATTGTCTTCTCATTTTCCTTCTCCTAAAGACAAACGCTCAACTTTATCTATTCCTGGAGTTTATCAAATTCTTTGCAACTGTGATCTCTCCTATTTTGGACAGACTGGACATTCTGTTGAAAAAAGAATCCAAGAACATCAATCCTCCATTCTTCACAACAAACCTGAAAAGTCTGGATTGGCCCAACACGGGATTGAAACTGACCACAGCATCTTTTGGTCCAGGACTCGCCTCTTACATAGATCCCGTTATAGGTTCGAACTTTTGTTCAAGAAGGCATGGAGGCCTTGCTCCATCATCCCAACCTGAATCGTAATGACTGTCTATCTATATCAAAAATCTGGGAAAGTCTAATCAAGATTACTCAATATTTTTTTTTTTCCAATCTTGTCTCTACTTCAAAATATTCTGTTTTATACTTAATACTTAGTGATATAACATCACGCGGCATGTTCTATTTTTAACGCTCTATTGTTAGTATTCTAGCTTGTATTTTTTTTAAAACTGTTCTTGTAATACCACTGAGGATGTTTTGCTATTTCCAGACCAAAATATTTGGTTAATTAAATATCTTTCTTGTGTTTACGTGCATATATCATTCGTGTTTAAGTGTTATTAGAATTCTATTTATTTGACATATATATAAACATTTATGTTATCTACATTAATAAATAAAATTTATTTCTCTTAACCATTAATTCTACAAAATTTATTGTCCCGGTTTTTTGTTTTCAAAATTTGGGAAACTGGGGCTGTTGCAGATAAGAATCGCTCTGGAAGCCCCTCCATTTTAACTGACAATAAAATGGACAAGGTAAAGAGTGCACTGCAGCAGTCCATAACAAAAGCCTCAGGAACTTGCCATGCAATTATCAATGCCATACAGTAGTGCCTAGAAAGTTACAAGATTGTTACAATTTCATCCATATCGTGTGCACTCAGTCCATGAACTGAAGGACTCAGATAGAGGCAAATGAATAATCTTCTGTAGGTAGTTTTGCTCATTTGTTGAAGAACGTGGTATAAAGATGCATGCTCGATACAGTTTTCAGTGACGAGGGCTGGTTTCACCTCAGTGGGTATGTGAATAGTCAAAACAAATAGGATTTGGTCATGAAAATCCACATGCTTTTCACGAAAATGTTTTGCATTCTCAAAAAACTGGATTTTGGTGTGTAATATCATGCCATTGTATAATGGGACATTTTCTTTGAAATGCTGGTGAATAGTTATGTTATGTCTACCAAGACATGATCACACAGTTTGTGGCATTCCTTGATGTCAGCAAACGTAATTGTTGATTCTAGCAAGACAGTGCCACATGTCAAATAGTATTGTACATTTTTTGCAAGAATTTTTTTTTGACCTAGAGAGAATAATCCTCACACACTGGATAAACTAAAAAATGAATATTTCAGCAGCAATTGAAAACATCATGGTGCACATACTTCACAAGGTGGCATCAACCCTGGTAAAAAGAACGTGAATTTGCATTCACAGTGGAGCCACCTCCATTGTGAATGCAAATTCACAATGAAGAGGGCCACTTTCAACATATTAAAATGAGGTTCCTATTCTTCTTTTGTTATAAAGGTCTGATTTTAACCTCTATCTGTAACTGTTTCATTTTTCATATACTTGTAATTAACTTTGAAACAGATGTATTATTTCTGGGTTGTGCAATTTTACGATCACCTTGTGTGTATGTGCGGAAGTGGCGTTTGCATCCGCTGCACTAGGCCAACTGAAGATAGACTTAAGTTGAAATCTAGTCAGCGACTGAAGGAACTTTTTGTATTCTTTCTTGACAGTTTCCAGAGTTAGTTGATCTCGGCACAGGCAAGCATGTTTTTTTTTTCTCCTGGAAACTCAGGTTTTTCATCCCCTAAACTCGAGAAAATCAACAGTAGAACCCACACCATATCAGACAATAACATATCCTATTAGGATTAGTCACCGAAAGATGTTAGCACATGTTTGCCAGTCATCTCCTCATCCGTTGTGCTTATAATTAGTGATAGTCTTTGACCTGCTAGTGGAGATTGAACTGCCCACTCAATCTCCAAAGTTAGATAAAGTTAAAAGGCATCTCCTATAAGGGAATAAAAGGCATTAGTTGATTTTGACACACACACACACACACAAGACCGGTGCATATTTTTCTTGTGTGCACGATTAATGTACAGTGCCTTTCCAAAAAAGTTTTTTTGGAATAAAGTGTGAATAAAACAAACAGGAAATGAAAAACAAATGAAAATCGCTTTACAGTATAATGTTACCTACGGATTAGTCCTGCTTATACAAATTTTTTCAAGTTATATAAATTTTCAAAATAATATAAAATAGTAATATAAAGTTAAGAGATTTATTGAAATATTCTTTACATTAGTCAAGAATGCTTCGCATTCACCGATTATTTTGTGTCGCTGACGTCACCCTAACAGCTCGCTAATATAACAGGCTCGAATGTCGAGAAGAATGAGTTATCAGTAGTAAGCCGACTTTTAGGGCCAAACCATATGCATCCAATTCGATTAAAATTAGGATACAGCCCTTATACAGAACTCAACAATTAATCATAAGTTGATTTATGATACATCAAAAAATGAACTATTTTAGGTATATTTTAGTAAATTTTAATCAAAAATTACAGTGATATAATCGGGTCCACGATACAAATTCAGAATTTATTTGTTCGTTTCCGGGAAGATCTGAAGGGGCCTAAACAGAAGATGACATACATTCATAATTATATGTACCATTCTGTACCATTCGTTGTTTGTTTAAACTCTTCTCATATTTTTTGATATCTTTTAGGTGCCTTTTCTTCTGCAGCACCTGTGTATATTGCACACTTGGCACATGCCACCAGCCGGGCCTGTGTGTGTGTGTGTGTGTGTGTGTGTGTGTGTGTGTGTGTGTGTGTGTGTGTGTGTGTGTGTGTGTGTGTCTTTTGTGATAAAATAAGATATTTATTTTGAGATTTTTTGCTGCATCATTAACCCTGCAGAGGTCACGGCTTGGTTGGTTTGGTCGGTGAAGCCATAAGGAAAAAGAGGATTATACAATTGATTACTGTTGGGGAAACAAGTTTGCTTCAGTTGTTTGCATTTACTGATTAGCTTAAGGTGGAGAATGGAAAAAAAAAATAAGCACCACCTATATACATTCGAAGTCTAAATAGTTCGAAGTCTAAAGGGCATATCCATGTGATCCAGTGTGTGTGTGTGTGTGTGTGTGTGCATCTGGATGTGGCATGGGTCAGGTATGACTTAGTGGGATGCTTACTACATAAAATAGTGTTTGCTTTTATATAGCTGTTAGTAGAACTTATTCATAAGTTGATTTATACCAAGATTTTTTTTTTATACCAAGAAAGTAAGATTTGATTTAATTTTGAGAATTTATTTCCAAGAAATATAAGGATACTTTAAATTTTTTATCTTTTTTGTAAATCACCTGACATAATTCAAGATAAGATATGGTACAACTTTGAAGACAGTCCATATTTCAAAACTTTTTGGTAGCCTTTATTTGATTTAAAAAAAAAAAATGTTATATTAGAAAATTTGAATGTTCTTAGAATCATTTTCCTTGAAGTAATTGCCCAAGTGATTGCCTTTTCTCTAATTGCATTTAAAGATCATACCCTATGCCAGGGTTACCCAAATTGTGTTCAGTGGAACACCAGTATTCCTTGATATCAGTGATCAAGCTGCATGTTTTAAACATGGAAGTAATCCGGGAAAGGGAATACCACTGTTTTTGACGTCATAAAAATTGCCTTCAAGCTGATTACAACAATGGGTGGCGTATCCTCTGTTCTCAAAAACTGAAAGAAATAACATCTGTATTGCAAATGTTAGTGACCAATCATCAAGGAAGTATAAAGAAAATTTTTCCACTGAAATTGAAGATCAAGGTAGTCTGTATCCGGTTCTCAAATCTAGTAATACTGAATACTTTCTTCACAAGTTCGTATTGTAGGGTGAAAGTGCTTGTTTTGAAACCGTAGTGCCATGATTTTTTAAAAGTAATAGGTCTACAGATTTAAATTTTAATATGAATAAGAGACAAGGGACTTTGTTTAATTTTGGAGTTAAGAAATCTCTTATTGAAGGTGTTTGTCACGCAACAGATAGCGATTCATCCACCTCGAGCCTACAAAGCGATCTCCAGGATGTACGAAAGGAGGGGAAAACTACCAGCACACAGGAGAAAAGGTCTGCATTCACTCGTAAGTACTTATAATATTATAAAGTTTTTGATCAGAATGGGATATGTCAATGAAAATCAGCACAAATTATTTTAATGATGCTGGCCTGAGGAAACTAAAAGATTTCATTAGTCCAGTGATTGATAACTGATTTAAATGTAATTTTATATTTGTCAACATGTCACACCATATACATAAGTGTACTAAATACTCTTTATGATTATGCTGTAATTAATTAATTATTGTTTAATGATTAATTAATTATTAATACATTACAAAATAACAAGGTGTTCTGTGAAAATTTCAGGATTTGTGAAGTCTGGGAAACGCTGCCCTATGCTATAATAATAAAATCGTAATCTAAATCTCCGCTAGGCACAATAATTAGCTTATGATGCTAATAATATTTTATAAATGACATTTTAATTGCATGAAATAAAAGTGGCATCACATTTCGTGATTGTTTTCATAGTAAACTGTAACAACTGTAACATAAAGATGTTTGAGTTGTTAAGCCGATTTGAAAATGCCAATTTTACATAAATTCCATTGCCTCCTCCCATGTGTCCTCTCCTCCTTCCAGTCTGTTTCCATAGTTGAAATTTCCCATAATAATTACCCATTCTGCACTCATTAAGTTTATTTGCCAATGCATACTAGTATATTCTATCATCATTTCTATCCCTTGGTATGTAGAAACATCCAACCCCCTATTTTGTTCTTCTGGCCTCTATCTCACACCAGATAGCCTCCAATGTGCTATTTTCACTGGCTTGTAGTTGAACTCTTATTCTCTTGTTGCAGTTCATTGGCAATTATCAATAACGCTAACAGTTATGGATGTTGAAGTTGCCTAGAAAAAATCTTACTGTTTTGATGGCTGAATTGCAGATAGCTAAGTTACATATCAGTTTGAGTAACAGTAAATGCAACAGATGAATATTGCTAAATGGGGCAAGGCAACCTTGAGCCAGAGGAGTTCAAAAGCAGGGGATTCTAAATTAGCCACTCTCTGGCATACAGTGCTGATTTCACAAAGGTATAAATGCTGTTCTTGTGGTAAAAGGAATTGTGTAATTTGGATATTGGAGGTGAACAGTAATTGTAGATTATATTTGGGTCTCTGTTAAGAGTAAGAGGACTGGTTTTGGATTGCTGTAAGTGATGGTGAATGCCATTTTTATTGGTGTTAATGACACTGATGTAAGTAAAGTGGATGCAAAAGTGAGTTTTTAAAGAAGAGATTCCAACATGGTTTGTATGTACTGATTGGTTGATCGTGTGATTTATGGGAATTATTTTATGAGGGCGATTACTTTTCGTTGTAGCATCACTGTCAGTTTTTTTATTTAAGATTTATCAGTAGTTCATTCTTAATTAGATGGAAGGATAGAGTGGAACACTTAGTGAAAGGAGATACTCTTGGACATGACATTCATACAGAGAGTAACCAGTCTCCTTACAATAACGTGGCCTCAGTGCTTTCCACATACCATTACTCACACTCCCTTCCAGGCATGACCTGGAAAAGTGTGGCATCAGGATAATGTGCCAGACGATCAGAAAGTCTTCTATTACTGACAGATTCAGGACTGTGCACTAACTTGGCTGTCCTGCAGCACCAGTGTTTTAACTGATGTACCCTTGAAATGGAGGAGGTTATGGCAGTGGTGTACCTAGAGTTTTTGCCGCCCCTCTCAATACACACCAAAAATACTACAAAAAGTCAAAACAACGTAAAGGGAAATAAATTAAAACTGTTTATTTTTGAAGTAAAACTTTGATTTCAACATTCTAAAAAGTTATATTTCTTGCTTTTCCGTTAGCAAAATCGTCGATGACATTGGTGAAGTCTATTTCATAGTAATATAGGTAATTCTTAATCAGTTTTATTTAGAAAAACTCCTCTCACAACTAGTAACACTTACACCAAATTTGAGGAAAATTTGCAGTAGTGTTACAATATTTGGAAATGAGTTCTCGAGACTGTATTTTAGAATTAACTGTAAAAGTTCAAAAACGTTCAAATTGCTGCCCCCTCCCCCTCTAATTACGCCACTGGGTTATGGGTCTCTAAGCATGTATTGCATGACCTTGAAGGGTATCACTCTCATTGTTGCACAGTGAAGGAACAGAAACTGGAATTCCTGCTCTGGAGACCAAACAAATGGCATATCACACTTATGGCCTTTACTATGTAGCAGGTAGTGGTATTTCACTGGGTGATGAAAGTCATCTGCAACCTAGTGGGTATAGCTGATATTTCCTACAACTAGGAAGGTATCCCTTTACACCACGGTTGGTTTCACTGGACAGGGAGAAGCTGTATATTGCACATTGCCTGCTTGTTAGAAGTTCAGTCTTGTGTATCTCTAAAGATCTGTATGCTACTTTGCTTGTCCGGTATTCAATGTTTTTCAGTCACTCTTTGTTGGCTCCTTGTAGTTTTCCTATGATGGTCATATTCGTCAGTTCTCCTTCTCTTCCTGATCCCATTAAGTAATCTTTTCGTTCACTCTATCAAGAATTTGTGTATTTGTAACCATTTCTATCCAGCTAATCTGCATCATTCTTCTTAGTAACTACCTAACTTTGCATCATGACACACAACTACATATTTCCTTTCAAGTTATTTCCTATATAGCAATGGTCACAGCACTGAACCTTGTGGCACACCACTTAGTCACCTGTTTTTGCCTCAGTTCTGCCCCTTCATATACCAGTTTTTGATATCTGTCCAGCATCCACTTTCTTATCCACTTAACCAGTGTCATATCCAATTTCTTCTCATTTGTGTAACAGAGTTCCATGTAGTATTCTGTCACATGCCTTTGCAAAATCCAGCAGAATCACCATATAGCTATTTCCTTTGTCCAACTCTGCTGTTACTCTATTATAAAAAGAAAGTAAATTACTATAGCAGTATCGACCCATCACAAAGCCATGTTGCCCATCATACAGTATCATATTTTTATCCACCCATTCTTGAATTCTCTTTTTGATCAATTTTTCCAATACTTTTACCACTACACCTGAGATACTGATTGGTTTATAATTTGCTAGTGCAGTCCTCTCTTATGCGTTGGAATTATTTTTCCTTATTTCCACTCCCTTGGAACACTCTGCCAGAGCCAAGACTTAACATTCTCACAAAAACTCTAGCTGATATCTCATCTAATCCCACAGCTGTATTTACATTAAGAGTCTTAATTAAGAGTCGGTATCCTAAGAATCTCCAATTCATCCACTTTTGTTCCCACTATAGTGTCTGTCACATAGGTTAAAGCAGTAACCTCACTAGGATGATATATCCTTGCACAGTGGTCACTCAGTAACTCAACTATTTTATCTGCTTCTTTTCCCTCATGACCATCAACACTCATTAAGGTTAATCTTCCATAGTCATTCTTTCTCTTACTTGCTGCATAACAAAAGAACTCTTTGGGATTTCATTTGGCCTTCTCAACTAATTCTTCTAGTCGAGCAGGCTAATCTGATTTTGCATTCCTTGCCATGCTGGGTCACGTTTCTATTTATATACCTTCCATGGTATTTTCTTCTTCTGCAGCTCGTACTAAATGGTATTACTCATCCATCTAACAGCTAACTGATTAATCCTCCTTACCTTAGGTATACAATTTAATATTGCTTCCTCTAGATCAGTGGTCTCCAAACTTTTTGCCGTGAGGGGGGTACTTCAGCACTGTTCAGCAGGCCATAGTAATAAAAAACTAGAACTAGATAAATGAGTTTTATTGCAAGCAGATAAAAACCGATTACAGAGTATGTGAGATTAAATTATCATATATTAATGACAATGAACACTATCAGCAAATTCTCATATTTTTATCACAAATTATAATAAAACCATTAATGTGAATGATGTAACTGTGTTTGTGTTTTTAAAATCTTATTAAACTCAGGTTCAAATTTTGAAGTGCTAATTACAAGTAGCGATTTCAAATGTTCATCAGATAAATTTGCCCTATATTTTGACTTGATATATTTCATTCGGGAAAAAGTTTGTTCGCAAAGATATGTTGTCCCAAAAATAGAGATAAATTTACAAGCAAATTTCTTCAAATTTTGGAACTGCTCAGAGTTCAAAAATTTATTTATTTTTTTTTTTTGAAATAGCCGAATTCATTTTTTTCCATTCGGGAAACAATTTGTTTAAATTTTTGCTAGTCGTTAGTTTTTCAACTGAATATACACTGACAATTTACATGTAACTTTTTTTTTAAAATTTTGTATAACTTTGAGTTTTTTTGTCAATAAATACAGATCGGGAAATTTTGTTTTTATTTCATTTTTTGCTCGTTAGTTCATCTTAACAGTGTTTACTGACTTTTTTAAGTGTTCTTATTTCGTACGACATAAATTTTTTTTGTTGATAAAGTTTATTCAGATGTAACTTTCCTATTTCGTTTCGAATTCTTTTGAATTATTTTTCTTCGTTAGTCCATTTTAACCAACTGTTTACAGTCAGAAAGACCGTAGCTTGGATTACGGTTACTTTTTGCTATTCGGGAATATATTTTGAACACAATTTTAATTAATGCATTTGAAATCTATCAACACCCCGTTTTTTTTTTTTTTTTTTTTTTTTTTTTTTTTTTTTTTTTTTTTTTTTTTTTTTTTTTTTTGCAGATTCTTATTGAAAAATTAGTCCAATTGGCGGGCCGGATAAAATCATATCGCGGGCCGTAGTTTGGAGACCCCTGCTCTAGATGACCCTTAACTATCTCCCATGCACTATTAACATTGTTACTCTGCAGTATGCCATGCACAGATTTAAGTATAAACATAAACATCTGTGCATGGCATAAAACACATAAACAGTGTTTTATGCCATGCACAGATTTAAGCTTCTTTCTAAGCTTGTCATAATCACCTGCCTTGTAGTTCCATATATACTCCTTCTTGACAGAATATTTCTCATTTTACATTCTCCCAAGGCAACACTGCACCAATACGGTCACATTAGTTATGGATAGCTCTTCTGAACCTGTGACCAAGTTATATTTTGATCTAAAAATTGGCCATGGGCGAGTGCCCACTATGCCTACCGTGATAAGCAAAGATGACAGCAACAAAAGCTAATGACAAACAAGCACCCCGTGTCTTGCCAGTGTAGTGCCGTCGATTGCCGACAAACCCACAAATAATATAATATCAGCGATAAGAAAAATAGCATAAAGTGCAAGTTCTGTTGCCACTGGATACATGCTTCCTGCGCAAAAAGAAACGAATCGGCACACAAGATATATCGACCTTAATCAGTCCTATTTCTGTTTGCTGTATCTCCTGTCTGTAAAACAGCTCCTGAACTTAGGCAAACGAATCGAAAACCCTGATCAGTGCTATGAATTAAACTCTTTCCTCCCAAAACACCAGCACTAGAAACCAAGCTTGAATCAACTGACGATCAGTGCCACAATGCAAGTTCACCCTTCCTCGCGAATGATCTCCGTGAAAATAATCGCATCAACAGTGCACGACTCGATGGAAGCCAAAAATAAAAACTTCAGCGCATTCATTTTGAACTTTCCAAAAGAAAACGGAAAAGCACTGAAAGATGACATCATCAAATTAGCAGAAGAATGCGACATTGATCCTAAAAATATCATCAGATGCTATTGTTTTGGACCCATAAACAAAAGAAAGGATGGAACAAACTTTCCACTCCTTGTAAAAGTGACTTGCAACACACCAACAAGCACATCCCTATAGTAAGATGGAGTTAATGATTTGGTGATAGTATTATACAAAGATAACAATCACCCCCCCCCTCCTCCTCCACTATCTTATGCTTTATTTTATTTTAAACTATCTTACTATTGGTGGTCGGTAATTGATGTAGTTAATGGTAGTAGTGTTGTAGTTGGAGAATTAAGTAGGGGATACTGTGAGTTGAGTAGTGTGCCTTTCTACGATCATTCCTTGGACTCCCTGGAGGTGCCACATAATAATAATCTTCTACCTCTGTCAGTTCTAATTGCTGATTTACAGTGTAATATAGACTGTGTTGTTATAATGTCTCATTTATACCATATGACTGTAGTATTTTGAAAAGCTCTTCTTTGGCACCTCGTTATATGCTCCCCCCCCCATTCTCCAAGATTTACAAACTTACAGATCCTTGTTGTATTCTGTTATCTGTTGATAGCTCATCTTGTATGTCATGAAATAAAAACTTGATCCTGATAACTCCTGTCTTTTTTGTCTCCACATCCATATAATATGTGGAGAGCAAAACAAGAATTACAAATGATTACAATTATTTGTAATTTCTGCTCAGGGATATTTTTGTAAATCCTACTTCGAATACTTAATGAGAATTGCAGAGAAACTTTTTATGAGTTTTACTTCCATTTTTACTTCAACTTCATTAATATTTCAATGAAGTTGAAATGATTATGCATCCTTGAATATTTGCAATTTTTGTTATTCCTGAATCCTTTCACATTACTGATTTCTACATTGTTTAGCTTTTCAGTACCTTAGCAACATTTTCCCACCTTTATAATATTTATGCAAAAGTGGGCTCAGAAAAAATCTCATTTTGCATGGGAAACCAAGGGCTTGGAATCAGAAATGCAAGAGGTGAAAGATTAATTCAATTCTGTGAAATCAATGACCTAATAATTGCCAACACACTGTTTAAACATCCTCCCAGAAGACTATATACCTGGACAAGCCCTGGGGACACCTATAGAAACCAAATTGACTATATAATAATAAGCAAAAGATTCCGAAATGCAATAACATAAACAAAAACATGTCCTGCAGCAGACATAGGATCGGACCACAACCCAGTGATTGCAAAAATCAAAATAAAACTTAAGACACCAAGCTAACTATTCATAAGAGAAACTTATAATTGAGACTCACTTAACAACCAAGAAGTTAAAGACTACTTTATAAAAGAATTCACAGAATCCCTTAAAAGTCTGACACCACAACTCGCACAGAAAATAGAACGCCAATTGATGAAATTAACATGAACTGGCAAACATTCAAGAATAGCATCAATGAAGCAGCCAAAAATACACTCCCAAACAAAGAACAAAGAAAAAAGTTAAAGAACAAACCTGAATATAAAAGCATGAATAAAGAACTAAAAAAAAAAGAATGCAAGAAAGCCAAAGAGGAATGGATTAAATATAAATGTATAGGTATAGAAAACACAGAAGCAGAGAAATGCATGAAAAGATCAGAGAAATGGCAAGCAGGACAAATACAGCAAACCATGCAAATCTCATTAGAGACTTAAGAGACCATATTCTAATGGATAAAAAAGAAATCATGGAAAGATCGAATGAATACCCAAGGAAATTATATGAACA
Source organism: Typopeltis vanoorti (assembly GCF_054136105.1). Taxonomy (NCBI): domain Eukaryota; kingdom Metazoa; phylum Arthropoda; class Arachnida; order Uropygi; family Thelyphonidae; genus Typopeltis; species Typopeltis vanoorti. Next base: position 16,465,262 of record NC_143559.1, on the reverse strand, counting down.
ACAAAGAAATGATATTCCTGAACAGACTGATTTAGGACCATCCATTTTACTCTGTGAAGTTGAAAATGCCGTCAGAAAACTAAAACCACATAAAGCTGCAGGAATAGATAATATCTTGGCAGAATGGTTGAGGGCTCTCGATGAAGGACTGAAATTTCTAACAAAATTATGCAATGAAATATACGAGACTGGATTTCTACCCAAAGATATTAATCACTCAATTTTCGTTCCATTTTCCAAAAAAACAAAAGCTACAAGATGTGAAGAGTTCAGAGCAATCAGCCTCATCAGTCAAGTATCAAAAATCTTCCTGTACATTATTCTTGAAAGAAATAAAAGAAAAATAAACATAGAAAAAATGATACACAAAGTGGCTTCAAGGAAAATGTAGGTACAAGAGAAGGTATTTTCAATGTCAGAACCATCATAGAAAGATATCTAGAAAAACAAAAAGATGTGTACCTCTGCTTCATAGATTACAAAAAGGCATTCGACAATGTCCAACATGAACAATTAATTGAAATCCTTTTAAAAATAGGCATGGATGGAAAAGACATTAGGCTATTAACTAATCTTGACTGGGAACAGACTGCATCTTTGAGAATTAATAGAGACCTCAGAAGAATTCCTAGTTGAGAAAGGTGTGAGACAAGCCTGTGTCTTTTCTCCGATTCTTTTTAACCTATACACAGAAGAAATATTTAATAAAATTAGTAACCTCAAAGGAATCACTGTAGGGGGCAGAAATATTAATAACCTAAGATATGCAGGTGACACGGTTCTTCTAGCTGAAAACAAATATGACCTCAAAACTCTTATAGATGAAACCCTCAAGTATAGTGAACAGTATGGCCTCAGTCTTAACTTTAAAAAGACAAAAATCATGATAATTTCAAGAGAAAAGAAAATATCAAAAATATGTATCGATATAAAAGGAAATAAATTAGAACAGGTGCAAAAATACATATACCTCGGACACTTGATCACAGAGAATAGCAGGACAGAAGATGAAATTAGATAAAGAATTGAAATCGCAAGGTCAACTCTCAACAGTATGAAAAATCTCCAAATGCTACATATGGTCTACATTATTATATGGAGTAGAGACATGGACACTCCAATCTGAGTGGGAAAAAACTGGAGGCCTTTGAAATGTGAATGCCGTGAAGAATTATGAGCATATCATGGAAATAAAAAAAGACAAATGAAGAGGTATTAGATATGGCAGGCATCAACAGGAGTGTGATGAAAGAAATTAAAAAGAGAAAAGTCAGAGATATTTTGGATCTATTCTGAGACATAACTGCCTACAAAGGACACTTCTTGAAGTAACTGTTGAGAGGAAGACAAAGACTGGAGTGGATGAAAAATATAGAAGACTGGACCCATCTCTCATATGAGGAATGCAGTAGAGAGGCATAGAATAGTACATGGTGGAGACACATGGTACTCAATCTCCTGGAGGGAAAAGACACCTGACAGGACAGGATACTGTTTATCTTATGAAAATCTTTCCTCATCATCAAATTCCTGATGATGAGGAAATTTACACCATTTACACCTGCATGAAAAACTTACACCATTACTAACTTCCTATCTACAATTTTCCTCCAAATCATTCTGTTACCTGTCAAGACTTCAACATTATCAGATCTTATATTTCTGTCTTCTAAGGCACTTTTTACTATATCAATCCACCTATATCTTGGTCTTCCTCTGGGTCTTTTTCCTGTCAACCTGGCAAACAACACTTGTTTTGCTAATCTTTCCTCTCCCATTCTGTTTAAGTGACCATACCACCTGAGATTGGCTCGGCTAACACATTCCTGGATGCTAACAATGTTAAGTTTTTTTTCTAATATTCTCGTTTTTAATATGACATTGTCACTGATGTCATCTGTGTACCCCTCTAATCGTTTTCAGGACTCTCATATCTCTGGTCTCTAGTCTTTGGTCAAGTGTTTTATTTCTAACCCTGTTCCCAGATCCATAAGTTAAAATTGGTTTGAACACTATCTTGTATACAACTAATTTAGTGTTTTGACTAATTTCTCTCTTATTCCATATAAATTTATTCATTTGACTTCCTACCATACCATCTTTGTTGATTCTGTTGTCTATTTCCATATTTAATTTACCATCTTCACTAAAAATCATGCCTAAGTAGCTGAAATGTTTTACTTGTTCTATAAGTAGGTTCTATATTCAAAATGCATTGATATTTTCAATGTTTCTGACTATTTTCATTGGCTTTGTATTGTTATTGCTGACCTTCATACCAAATCTATTATAAGAGTTATTCAATTTAGTCAGGGAATCTTGCAGATTTATTTAGAAATATAACACATCTGTATAGAGTAAAGTAAAGAGCTGAATTTAACATTTCCAATTTTCATATCAGGTTTAATACCACTTTCCTTCACAGTGTGATCCATATAGATAATAAATAACAGAGGGGATAATATACATCCTTGTCTGACACCAGATTTAACATAAAACCATTTTCCTCTATTGATATAATGCCCCATTGACATTATGTAACTGCAGCATTTTGAATAGCTTTTCTCTTGCCACCTTGTCATGCCTTTTGTAGTCATGCCTTTTGTGAATCCAGCTTGTTTTTCACGATACTTCCCTTCCACAATCCTTCTCAACCATTTCTTCCATGAATCTTACCAGAAACACTCAGTAGGGAAATACCTCTGTAATTCTCACATCCAGTTTTATTTCCCTTTTTATATATGAGTACTATGAGAGCTCTTCTCCAATGATCTAGAATTCGTCCCTCTGTCCAGACCTTCTGAACTATGCAGCGCTGCCACTGTAAGACTTTTATACCTCCATACTTTAGCATTTCTGGTCGCATATCATTTACTCCCACTGCCTTTTCAGGCTTCTGATGACTTTTTCTATTTCAAGTATGGATATGTATTCCTGATTGCATGTCTGTTTTTTACTACTTTGCTGTCAATGGAAGTTTTTTCACTTGGCTAATCTACCAATTATATATTTGTAGCATTCTGATATTTGATATATTGATATGTTTGTAGCATACATCCCTCTCCCACTGATGAGACCTCAATAAAGGTCAAAACCGTCTGGGTAGTGGCCCTTCCCTTAACGCATGGCATTTATACATGTGCGCAAGGAGATGTGCTTTGCATTATGGGAGATACTAAGACAAGTGATCAGAACTTATTCCACCTTTACCACGAGTTGCCCCGGTCCTGAAAATATTTCAGGTGCAAACTTTCTTTTGTTTACGCTTGGATAAAGGATTAAACCAAATATATAATGTGCTGTCATCACTGCTTGTTTCATTTAGCAATTTTTCAAAGTAACTACTCCATACTTCAAGGATATCTTTTCACCTGTTTTCCTGTCACCGTTATCATCTCTAATTCCTTTTACAGAACTCTTTCCTCTATTTCTGAGCTTTTTCAACAACCTCCAGAATATCTTGCCACCCTCTTGATATTTATTTTCTATGTTCTTACCAAAGTCTTACCATGATTTTTGTTCAGCGAGTTTTACACAGTGTTCTGCTTTCTTACATTTGTCTCTGTATTCTCTAAGAGCAAAAGCTGACTTATTTGCCAGGAACTTTTGGTATGCTGTCTTCTTTTCCTTCACTACCTCTTTAACTTCCCTATATCCACCATGGGGTTCTGATTTTTCTATCCTTGCAGACAACTTCACCACATGCCTCTCTTGCTGAATCAGTGTTTTCTTCAGGATTTGCCACTGACTCTCCAAGGTTTGGTTGCTATTCTCAAACTCTTTCATTTTTTCTTGAATAATGTTTCTTTTTATTTAGTCGACAGTTTCCATCTGAGAGCTGCTCTCTTTTATTCACTTTAAAACTTTCTTTCTTTTTCTTGTTTTCATTATTAAATTCATTTCATCCTGCTCAATACTAAATGGTTATCACTTCCAATTTCAAATCTTCTGTATACTCTAGTGTCATGCACCAGTGGGAAAATATCACTATCAACAATAACATAGTCAATGAGACTTTTCTTATTCCTTGCGTCTTCTCTCCAGAAAAATTTGTGCACATTTTTATGTTGGAACATTCTGTTAGTAATAACTAGTTCATATTCCTGAGCAGAAATCGAACAGGTATTTGCCGTTATTATTACTTTTGCTCTTTTTTCCAAAATATTTTTGTAGTATTCTGACAGTTGTTTCCTTCTCTGCTATTTAGATCTCCAACAAGGACCAACTTTTCCTTTTTCATTGTGTGAGTTGCTTTCTCTAAAGCCTGAAAAAATTACTCTACTTCTACCTTAGTAGAACCTTCTGTGGGACCATAGGCATAAATAAGTCTCATTGTCCAATTCCCCATTCTGATATTTGCTCATATCATTCTACTCAATACTATGGCTTCTATAGATTTGGCCTTCTGATTGGTGGACCTCTGTCCTTGTACCTATTCCTAAAAAGGGAAACGGCAATAAATGTAGCAACTACAGAACAATAAGCCTTATTAGTCATCCAAGCAAAATCCTGTTAAGAATACTGTTGTCAAGAATTGAAAAGAAAATAGAAAGCAGACTATCAGATGAACAAGCAGGTCCTCGGAAGTCCAGAAGTACAATCAACCAAATTTTTACAATACACATACTAGGCGAAAAATACACGTATGTAACGTAACAAAATCTGTCGCACCTTTTTAGACCTTCAAAAAGCTTTTGACTCAATATGGCAGGAGGCATTATGGAAAATTTTAGAACATTATGGCATTGACAACAAAATCTCTTTATTCCTCATCTGATACGAGAATTGAAATTAAAAATTACAGCAGTGAACCGTTCCGGGCAGAACGTGGGGTAAGACAGGGATGCATCTTATCCCCTCTTCTTTTTTAATCGTTTTCTGGAATATGTCATAGATGAAGCTCTTCAAGAATATAGCTCTAGAATGGTAGTTGGTGGACTAAGAATAAATAACTTATGTTTTGCATATGATATCAATCTTCTGACAGAAAGTGAAGAACCAGCCGTGTTTTCGGAACATTAAAAAAATATTTATTACACATAAACCTACAAAACACGAAAACAATGATAACCTCGAAATCTGGCATTGAATTCTTAAAGATACAAATTGGCAATAAACAAATTGAGAATGTGAACAAGTTCACTTATCTAGGAAGCACGTTGAGTCAAGATAGTCGTTCAAAAACCACCATTAAATACCGAATTGCTAAGGCAACCGTGGCCCTACAGAAGTTACAACCATTGTGGGGAGATAACAGAATAGCAATCACAACCAGACTAAGACTAATTGACACATTGATGAATTCTATCCTCTTGTATGGTTGTGAGGCTTGGACTTTGAGGGAAGATGAGAGGGGACTCCTGTCTTTTGAAATGAAAACTTACAGAAGACTTTTGAGAATTCCCTATACTGCTCACAAAACCAATGAAAATGTCCGAAAACTGATTGATTCAATAGACGGGAGAAGGGAATATATTCTGACAGTCATCAGAAGAAGACGGATGAAATAGTTCCAACATGTGGAGAGGACTGATGGCATTCCAAAGCAAACACTAGAAGGAATCATTCCGGGATCAAGGGTTAGGCGCCGACCTCGATTAAAATGGATTGATAACATCAAAAAATGGACAAATTCCTCCCTTTCTCAACTGACATCAAGAACAAGAGACTGAGAAGATTGGAGGAGGCTAACAAAGAATATCACCTACCAGCCATGAATGACCCAACGGTCCATTTAGGACTATGGGAAAGAAGACTATAGCTTCACCTTCTTTTCCCTGATTGTCGCCTGAATATAATTTTCTGTTTATTGCTCAGAAAAATCTCACCAGATTTTGTCTTTTTTGTTTCAGTCACCCCTATTATCACTAAAAAACATACGTACTAACCACAGTAATGACTATTTAATTCGTAAATATCTCATCCCAGTATCTTGGGACATCATTAGTACAGTAGTTCAAACAATACTAGGAATAACATACATATCTGCACGCACATTGTAATCGTGCACCCTAACTGTATGTTATTCCTGGTATTGTTTGAACTACTGTACTGATGATGTCCCAAGATACTTGGGATGAAATATTTACGAATTAAATAGTCATTACTGTTTAGTACATGTGTTTTTTAGTGATGAATTCACCACAGGTTTCATTATTTAAAAAAAAAAAAACAAAAAAAAACCTATTATGTCGATTCCTCAGATAGCTCCATTTCTTTAGTATTTGTTCCAGTATTGACTTTTTGCAGTTTGCCCTGGTTCCCTGGCAGAAACAACGGGGGCCTTGTTTAACTGGGCGATGCTTTAGCTGGCATGAAATTCTGGCATGCTGTACCATCATTTTTATAATTTGGTTTAAGCCAATAAAAATGCAGTTTGGTCAGCAAAATCCCAAATTGCCAGCCCTTCCTCGTTTGTTCAGTATTCAGGTAGATGCCTAACAGGGTGCACCATGAGAAGGTTAAGATTGGACATTAGGTCAGAAGCCCTGGTCTGTTCTCTGCATTCCTTTAAAGGCGATGTGGAGGTCTCCTCTTAGTTATACAGCTTTGACCCTTAAGCACCCTCAACTTGTTATTTTTGTGCATAGCTTTATTGCATTTCCCCCTGCATTCTCTCAATGGTTCTAGGAACTTCTGAGGCTTTTGCTAGAACTTTAGAAACTTTTGCAGGACTGCCTCTTTAACTTTGTGCCCACTATGAATCCCCCCCCCCCCCTTGTAGACAACTTCACTACATGTGTCCCTGTCTAAATCATTTGCTGTTTTCTTCAGTTTTCTGCTGAATCTTCAGAATTGGATTCTTGTTTTCAAATTCTCTATCTCCAGTAATATTTGTGAATTTATGTTTACATTTTACATCTGAAAACTGCTGAACTTTGATACTTTTTTACATATTTATTAGTCTTTACGGTATGATATTTTTGACCTGTTCAAAAATTATCACTTCCTCTGTATACTATTGTATCTTGAACGAGCTTAAAGATATCACTATGAACATAAATGTAATTGGTAAGACTTATTTCTTGTATTCTCTCCATATGATTGAAATTTTTTTCACTTAATTATAAATTAAATTAGATGCCAAGAAATTTTCTTGTTTAATCCTTTATCCATGTGTAAGTAGACAGTTTGTATGTGAAGTATCTTCACGACTAGGTTACTTCTATGTAGAGGATGTCCCATTCATTGCCTAGTATCCCATAATGCAAAGCACACATCCTTCTGGGTGTGTATAATGTTATGCATTATGGGAAGGGCCACCACCCAGAATGGTTTCGACCTTTATTGAGGGTTTAATCAGAAGTCGTTTATTTCCCATATATAAGTAGTGAAAAGATATCATTTATTTTCCATTAGTGAAGACACCTTATCAAAATATTCTGAATTAGAGCTAGATTTTGAAAGTTGTTTCACTTGGTTATAAATTAAAGATGGCAAGAAATTGCATTCTTATTTTAATCCATTATCTAAGTGTAAGCAAACAAAGTTTGCATGTGAAGTATTTTCACAGCTATGCTTGCACTAAGATAAAGGATTAAACAAGAATGTAATTTATTGGCATCTTTAATTTAATTGATAACCAAGTGAAAAAACTTTTAACAGCCAGGTCTAATTCAGAGTATTTTAATATGTGTTACACCTTTGCACTACTTTTATATGGGAAATGAAATTACCTTACTTTGACTCTTAAGTGGCCCACATTTGATTTCTGATATTCTGATTGTGCTGTTGTTAATTAAAAAAAAAAGTTGATTTAAATTCACTGGTTACAATTTAACAGCTGATAGTTTTAAAAGAAGCAGAAATAATTAATTTTTTTTTCCCTTGTAGTTTCGCAATTTTAAAATTGTCTACCGCCGGTATGCTGGTCTCTATTTCTGTATATGTGTAGATGTTAGCGACAATAATTTGGCATATCTCGAGGCCATTCATAACTTTGTTGAAGTGTTAAATGAATACTTTCATAATGTGTGTGAATTAGATTTGGTCTTCAACTTCTATAAGGTAAGTTAATTTTTATTAAACAAAAATTTCTTAATTGCATTTTCTGAAGTGAAATAGGAAATTAAATTGCAGTCTATCATTTTAGTGTCATGAATGTTGACAAATTTCTTTTTCAAATATTATAATCAATTAGTAAATAACTACACTAGATGTTTAATGCACATGAAATATGCCTGTTGAAATATAGCATTTATGTATGCACAGTTTTGCCATAAATTCTGTTATAACTTCCACTCACCCCTGTGTTGCCCACAGAATGCACGAGCCCAGTTCCGTTAATATATGCTGTGCACAGCCAACATCCATGTGTTCAGTAGAGAGAGTTGTCTAGCTGGATGGGTTAACATGCAGTGGCATGTGGGAGGGGAGAATTATGAGAACTGTGTAGCTGTAATAGCACATTATAATGCAGTCACCACCTGTTATTTTCAACACGCTAAAAACACTCAATCGGTAAGATATTTGTGTGTCGGACTATTAGCCATTAAGACAATACAAAAGAACTAGCTGACCACCAAAGAACAGGTTGGTCATGCTACATTAGGATTCAACAGCTTATGTGGGCTGTGAAGGCATTCTTCTGCCATAATCCTGTGAGAACACAGAAAGTAATATCACGAGAGATGAACATTTTGTAGAAAATTATGTTCTGTGTACTAACTGGTGACATTGGGGATGAGAGTATCGTCATTCTTCTGGACACTTCTTTACACCACAACTTATGTGGCAGAGGGTGATAAAATCTAAGGCACTCACTTCTCTGGCAGTATGTGAACCACAGACTAGAAGATTTCTCACCATTTACGTTTGACCACTAAAACGATCGGGTATATGCCTGGGATGGTTACACAGCACATGCCATAGCACCCAGGATTCCGAGAGATCATCACCCTACATCAGTGACTGATGTATCGGGGGGGGGTATCCAAGTTGTATTTCTGTTAGAAAGGGGTCAAAACCTCCCCATATTGTATCAAGACACTATGCTGGTATCTGTTGAACAGTCCTTGAACAATACCTTGTCTCACAGTAGGCAGTGGACCTTCTAACAGGACTTGGCCCCAGCACACAGAAGGACAACACAACAGTGATTGGACATGAATGTCCCCAACCACATATCACCATCTGATTGGCCATCTGGAAGTCTTGATCTGAATCCGTTGCACTTCAAGTTGTGGTCAGAGCTTGAGAGTAGCCTGCAAGAAACACCACCCCAGCATCAGTTGATTTTCCATTCAGTGTTGGAAAGGCCTTTCATTTTCTTCACAGAGTACTGCAAATGATATTCTATTCCAGGCAGCAGTTCTCTCTTCATCTCTTCTTTCAGACAACATTATTAACTCAAAAAGAGGGCACTTTCAAATTTAAGAAGTAACCAAGACATCATTTTCAAGGCAGACAAAGGCAGTGGTATGGCCCCACAGCCATCATGAATATGACTACAAGTCAGATTTCTCTCCTTGACTTGGATTCCTCTACCCCTCGAACTGTGGTCCCATATGGGCAAATCATAAGGACACCAATGAACTACAAAACATGGCAACTGATTTAAAGCAGAAACACAATTCTATGCTTCTATTAATTCTAAAGTTGTATGGTGTCCCAAAGAGAGAGAGGCGTATCCCCTTAATATTGGACAGAATAAGTTCACCTATTTACCTCTTATCCAAACACTTCAAATTTGTTAAAGAACCACATCTGACATTCAGATTCTTTTATCAAGAACTTGTGATTTTGTCTGACATTTTTATGTTCTATTGGACATCCTTGTCAATCTTGACATCTCGCTATGCATAAATGTCCTGGGCAAATAAGTTCCAGATACCATTCGATGCCTCTTCTCTCCTGATGCCACAAGACTAAACGTTGTCTGCAGCATAATTATTTTAAATGAAGTGATTATCTTTACAAACAATGGGAAGTCCCCATTTTTCATCTGTGTGCTGATCCCTTGATGGAAAATTTTGAAAAACGTTTCTAATATTAGCCAAACCAAAACCCACCATTTGGTGGAGATATGTAAATAACATCTTCATCATCTGGAAACATAGCATTGCTGATTTAAACAGTTTCTTAATCTATGTTCATTTCATCAAAAAATAAAATTCACCTTGGAAATTGAAAACTAAGTTGAAGTACCTTCTAGACCTCCTCATTTTAAAAATTTTTGAAAATAGTTTCATGTTAGATGTTTATCACAAGCCAACTTGCACCAGGTGGACACAGGAAGTTAAAGAGGCAGGGAAGGAAAAGAAGAAAGCATATCAAAAGTTCCTGACAAATAAGTCAGCTTTTGCTTTTAGAGAATACAGAGACAAATGTAAGAAAGTGAAACTGTGTAGAACTAGCTAAACAAAAGTCATGGGAAGACTTTGACGAGAACATAGAAAATAAATATCAAGAAGGTAGTTAGATATTCTGGAGGTTGTTGAAGAAGCTTGGAAATAGGAGAAAGAGTGCTGTAAAAGGAGTTAGAGATGATGATAAAGGTGACATGAAAACAGCAGAAAAAGATATCCTTGAAGTATGGAGTAATTACTTCGAAAAATTGCTAAATGAAACAGTGATAGCATAGTGGTAAAAAAAAAAAACACTCAACAGGCATACAGTCAGGAATACATATCCAGTGGTGTGTTGGGGACTGGCTTGTGCAAGCTGGTTGTTAAAATTTTTAAAATTTAGCGAGCCGGTTGCTAATGTTTTTAAGTCGGACAAGCCAGTTATAAAATTCTTTATGAAATGATAGATGATGAATGGTGGTATATACGTTTTCTTGTAAATATTTTGAAATTGTATAATAAACACTTATATATATTATTATTATTATCAAAAATAAATGCATTCACAAGGAGAATTCACAAAACGCAAACTCAATTTACGAACAGGAATTTGGAAACGATTTTATTTACTAAACAATGTCTGTATTCATTAAAACACAAACTCGTTATCAAAACTCCCGAACTGAGTATTTGAATAAACAATAATGCCTTATTTTAACTTATTTTTAATATATGTTTTTATTTCGGTTTTTTCTTTTTTTATTTTAATAATTAAAATAATTTTAATCGTGGTTAGAGTTTTGCGGTCAAAAAAGTGGATTGCTGTTAGTTGAAAAAATGGAATAGAACAAAACTTCTTAAACATTATAAGGACAAAATTTGAAGAAGAAGAAACAAAGACATCTGAAGATACAATAGAACATTGTGAAGAATCAAATTTTTCATAAAGCAAGCCGGTTGTTAAAAATTTACCAGCACACCACTGTACATATCCATACTTGAAGTAGAAAAAGCCATCAAAGGCTTGAAATGTGGAAAGGCAGCAGGAGTAGATGGTATTTGACCAGAACTGCTGAAGTATGGTGGTATAAAAGTATTACGGTGGCTGCACTGCATAGTTCAGAAAGCCTGGACAGAGGGACGAATTCCCGATGATTGGAGTAGAATTTTAATAGTACCCATATATAAAAAGGGAAATAAAACTGAATATGAGAATTAGAGAGGTATTTTCCTACCGAGCGTTCCTGGCAAGATTTATGCAAGTATACTTGAGAAACGGTTGAGAAGAATTGTGGAAGAAAAGCTTGGTGAAGAACAAACTGGATTCAGGCCAAATAGAGGCTGTTAGGATCAGATCTTTACTTTATGACAAATAGTTGAGAAAGCATGGGAATATAACAGAGATCTGTATTTAAGTTTTGTTGATCTGGAAAAGGCATATGAGTAGGTGCCAAGAGAGAAGCTATTCAATACGCTACAGTTATATGGTGTCAATGGGGCATTATATCAAGCAATACTTAGTCTGTATTTGAGTTGTAAGTCAGCAGTTAGAATTGAAGGAAGTACAGGAAGATGGTTTAATGTTAAATCTGGTGTGAGAGAAGGATGTACATTATCCTCTCTGTTATTCATTATCTGTATGGATCACATTATGAAGGAAAGTGGTATTAAACTTGATATCAGAATTGGAGATGTTAATATTAGCTCTTTGCTTTATGCAGACGATGTTATACTTCTAAATAAATCCACTACAAGTCTGCAAGATTCCCTGACTAAATTGAATAACTGTTGTAGTAGATATGGTATGAAGGTCAGCAATAAAAAGACAAAGACGATGAAAATAGGCAGAATCGTTGAAAATGTTAACTGTGTTGTGAACGGGGAACCTGTGGAACAAGAAAACATTTCAGCTACTTAAGCACGATTTTTAGTGAAGATGGTAAATTAAATATGGAAATAGACAACGGAATCAACAAAGCTGGTGTTATATCGTTGCATTTTTCCTAAAATATAATTTACTTTTTTTATGAATTTACCTCTCTACAATGACTACAAGACTTAAAAAATTTCCCTGACTCTAATATCTGTATCACTTCTTACGTGTTTATTCTATATCTCTCACCGATTCCTAACTTTACTCATGTGCTTACCCTGACTGTTAAAGGTTATTTCTTGCTAAAAGAAACGAATCCTCTAATTTCTTTCTGGGGCCATCTCCTCTTCAGATATTGACAAATTTATTTTTTAAAGCTGCGCCAGCCAATATCTTAGAATAGAGGGGACTCTCATTCAGGAAGACTTTTCCAGACTTTTGGTGCACATAGGTGAATAAATTTAGTGCTTAAACTCGTAAATTAAACGCTTTACTGTGGCTAAATAAATTCTGGCTTCCGGTCGTTACCTCTATAACAACATGTTATACCTTTCTTTCACTCCTCCCCCCCCCCCCAGCTATGGTTCAGATTAATGAGTGGTAGTTTTGATTCATATCACAGGCAAAACTAACTTAGGTATAGAAGAAAAAACATTTATTGGAATCTAAAGACATATACACTTAGACCAGTAGCACTTTCAGTTAGTTCAATGACAAATTAAACTGTATCAAACTGATTAATACTCTAATGCATGAACAAAAAGACTTCTTTTAAGTTAGAGATTAAACAGACATAATATACACATTATACACTTCTAATCAATATTCTACCTACTTTGTTAGTCTTGCACATTAAACTAGTCACAATCATCTATAATCATTCCAGACAATTTGTGTTATGGACATTAGCCACTGCTAAATAATCGCTTAAAGTTCTTAAATACTGTCCATACTCGATTATTACTACAATGATCTTTCCCTTTTACTGACTGGGTAATTATACAACAAAATCTGTACTTTACCATTTCTTGGGGCAGGATCTCCAGGTCCGTCTGAATTGTCCTTGATATTACCTCTTGATACTTCCATAAGCCTATGTCCACGTGGTGGGTCACTATGGTCATCAGATTAAGCTATGCTCTACACCTGGCGTTGTTCCCTTGTCTATTCTGAATCTGTTTCGGGCCATCCTTGTTACCTGCCGGTTCATAGGATATGTCCGCGATATTATACCGTCGGAACTTTCAACGAAGGAGCGAAGACAGCATATGCCGACATTCGCGCTTTAGCACCGGCCAGAAATTCAGACATCGAAGGGAAAAGCGCACTGTCCGATATCGTACTATCGCCAAGAAACGCCGTCAGGAACTTCCGGTCCATGGGAAAAGTAGAATCATCATCCAGCAAAATAGGCAAAAAAAAGCCTTGAGAAAAGGGGTACAAACCCTTTTTATTCTCCCTTCACTTCCAGCTTTTTTAGCACCCTCTCACTTTCTGCGATCTTTTCCCACCCGCTATTCTTTCGTCCGCGGGAATTTCGGCACATTGCGTGATCTCTAGCAGCATCATTCGGGAAACGAATGTGTCGCTTTCCAAGATTGCCAATGCCTCAGGCCCGCCCGTGACCTTTGGACACCCATTCATTATATACATAATGCATTCATATAATACTAATTTATACACAAAGTTCTTTACATCGTATTACATTTCTACTAAAACGAGGTATTTCTATTTACAGTTAGTACTTTATTTCTTGTGTTCGAGTGCAAGTTTTTTTTTTCTCAGCTGATTTTTCTGACTTGCTAAATCCTGAATGAATTGTTTCCTTTTAAAAGTTCTTCATTCAGGATGTAACACTGGTATGGTGGGAAGTCAATTGAATAAATTCATATGGAATAAGAGAGAAATTAGTCGGAACACTAAATTAGCTGCATACAAGACAGTGTTCAAACCAGTTTTAACTTATGGATCCAAGAGCTGGATCAGAAGTAAAACACTTGACCAAAGACTAGAGACTGCAGATTTGAGAGTGCTGAGAAAGATTAGAGACGTGAACAAATGGCATCAATGGCAATATCATATTAGAAACGAGGATATTAGGAAAGAACTTGACATTGTCGGCTACCAGGAATGCGTTAGCAGAGCTAATATCAGGTGGTATGGTCACTTAAACAGAATGGGTGAGGAAAGATTAGCATAACAAGTGTTCTCTGCCTGGTTGGCAGGAAAACAACCCAGAGGAAGACCAAGATATAGATGGATTGATACGGTGCAACGTGCCTTAGATGATAGAAATATAAGATCTTATAATGATAATATTGGAGTCTTGATAAGTAACAGACTGATTTGGAGGAAAATTGTAGATAGGAAGTTAGTAATGATGTAAATTTTTCTTGTAGTACTATCATATCCTGTACACCCCTTGTGGGTACATGTCAAGAATTTGATAATGATGATATAGACTATGTATTGACAATATAATGCTGCATTTACAATACAACTATAGTACTATGAGAAGCTTTCCTTTTGACACCTTGTAAAAATCTTTTCCAGATCTACATAACTGAAATATAAACCCTTTTTTATAATCCTAAAATTTCCGAACTAATTGTGTTAAAGTGAAAATCCAATCCTGACATTCTCTATTTGGCCTGAATCTGGCGTATTATTCACCAAGCTTCCATTCCACAATTTTTCTTTGCCATTTCTCAAGTATAGTTTGTAAAAATCTTATCTGGAACCCTCAGTTGAGAAATAACTCTGTTTTATTTCCCTTCTTATAGATAGTTTCTATGAGAGCTCTACTCCAATCATCTGGAATTCGATCCTCTGACCAGCTGTTCTGAATTATACAGTGCAGCTACTGTAAAAAGTTTTATAACCCCGTATGTGAGCAGTTCTGGTAGAATATTATGTACTCCACTGCCTTTCCACTGTATAACTGGGTAGAGACCCCCCATTTAATCCTTTAAGGAATGCAAAAAAAACTGACCAGGGCATCTGACCTAACATCCAGTCTGCATCTTCTTGTAGTGCTACCTGTTAGGTATCTTCCCAGATACTGAACAAACACCGATGGGTGGAATTTGGGACTAAGCTGATCAAGCTGTATTCTTGTGGGCTTAAGCCATAATTCAAAATGATGGTACAACTATGATGGTGATACTTGTGGACTATGCGAAGGCATTTGACAAGATTCCACTTGGAACTCTGTTTTATAATTTGGAGCGAATTGGAATGAATATGAAAATGATTTGAATTAGAAGATGGCTGATGGACAGGTATCATAGAGTAGTTTATGGAGTAGTTGAGTCCAGGAGAAGGAAGGTGACTAGTGGTACCTTGGACAGTACTTGGTCCTCTGTTGTTTAATTTACACATCAGTGATATTGAAAATGATTTCACAGAAAATATTCAGTTGTTAGCCAATGATGCAATACTGGAAAGAGCAATAACCAGTGAGGGTAATGCAGAGCTCCTGCAAGATGACTTAAATAAGCTATCAGTATGGGCAAAGGTAAATGGCTGCCGGTTTAACGTCAAGTGTGAGATCACGAATTTTGGAAGAGATCACATGTCATGTACTTATTAATGGAACTGAATTTCAAGAAGTTGAGGCGAGTAACTTGGGGGGGGGGGAGTTGTTCTTCAACAGCCATGTAAGTCAATAACTTACATGGTTGTTGAAGAACATTGATAGCAGGGATAATATGGTGATTATTCTTCTTCTTTATAAGGCAGCAATAAGGCCACCTCTACTACTGTGTACAGATATGGTTGCCTGGATTCCTTTATAAAATGGTGGAGAGGATCCATAGGCAAGTGACAAAGATTGTTACAGATTTATGGAATGCTACATATGAGACTCATAGGTATACTTTTATCATATATGTATGACAGAAATACAGGGTGTTTCAAAAAGAATGACCCAATTAATAATTATATTTAATAATGAAAATGTGGTACATTTTCATGACAGCTGTCGTCATATCAAACTCTGGGCCAAGGCCGTTCACATGGAACAAGTCATATTCATTTGTAGTTCATGGTTGCAGAGATATACAATTTTAAAATTGGGACATTCTTTTTGAAACACTCTGTACCGTATATGTCTGCATATAAGACTACTCTTAAATACTACAGAAAACCCCTCGAAATCATGGATCATCTTATACGGCTAGTATAAAAAGGGAAGCTGAATTTCTTGGATGAACATTTTAGGTAGTTACATCATTATATAAGAAAATAGGCAGTGTTTATAAACAAATCAGATTAATTTTTTATTACATAAATTTATTTAAAATATTACAATAGGTGTAAGTCTTAAAAAACAAATAATAATTATTAACCTCAATTTTCATGTTAATTTTCTTCATCTGTTGCAAATAGTTCTTCAGATTCATTGTTTAAATGATCATGTGGTTCTCAGTTCGTATCTGGTGAATTGATTTTGTTTTCATCGTCATCAGTGTCCCACAACAGATCATCTTCCTTACCATCCATAAGATTAGAGATACCACACTTTTTAAATGATTTTATTAGTCTCTACTTTTACTTTATTTCATGCTTTGATCACAAAATTGCACGTCTCAAGTGATGCAGCATGCATAAATCCACCATTTGTAAATGATTTTTCACCAGTCAACATCCAATTATTCCACTCTTCTCGCATGTGATCTTTAAATGGTTTGTTCAAGCAGGTGTCTAGTGGTTGTAATATAGAAGTTAAACCACCTGGTATAACAGCAATTTTTTTTCTAGAAGACTTTTAGTATTTTCAGTTAAATGACTATCCCATACTAATAAACTACGTTTCTTCATTATACTGCCTGGTTGCGTGTTCCATACATAATTTATCCATAATTTCACACCATTTTTGTCTATTCACCTTTTTTCGTGAAAATATACAAAAACACTTGAAGGAAATTTTATCTTAGGTTTAGTTTTATGTTTGAAGATGATTGTTGGTTTTAACTTGGTTCCATCAGCCAAACATGACAACACAACCATAAACCTTGTTTTTTCATGACTTGTACTTCTAACTAGCACACTCTTACTACCTTTAGACTCCACTGTTTTATTGCTTATCATATCAAAGCTCATAGGAGTTTCATCCATATTTCCAATATTTGACAATAGAAATTTACGTTATTGTCTCAACTGAATGGATGAATTTATGGAAACTGGTAAGTTTGTGATCAAGGTCTGCTGGTAGTTTTTGAGCAGTTTTTGTTTTTTGTCGGTTCATAAAACGATTACGCCAACCTGAATAGCTTGAAATTCTATACTTTCATCCGGATTCAGTCTTGACCATTTTAGTGCATATGCTCTAATCATATTTCTTGTAAGAAGATAACCATTCTGCAACATGATTTTCCAGTTGCGACCATAGGGTGATCTCCGTTCTCATCGCACATTTTTTCTTTGGCAATTTTTTTTAAAATATCTTCTTTCTTCCTCCATTCTCTTACCATTTTCTCGGTTATGTCAAACTTTCTTGAAGCAGCACAGTTATTAGTTTGCTTTGCTATTTCAATTACCCTTATTTTAAATCGAGCTTTATACTTCCTTCGTTTTGTTGCTGGTTCCAGGATTTTAAATAACAATTTTAATAATCCTAAAATTTAATAAAAATGCAAAATTAATAATTAATTAAAATTGGGGCTAATCACTTTTAATTAGGGATTCACATAAATACTAAATCTATGCTATGCAAAAAAAAACGGATGTGCATAGATATAAAAATAACGGATGTGCATAGATATAAAAATAACGGATATCACAACAATACCTAAAGTTGCATTAATACGAGAAAGAAGAAATTGAGGATCGTCTTATACATTGGTCGTGCTGTATATCGACATATATGGTATAGAAGTGATTATAGAAGTTTTATAGAATACACTGACTTTTTAGCTACATTGCAGGAGGGAAAACATGGTTTATTATTATTATTAGTTACCTCCAGGGAGTCCAAAGATTCATCGAGGGAGGCATCTACTCTACACCTCTGCTTGTACCACTCGCAATCCACCAGTTGACCGCAACTACACCAGCGCCATCTACTGCCGGCCACAACCATTAGTATTTTCACAGACAATCATGAACATCCATGCCCACAGTAGGATTCGAACCCGCAGCCTCTTGACTGGAGAGTGGACATTCCAACCACTCAGCCAACCAGGCTGGGCTGTGGAAATTGTGTGTTTGATTAACAGGCGTGTTAGAGCTAGATTTTTTTCTTGAATGGTGGTGAATGGGTGGAATGAGTTGGCAGAGGTGATTGTGAGTGCTTCATCAGTGAATAATGAGTTTAAGGAGAAGTATGATAGGCATTGTGGGAATAACAGTGTGTATGTAAAGGGTCTCCCACGATGAATCTCACTCCATGGAGACATCCATTTAATTTCAAGATAGGAGAGACAGAATTAATGACACTGCTAATATGTTTAGCCTTGAAAAATCTGAGAGTGAATCAATATATTTTGATCTGTTTCAGCAGGTTATGTGATCAAATCTTGTTTGCATTCACTTTGCAAGTAGATCTAATGGATTTTCAGACTGATTGTACATGCCATATTTCAGTAATGGTACAATGTTTTTCACTAAATGATTTATGATTTTCTAGGTTTACAGTGTTGTAGATGAAATGTTTTTGGCTGGAGAAATTAGAGAAACAAGTCAGACTAAAGTTTTAAAGCAACTGCTAGTGTATAATTCCCTAGAATAGCCTATTAATGGACTAAGGATGCATTCCATTTCATTGTGATTCAGTCATAAGCCATCACAGAGCAAACTGTTAAGCAGGAAAAAACATTGGTGATTGCATTTATAATTGCATTGTGTGCTCTTTAAGATGTCAAAATATATATATATATATATTGAATATCATGTACAGATAACAAGATTTTGTGATGTTCGTTGAGTTTAAAGTAAATACTCTAAAGAAATCTTATTACTTAGAATAAATATGGTTATGGAGCACCTAAACTCAGTTTTCAGATGTATAACAAGCCTTTACCCCAAATATGCATAAGACTATTGTTAAATGTAAGATAAATTGTTTGTTTATGTTCAGTTTATTATCAGCTGTTTAAAATTTCGGATTTCGATTTTTGAATTTGATTTATATCTCCAGTTTTGTTTTTGATATGGGAGATAATTTAAGTTTGAATTTGTCATCATATATTTGGTCTTAAGATGTTCATTTTGTATAAACAATTTGAATCCAGAGTTACTTTCAGGTATTTAATGAACTGTTTCCTGTATTGACATCTATTTCATTTAAATGTATACTGTATATACCTATGTGGTAAATGTATATAACAGCTTTTGCTGACAGATGTAATAGTTTTTTTTTTTTTTTTTTGACCATATGATGAAGAATCTTTGGACTTTGATTTATTGTACCTTTATGTTATAAATTAATATATATAAAATTAAATGTGAACAAGCAAAAGTAAGTTTCTTTATTCATTGATGCCTCCTGGAAACCCAGGTTTTTCATCCTGTAGAATAGGCAAGCTGGCCAGAAACATGCAACTAACAGACATAATACTATTGCCTTAATAGCCTTAGTTGCTTTTGTCATGATTCAATAGAAACAGTCTCATTATTCATTGAGATATGATATACAAATGATGTCATTTCAGTTTCAAATAAACTAGAATTAGAAAAGCTGTTAAAGAATGCAGAAAGATTAAAGGCAGATTTTAAAATAAATATGGAAAAACAAAATCGGTGTTTAAACAGGTAAAAGAAAAAAAGATAACCTTAGGTAAATATAGGTAATACACTTCAGCTAACTCATAGCTACCACAGTAATAGTTTGCTACATAATTTTGCTGTAGTGAATTTCTTTTTAGCATAGCACTATGTTGTATACTTATTGTGTTTTAGTCAGGACTTTCCAGTAGTTTGTTATAGTGAATGCTATGACCATATGAGAGTGCTTTTGACCAGGATATTTTTTTAAATATAACAAGTCCTTTAGATTGATAGTTTTCTAACCATGAAAAAAAAAAACAAACTCAAGAACTATGGTGAGTACTAAACTTGAAAGCACAAATATTTCATACTAAAATTAAAGTTTGTTACCATGGCTATCAAAGAAGAGACCGCAGTTGTCCAAGATTAAGGTGAAAAGATCAACTTCATCTGCAGAGAAGGAACAAGACATTAAAAGCGTATACCTAAATTGCTCAGACGACGATCATGGCTATCATGACTTTTTCACTGTGGAATCTTTATGCCATAGGTACTTTTGAAAATTTGATTGTCTGCCACATCTTAGCGTTAAATTTGACTTGATGGAAAAATTTTAAATTGATAATTATAAACAGAAGCAGTTATTTCAAGAACAAATCCCAAGGCCAAGAAAACTAAAATAAAAGGGTATAGTAGTTTTATTTTAAAAAATATAGGATGTAATATTCAGGCAACAATGATCAAGGAAAAGAAGGAAGGAGTAGCAATAGCATTCAGTACCAAACACGAAGATAAATTTCTTCATTGGCAGAAAGTTTCAAGTTATGTGGGCAAATTGGAAAATGGGAAACTGAATAATGAAACATTTGTGGCTATAGATCCATTGAAGACTATTTATTAAGGAAGAAGTGGAATTCTTCATTTCAAGGGGATTGAAACACAGTAGGAAGTGAATCCTAAGCATGTAGAAATGTTTTGGCAAAATTTTGGAAAAAAAGGCAAAGCTAATAACAATAGTAAGTACACTGAACTCCCACTTTACAGTTTGCTCAGTTTATGATAAAAATAAAAAAAATTCACTCTTCTTAAAGTAACTTCAGCATATGAATAAAATATGCATTTCATGATGTAATTGGTTACCTACCTCACACATGGATTTTGGGCAATGCATTCATAAACAGTGATTGATTGAATCAGCTGCAATAAAGTGTTGTACTATCTTACCTGGGTAAGATAGTACAACACTATATTCAGTCCTGAAGATATTTTCAAGTGCAAACTTTGTTGCTCTCACTGGGATAAAGGATTAAACTAAATTTATCATAATCTAACCTAGTGCAAAATAAACTTTCAACAGTTATTGACTTCAATTTTCTGGCAAAGATATCTCTTTAAATGCAGTATAAATAGCCTACAGAGAGAAATTATATTCATGTATAATGCACTAATTTTAGTACCATTAACTATGATTTTCAATATTCTAAGTATCATTAAGATAGTACAACACTATTTTCAGGTGCAAACTTTGTTTGCCCTCACTGGGATAAAGGATTAAACTAAATTTATCGAAGTGAATAACTGTTCCAATATAGTATGATGCAGAGAAACTAATAGTAGACATGGAAAGACATTTATTATAGTGATAAAATTATACACGAAGGATGATGCAATTCCAGGATACACATCAAACAAGTCCAGGGTCTCAATGAGGGTGGGCAGGGGTGCACCGGCCATGTGTGCAATGCACACAGGCACCAAAGAGTAGGAAATACTTTTTTAAAAAAAAACTTTTTTAAAGTGATTTTTTTTAAAAAGTGAAATTAACAGTTGGAAGAACAATGGCAGATTACTTTTCTATAGGGGAAAATACTCTACAACTGTTTGAGATCTGCCATTGTTCTTCCAACTGTTAATTTGTGAATACAATGACAGATTTTTTTTTTATAATTTAAAGGCAAAAAGCATTCCCAACTGATCAGTTGTATGATTAAAGCCATCAAATAACTAATAAGCATTCACAGACTCGCAGAGAAAGATTATCTTTTACAACAGGTATTTAATGGTGTAAATTAAATGATCAGTATTAAATGATGCCCAAGCAAACATTCATAATGATCTCTTTGCCTGGGGCATAAGCCTATAAAAGATGGCGTAAATCTGCTCTTGGATGCTAATACATCTGGTGATTTTAAAATTTAGCTAATTCTAATTTAGTGCACAGAAAATCCATGGGTCTTCAAACAGCTGAAAATAATCAAAAGCAAGTTGTCTTCTTTTTTAAATAACGAAACATGTGGTGCATTCATAATTAGAAGAAATGCGTATAAACCACAGTGAAAATTATTTAATTGTAAATATTTCATCCTAAGTATCTTAGGACATCATCAGTACAGTATTTAAACAAAATTAGGAATAACATACAGTTAGGGCGCGTGGTTACAATAGAATCTCATGAAAACGTGCATAACGTGGGAAGTAGTACAAAAAAAAAGAAAACCGTTAATTATTTAACACAATTTTGTATGATAATTTCCCATACTTTAGGAATAGTAAGAACGTTGTTGCGGTTTAGGTTTGGTCTGTGTAGTAGGGCTTCAGAACTTTCTTTGTATAAACATTCATGTTTAAATAAAGATCTATGTAAAAGTTTAGCCTTGTTCCAATGGATCCTATGGTTTCGATTTTCAATTCCGTGTTGAGAAAGGCCAGATTTCTGCGGTTTAAGAAGACGAATGTGGTCTTGATGTTCCAAGAGGCGTTTCTGAACAGACCTACCTGTCTGTCCAAAGTAAGATAATTTGCATGAGCATGGAATCTCATAAACACCAGGTAACATCAAGGGTGAGAATTTGTCCTTAGGAGAAGGTAATAAGTTGTAAATTTGGTTGATAGGTTTGTAAGTAGTGGCAAAATTGTATTCATAATTTTAGAAAGACGTTCTGAGATGCCTTTAACGTAAGGTATGGGAATCCTATGCACTTCTTCCTGTCTGGTTTGATGTAAGCAGAAGTGACTGATGATTTTTTGAGTTGTTTTGGGATTATATATCCATTTTTGATAACTTCTAATTCCTGGTTTAAAGATTCTTCAGAAGAGCAGAATTTGTGCACTCTGGAAACTAGTGTTTTAATAATGCCAGATTTCTGAGATGGATGATGAGCAGAAGAATTGTGAATGTAGCGACCTGAGAATGTAGGCTTGCAAAAGACGGACGTGGCGATGGAACAGTCTTCTTTTCTTTGGATGTGTAAATCAGGAATTAGTTATCAAAAATACAGCCATCCTAAATGGATATAATCCCAAAACAACTCAATCATCAGTCACTTCTGCATACATCAAACCATACAGGAAGAAGTGCATAGGACTTCATGAGCATGGAATCTTTCTAAAATTATGAAGAAATACAATTTTGCCACTACTTACAAACCTATCAGCCAAATTTACAACTTATTACCTTCTAAGGACAAATTCTCACCCTTGATGTTACCTGGTGTTTATGAGATTCCATGCTCATGCAAATTATCTTACTTTGGACAGACAGGTAGGTCTGTTCAGAAACGCATCTCGGAACATGAAGACCACATTCGTCTTCTTAAACCGCAGAAATCTGGCCTTTCTCAACACGGAATTGAAAATCCAGACCATAGGATCCATTGAGAAAAGGCTAAACTTTTACATAGATCTTTATTTAAACATGAACGTTTATACAAAGAAAGTTCTGTAGCCCTACTACACAGACCAAACCTAAACCGCAACGACGTTCTTACTATTCCTAAAGTATGGGAAATTATCATACAAAATTGTGTTAAATAATTAACGTTTTTTTTTTTTTTTTTTGTATTACTTTAGCATGTTATGCACGTTTTCATGAGATTCTATTGTAATCATGCGCCCTAACTGTATGTTATTCCTAATTTTGTTTAAATACTGTACTGATGATGTCCTAAGATACTTAGGATGAAATATTTACAATTAAATAATTTTCATTGTGGTTTATACGTGTATTTTTTCTAATTAAGTTGTCTTCTGGCAGTGTAACAATGTGGCTTGGGTCAAAAGAAACCTATTGAACAAATGGACAATTGAAGTGTTTTGTCTTTCTTTCAATCAAGACCTACTTTGAGAAGAACAAATTTCTTTGAAAGCCACTGATACTCTTAGATAATGCTGTCATGATCCCAAACTTGCCTGATCTCTGGTCATTCAATATGACATCAAATTTCTCCTCAGTATTATGCATAGGTTCCAACCAATTGACCAGTAAACGAAATAAATTTGAATTAAGTTTGCCAAATGTTTTTGAAATTTAAGGAGACAAGTTTAGCATCATAGATTGAATAAAAATTACTTTGAATTCTTGGAATAACGGTTCTGCTTGGTGGCTAAATGCAGCCGGGAAGGTCTGCATTTAGCCTTCAGTCATCCATGAATTTGACACAGTTGAAGCTGAAAGTACAATTCTAGATTAGAAAATTGTCAATCTTCGTGAGTCAGTGGGTCTAAAATTTAATGCAAAGGATGTGGAGTTAATTGAAGGCATGACAATGAGATAACAGAGGATCTCAGAGAATTAAGTGAGAATGTCAATGGAGAAGAAACAGTGAGATCACCATGTTGCAACACTGCAAGAATAAGGACGTTTTTAACATTGGGTGTTATGAAAAGAATGGTTACGAAAATAAATTGGATTGAATGTGTTGAATTAATGATTTGAACATAAAGGGCTAAGTTATTTCAAGAGCCTCCTGAGAAAGTGCTGAAATAAAATTTGGAACTGTTTCCTGATTAGAATTAGAAGAGGTAATGATCAAGAAAAATCTCAGATTTTCACGGCGATTGAAGATTAGTCAATGACACACTTGATTCAAATAAAAAAAATTTTAAAAATCAGCTTTTTATTCCCGTATATGGGAGTAGGCGAGGCCATTTAGCCCTATCTAACTTTTGGAGACTGAGTGGGCAGTTCAATCTCCACTGGTACCCAATCAGAGACAGATGGCCCAAAGCTATCACTAATTAAGCGGTACGCAGTGAAGAGAGACGGCTCAAATGTGTTGCCATCTCGTGGTCCCTAACCCTAACACAAGATATTTAATGTCTGAAATAATGTGGGTTCTACGGTCGATTTTCTTGAGTTTACAGGACGAAAAACCCGAGTTTCCGGAAGGAAAAACCTGTTTGCCCGTGCCAGAGATCGACTAACTCGGGAACCGGTCGAAAAAAGGCTTAGAAAAATTTCCTCTAGTCGCCGACTAGACTCGAAACGAAGTCTTCCTTCGTGCGGCCAAGCGCGGTGGTGTGCAAACGCCACATCCACTGAGCTACACAGGCTCCACACTTGATTCTAAGAATCAAATTTTCCAGTCTAACGATAAATTTAATACAGTAGAATTTTTTAAGAATTTTGTAACCTACATTTGAGTAAATTAAAAAAAGTTACTACAGCATCTTTGTTTTTCATTTTTTTTTAAAAATCTCCATGTGGCAAAATTTTAAAATTCCGATGTATTGTAACGAATTAAAAAAATACAGTATTCTAATTAATGAAGTAAGAGGCTGTGTAGCTCACTGGATGTGGCATTTACACACCCGAGTGCTTGACCGCACGAAGGAAGACTTTCGAATCTAGTCGGCGACTATAAGAAATTTTTCTAAGCCTTTTTTCGACCATTTCCCTAGTTAAGCGATCACTGGCATGGGCAAGCAGGTTTTTTTCTCCCGGAAACTCGGGTTTTTCATTCCGAACTCAAGAAATTCGACCATAGAACCCACATTATTTCAGAAATTAAATATAAACATATTGTGTTAGGGACCACGAGATTGCGGCACTTGTTAAGCCGTCTTTCTC
Organism: Typopeltis vanoorti; assembly: GCF_054136105.1. Lineage (NCBI taxonomy): Eukaryota > Metazoa > Arthropoda > Arachnida > Uropygi > Thelyphonidae > Typopeltis > Typopeltis vanoorti. The sequence goes on along the minus strand of NC_143559.1, from coordinate 16,439,548 downwards.
TTCACTGGATGCCACTTAATTAGTGATAGACTTTGGCCAGCTATCTCTGATTTTTTTTTAGAATTAATGAAGTGTATAAGCGAAAGTAAGATAATGAAATGGAGGATATTATCTATGTCACCAAATAGAAAATAAGTTATGCTATTCATTCTAATTTTTCATATATTTTCATATATATGAAAATATATATTTTAAATATTGAATGATTATAAACTGATAAAAATGAAAAAGTTTAATAGCACAACTAGTTTCAGCTTGTATCAGTCTTCTTCAGGTGCACATTACAAAAGAAGTAACCAGTAAAATCTAGAGGAATTAATTGTAAACAACCTATAATAACCTTCATAACTTATAATCGTATATCAATAAATATATCGTTCAATACTAAATTTAGATCAGCAGTGATTTATTCAGAGAAAATAAATGCCTGTTGACAATACTGGGTCTGTTTTGCTGTAGCGTTTTTGTTTTGCCTATATGCTAACCGGTGACTTTGTCATTCAATGCTGGTTGTTTAAATTTCATATTTCTTGAAGTTTTAAGACTCCATGCAATGTCAAATAAGCAAAACTGCAGTTTTAATGACGATCTCCAGAAAGAATTCAAATTTATTAAACTGGACAAGCTGTGTAGCGATGGAACAAAAGTGGTATGCCAAGATTGTATTGTCCATTTTTCAGTTGCTCATGGAGGCAGAAGCGACATCAACCAACATCTACGTAGCCAGAAACAACGATGCTGAAAGGAATCTGGATTAAGTTGAAAACAGCTTGTTTATGGTGAGACGTGATAGTGAAAGCGATAAAATTGCAGCAAGTGAAGCTCTTGTTGCTAATCATACTGTGCATCACGGCCAACGTTTTCGCGCAAATGACTACTTGTCAATATTGATAAATAAAATTTATGAACCAAAATTTTCTTCAGCACATACCAAATCAGAAGCAATAATAACCAACGTTTTATCACTAACCATATTGGGCGAAGTAACAGAGGATTTGAATAAAACAAAGCATTACAGTCAGTTTCCATTCTATTCATGTGCCATCTCCTATCTTGGAGGTTGACTAACATGGTAACTCATGGTTAATTACGGGAGTTAAGAGATGTAGTGAGGACGCCATCTATTCCACATATTATCACTCTTAGCACTATAAGTCTGCTTCTAATGAAACAAATGTCATAAACAGTTGACACAACACTAATAAAGGTTGTCGCTTTCGACAACAAAAAGATAACAGGTGCTGCCACTAGTTTCTTCTATTTTCGAAAAGTTCGGTTTCTTTTTGAACAAGGTGTAAAACCAGGTTGTAAGACATGGATACACACTACCTCACACCGTTAGATGTAATGCATTATGAAAGAAAATGCATTAAACTTGATATTAAAGGCAGCTGTTTACTTTATGCAGAAGTTTTATTCTTTAACAAATTCAGAGAGGGTGATGGTCTGCAGGTTTCTTTAGCTAAATTGAATAATTTAACAAATTTGGAACGAAGATAGGCAAGAAAACAGGCCCAAATGATGAAAATGGTTGCATGCTTAAGACAGAACATATAAGAAGTAAAGTGTTTTTGTTATGTATTTCGATTTCCTTCCTTTAGACAAGTCCTTTAGTTGGAAAGATCCTATCTCGAATCCTGTCCTTCAGGTGAGAAAGTTTTATCAGAAGTTTCCAATCAAATGGTGAGTTAGGTCTCATATGGAGGGGTGGGTTTTTATTCCCTCAAAACAAGCAAACCTGCCAGAAGAACATATGCAATATACAGATATTGGAATATGGATTAGCCCACCTAATCGATGATATTGGGTCTTGGGAGTCAGCATGGTAAAGTGTGAGGAAGTCAGATGAATAAATATATACGAATTAAGAGAAATTAGTCAGAACAGTGCACCAGCAGTATACATACAGTGTTCAAAACAGTTTATTAAAGATCGATCTGAGAGCTAAGTTAAAAGAAATCAGTTCTCAGACCAGTAAAGGGAACAAATCACATCAGTGGCAGCATCATATAAAGATGAAGACATGGCATTATTAGCATTCAAGAATTGGTGAACAAACTAAGTATTTTGATCAATTAAACAGATTAAGAGAGGAAAGTTTAGCAAAAAAAAAAAAAAAAAACATGTTGATTCCACAATGTTAGAAAAAGATACAAAGCATGACCAAGAATAAGGTAGACTGATGCGCCCGAAGATAGAAGTATACGATTACACAATTATTAGAGTATTGCAAGTAATATTAAACTAATTTTGAGGGAAAATTTTTATAGGTTATTAGCAAAGTAAATTTAATTGTGTAGTACCGTCATAGTTCTCTCTGTAAAAACTCAGTAGCCAGTCAAACATAGCTGATCCAAGACTATCACTAATTATACATGACAACAGGTGAAGAGAGGCGGCTGACAAGTGCCGACACCTCCTGGTCCCTAACACTACCATTATATTCACTATATGGAACTAGTGTGGATTCTATAGTCGATTTTCTTGAGTTCACGGGATGAAAAACCCGTTTGCCTATGCCAGACATCAACTAACTTGGGGACCGGTCAAAAAAAAAAAAGGGCTTGGTGAAAGTTCCTCTAGTCAGCAACTAAAAATCGAACTTACGACGCGCTCTCTTCAGGAAATTCAGCGCCGTGGATGGCACACGCCACTTCCACTGAGCTATACAAGCACTTTAATAATAGTAGTAACAGTAGCTCACTGGTGATTGCATGTGCGTTCCACGGTACTAAATCGTCTGAATACTCTATTTGCCGGCTAGAGGAACTTTTACTAAGCTGTTTTTCGACTTGTTCCCGAGTTAGTCGATCACTGGCACGGGCAAGCTGTTTTTCCTCCTTGAAACTCGGGTTTTTCGTCTCGGAAATCTTAAGAAAATAAACCGTTAAACCCATACTATTTTCAAACAGTAAACAGTGTTAGGATTAGGGACGGCGAGAATACGGCACTATCAGTCAACTCGCTTCGCCGACAATATGTATGTATGCAGAGCCGGCGCTAGGGTCTTTGGCGCGCCCGCATGCAATTTCTATTTAAGCACCCTGTAATTATCCGGGCGTTGTGGTTCTTTTACAATAATAAAAATTTAAATTATTTGAAATTTCTTAAATAAATTTTGAACATCCACACGTTGGTTCGCTAAATGTAACGAACCAGGGGTGTTGACTAGGCAGGATAATTGTTAAAAACCAGAATATTCAAAAAATTCTTAAAAGTTAATGCAAATTTTGACAAAGCTAATTCACTTTAATCGTTGAATATAATGATACAGGGATTATAGGCTTCTCACCGACCCGAATCGCTAACAAAATTAAAATCAATTTTAATTATAGTTAAAATTTATTTGACCTAAAGTTTAAAAAATTCTTGCATTTTACAAGTTAGTAAATTCTTAGTAACTTGTAAAAATTTTTTAATCATTTTTATAAGTGGAACAATCTTTTAGAAAAATAAAAAAAACTCATGACAGATGAGAAAATAAAAGAATATAGAAATAATTAGAACATTTAATATAAGTATTCAAAAAATAGCATCTTTACAGAATAACAGAAAATAAATTAAATTACATAAATATACTTGAAATTTTTTTTAATTAAAATTTCAGGGTTTTTGATTTCATATTCACGAAATTAGAAATTTTGTGAATATGAAATCAATTATGAAATTAACGTCTAATTCCGCACATATATCATTTTCAATAGCTATTAACACCAAATTAACAAGCCTTTTTTGTGACATACTTGTTCTTAAGTAGGTTTTAATCAATTTCAAGTTGGAAAAGGAACGTTCACCGCTCACTCCGCTAACAGGTAATGTTAATAGTATTCTTAAAGCAATTGAAAAGTTAGGGAAAGATAAATTAAGGACACAATAAAATTAAGAATATCGAAAGGGCTTTTGAATATTTAAATTATCCTTCCGAAAAATATCCCGGAAAGCACATAACTCGTCATATAGTTCTATTGCATTTACGTCTTTATTGTCGGAGTCCTTCAAGAGAATCTCTAAATCGTCACAATTTTTTTGTAAATCTTCGTTATTAATTTGTAGTAATCTACACAAGAAATTGAAATTATCATAATATGTTTTAGTTGTTCAAAACGTTCTATTAATGAACACATTGCAACGTCTAGAAGTGTATAAAACACATTCACTCTAAATTTATCTTCTGGCGATTGTGGCGTTTCCTCATGATGATTGTAGTCAAATTGTCGTGTCTTCTTTCGTCGTCGAACTTCCGTACTAGTTTTAAATTCTTGTTCTCCATCCACCACTTCACTCAGTTCTTTTGCCGTTTTTAGAACTTCTTTAAAATTTGTATCCAATCGATACTCTTGTAAGAATATTTTTAAGTTTTCGATAGAATCTAAAGCAAGCGTAATGTTCATATTTTTGTCTTGAAGAATTTTACTCACAAGGTTTATTCTGTTAAGTAAATCATGCCAAGTTATAAGAGAGCAAATAAATTTGTAGTCCTTTATTTTAGCACATGTTTGTGCTTCATGCTGAGTTTCTTTATTAAAATTTTCATTATTTAAAATTTCAAAAAGTGCATCATAAATTTCTCCTAACTGATATCGTAGAGGGCGGATTGCATTAATTTCAATTTCTCATCGCGTTTCTGATGGCTGTTTCAATGTTACTTTTTTTACGAACTTTAAAAGGATTGCCCAAAATTGTAAGAGAATTAAAAGAAATTTTATATTTCTTGAATAATTGCAAACTAACTAATTGTATCTGCATTCACTTTGGCTGGATCGTTAATGATTAAATTTAGAGTATGAGCAGCACATGGCACGTAAAACGCTCGAGGATTTTTGCTCAAAAGCAAATTTTGGAGCCCATATTTTTTCCCTTTCATATTTGCCCCATTTTCATACCTTTGACCTCGCATGTCTTCAATGGGAATATTCCATTTTTCCAGTTGTTCCATTTTTGTTGCACAAAGACCACGTCCTGTGGAATCTGATATATCTGCAAAACCTAAAAAAGTTTTCCCTGATCTTGACAATTCCATTGTCACAGGAAACAAAGTGAATAATAATGGTTATTTGTTCTGCATTACTTGCATCAGTGTGCAGTCTAAAATTATGGAATAATATTTAGATTTTCGAATTTATAATAAAATTGTATCCCAGATTGCGTTACTTAACGTTGCCAATATTTCATTTTGACTGTCTTTACTCAAATAGTGTACCCTATTATATTCGTTGTAGGGCCCTTTCAACATGATTTTCCATAACAGAATCAAACATAGCAAACAGTTCGACTAATTTTAAAAAATTGCCGTTACTCCTTTCATATAATTTATCAGATGATCCGCGAAAAGCTAAATTTCGACTACCAAGGAATTTTATAATTTCAATCAAGCGTTCTAAAACACTCGTCCAATGTTTCTTTTCCATTTCATACATGCTTTGAGCCTGGAAATCAAGTGGATATAAATTTATATCCACTTGATTATATCCACATGAAAAATTTAAAGAAATATTTCATGTGAGTTAAACTAGTCTCATGTCTATGTAAAGTTGTACTTACATTTCTCCAATCGTTATAACCTTCTACAAGACTCAGTAGGTGATTCAGTTGACTTAGTAGGTGCGACAAATTTGCAACAAAAGCAAAAAACAGAATTTAAAGTTTCGGAATAAATGAGCCATTCTTGGCACGAGCTCCCGTTTTCCATTTTTCTATTATAATACGTGTCTCCAAATTTACGGCCATATGTATCTCTGGGATATATATTATATTTTTCTTTTGAACAGGCCCCATTTCAATTAAAACAACTCAATTTTTCATCAATGTTTCCTCTCACTTGGATCTTCTAAATTTACAGAGACTAACAATGTGTTAGTTTCGTGGTCAATTACAACTAAATCTTGTTGTAGTTGACTAAATCCTAACTATTTTTCACTTAAATCATGTTCAATTATCTTGTTCAATAGTTGCAATAGTACTTTCATGAAAACTGGATGATGTGCACGGTTCTTGAACTCTGATTTCTGATATATCGAGTTGGTTACAATCTGCATCAGAATATTTGAATATTTTAACAAATTTATTAAGAGCCCCAGTTTGTTTCTGAATATATGCTTCTTTCGCAGCATGACGCTTACAATTTTGTGCACCGAATAACTTTTTTTTTAAAAATTTTTGATTCCATTTCTATTTTATATCCACAAGAAATTATTACACAAGACTACACAGAGACGAAATAATAGTCGGCACTTCGCTACTGTCAGTAGCCTACTGTGATGCATACTATATGACTGGTTCACTAGCAACAAATGTTTTGTACGAAAATTTGTTTGTGCGCATAAAAACCGTTCATCGTTTCACTTTAGATAGATTGCGGTAGACACAACATTCTGCAGGCAAGCATTTAGCTTGCTCTAGCTGTAAATTGTAAACAGCCGGCTGATCAAAGAGGCGGTAATATACATTTTTTAAAATTTTTATTCAGTGTATCCAGCCTTATTTATTTTAATATTGATCATTCTAAGAATTTTTTGTTTTTATGATAAAAATTTTGTTTCTTAAAAATTAACTTATGAACCACTCCCTGGTGACGGTGCCCTGCTGCATGTCCGCTTCCGTCGGCCCTGTATATATATATAATTGGTGATAGTTTTCGGACAGTTATCTGATTGGCTACCAGTGGAGATTGGACTACACCCTTAGTCTCCAAAAATTAGATAGGGCTAAACCTCCCCTACTACCTATATGGGAATAAAACGCGTTAGCTGATTTTTTTTAATAATAATAATAGTAGTAGCAGTAATAATTATAATAATAATACAAGAAGAAGATAAAACATAAATCCTTAAAGGCATTTATTTCACAAAAGGAGTGGATGAATCTCCTATGGCACTGATTTTTTGGCAATATGGGAATCCAGCCTGCAGAGTAGCGAGATACCCAAAGAATTGAGGCTTTTCTGGAGTTAAGGGCATTGTATGAAAGTATGTCTAAAGTATGTTGAATAGTATCAGATAAAGAAGCTATTCAACATACTTTAGACAGCGACACTTGGAAACTTATCGAAGAGAAGATTGAATTTCAAACTTCGAATACTCAGACTAACAACAAATTAAAATGAATTAGGAAAGTCGAAGCTCTAAAGCAAAATCGAGAAAAATCATTGAAATCTAAGTTTCAACTCTGTGCTGACAATATTGTTGAAAACAAATCCGGTTACAACTTTTCCAGTGTTGAAAAGAATATCTGTGACAAGGTTATTATACAAATCAAGTGGAATTAAATCCAGCATTATTTCAAAGTTGAATCCACAAACTATGAAAGTTTCGTACGAAATTTGACCAGAGAGCTTACAAGAATACACTCCTCGGCATTTATGAGTCGCCCAACCGTCCATATATTCGCCTTTTATTGGTCCATTTTGATAAGATTTCACTGACCCGACAACTGTTTCGAACTGGTTGGTTCTACTCAGTAACCTTAGGAAAGCAAAACTCTCATACTGAGGAACTCGAAGGGTGTATTTTTTGTAAGTGAGTAAAATATTTACTAAAATAAACAGCCAAAGCCTTCAGTTCGGCTATGCAAAATTATATAAATCAATATCCACTTGATTTACATATATATAATTTTGCATTGCCGAACTGAAGTCTTTGGTTCTTTATTTTAGTAAATACTTTACGTATCGACCGCGAGTTCGCTTACGAAAAATATACCTCTCCGACACTTCGAGTTCCATAGTACTGAACGAGAGTTTTTGCTCTATGAAGGTTTCTGTGTCACTGAGGACAAGCAACAAGTTCGAAACAGCTGTCAGGCCACTGAAACCTTATCAAAATGGACCAATAAAAGGCGAATATATGGACGTTTGGACTAGCGATCATGTCTTCTATAAGGTCCGCGCTAATGCGACTCGTCAATGCCGGCTAGTGTATTCCCAGTAAGCTCTCGTCAAATTTCGTACGAAATTTTCAGTTTCTACATTCGACTTTGAAATAATGCTGGATTTAATATCCACTTGATTTATATAATTTTGCATCTCCGAACGCCTTTGGTTCTGTATTTTAGTAAAAAAAAATTCTTACTAAAGGTTTTAATTTCGTGATATCACCAAAATCCATCCCAAAAAAGCTGTTACTAAAATTGAAAAGGTTATCTCTTTCCTTCCTACTCAAAAAGCTAATTTACTCCGTGTGGAATCTAGTTTTATTGTCACCAATGTGAAACCCCCCTACAGACATCTCTCCAGAAGAACATCAAGCAATTACTAAACTACAAAAAAAAAAGATATAATAATTCTTCCCGCAAATAAAGGTAACTCCACTGTCATCCTGAATAGTGAAAATTATAAAATATTCCAATAATTACAAACAGATACTTACTCGATTCTTGACAGAGAGATCCAACGCGTGAACTCTATAACCATACAAACAACTTTCTTAGAACAACTACAGGATGAACTTCGTTCACTTCATCCTTTAATCCCTAGATCATATGGACTACCAAAAATTCATAAAGAAAATACTCCACTAAACCAGTGTAGAAGGCATGGATTCAGCTACTTATAAACTCTCAAAGTATTTTGCAAAATCCCTGAAGTGCTAAGTTCTTAATGCATTTCCTTAAGGCTCTGGCTAATTTTTATGTGCTTCAAACATATAGAATGATGATACCATTACTAAAATCTTCCTGAAAAGGTAGAGGACTGAGGAAGGACTGGTTATTTTTTACAGTGTGGGAACTAGCTATTAGATAAGAAGGTGTGGTGTATATGAATAAGTTCCGCTGTAAGAGAGAACTCTGCAACAAAGGTTATAGGCTCTTTTGGTTAGTTTTTATAAAAAAATCAGCTAACGCCTTTTTATTCCCGTATACGGGGAGTAGGCGTGGCCATTTAGCCCTATCTAACTTTTGGAGACTGAGTGGGCAGTTCAATCTCCACTGGTACCCAATCAGAGACAGATGGCCCAAGGCTATCACTAATTAAGCGGTACGCAGTGAAGAGAGACGGCTCAAATGTGCCGCCATCTCGTTGTCCCTAACCCTAACACAATATATTTAATGTCTGAAATAATGTGGGTTCTACGGTCGATTTTCTTGAGTTTACAGGACGAAAAACCCGAGTTTCCGGAAGGAAAAACCTGCTTGCCCGTGCCAGAGATCGACTAACTCGGGAACCGGTCGAAAAAAGGCTTAGAAAAATTTCCTCTAGTCGCCGACTAGACTCGAAACCAAGTCTTCCTTCGTGCGGCCAAGCGCCGTGGTTGGCAAACGCCACATCCACTGAGCTACACAGGCAGTTTGGTTAGTTTTTAACAATACCTTATTGTTGCGAGGGACGGTGATGAGAAAATTTGTGAATTATTATTATTATTATTCCTGACACCTCCAAGGAATCCGAAGACTCATCGCGGGAGGACACCTACAATTGTCTCTACCACTACACCGAACCTCTACTACGAATCATCTCCATCAACGCCATCTACCTCCACCACAACTAGTATTCTATGTCTGTAAATTGCTTGTGTTTTGAAAGGCCGATTTGTCTGTATGCCGGATGAAAAATCCGAGTTTCCGGGAGAAAAAACCTGCTACCTCCGAATGAGATCGGCTAACTCACCTTCGATTGAAATCGTCCATATAAAGATTCTTCCACTCGTGACGAGAATCGAACTTAGGCCTATTCCAATCGAAGGGCGCAATGTATCATCGTTCATCCAAATGCACTACGGAGGCGCTTAAATGTATCTGCCTGTGTGTTTGTAGGCTTTCTGAATACTGAAAAGGACAGGTTACGATTCCATCGGTGTAGGCGTGCTATCAAGGTGTGTAAGAAATGCTAAGTTATAATTAGTTTCTTTTTCCTTGGTAAATTGGATTCTAGGGTGAAGACTATTGAGGTTAAAAAGGAAAGAATCTAATGTGTCTGGGCCATGAGACTGATTGGAGAACACATGATCATCATAACTTAACCAAATAGGTTTGAGATGGGCAGAGTCAACAGCTTGTTTCTCAAAATAATCCTAAAAATGGCAAGGGGAAGTGTGAATTTTATAAACCATAGATGTATTCTCTATCTGTTTATAAAATTTGTGCTTCCAAGAAATATAGAAATATTATCAAAGCGAGTGAAATTTAAAATCAAGTTCAAATCTAGTAAAACGGCCCTCCGTATCTACAAGAATGCCAGTTTTGCTCTGCTTCACGAACAGATCCCCGCTACGCATATTGTCCTCGCTGTTACGAACGTAGGCATCAGCTCGTTGCAGTTTGAGCTCTCAGCTGTTCTGAACTCTAAATTCTGTACCTTTCTCTCTGATATTTCAGAAGCATCTGCTCAGAAAGAATTCTTAAAAATCAAAAATAAACACATCAAAAAGTACAAGAATCTTCTGGATTCTAAATCTGTATCTGTAGTTCACCCTCTTCAAGCTGTAGTTAATATGTCGTGGAAAAGGCTTAGCAATGCTGCCGTCAGTTTACCTCTTAGTCATTGCCATAAATCTGTCCTTGCTCCAAAGCAAATACCAGCATTTGATCTAGTGCTGTTTTCTGGCGGTACGCAGTACTAGCACCTTTTTTCTTAAGTTTTTAAAAATTTGCAATTTATTGACAGCAAAATGCATTATAAATATTCCGGTAGATGGCACTGTGTTCACGAATTGAATTATCAGTTTTGATTACTCCTGTTGAACGCAACCAGAAACAGGAAGTTGTGTTCACTTCCGATTCCTTCCAATATCAGTTCTATATTCACTCTCAACAGGCAGGTGTTCGTGTGAGTTTTGAATTATTCTAAGTAAAATCAGCAATCATTGTTCAAAATGAGTAAAATAAGTAGTTACTTTATGCCAATGAGTAAAAAAAAGGAAGGCTGAAGAAGCAGAAATTGTTGAATCTACTTCTGATACTGTAAAACTGAAAATTAGCACCGAAAATACACTTGGTGAAGAGGTTCACGACCAGGACCGAAGATCCACGTGGTCAAAAGGAAGAAGATTCTGATAATGATTGGCCCTAACATTGTACACTTTTGCAGAAAAATGTGAGAGAAACGAGTGGCTGTATGTCAAGAATAAAATGTTGGGCTGTAAAGTGTGTCGTGATGTCGTAAGTCTTGCAGTCGATAAACACATGGGAACGAAAATTTCAGCGGAGTAGACAAATGGTAAAATCAGTCATTTTGGAGAATCTCGCAAACAACAGTTAATGTCATTAAGAAAAAAGATTTACAATCATAAGGAGAGTGCAGCGCACAAAGTGCCAACAAAGCGAGAGACGAGGGTATATCGGAGGATATGCTAGAAGTGTGGAAGTTGCTGTAATAACATCTTCAAAAAAAGCACTGGTTTGACCTAATGTTTAACAATGAATGCAATATCCGTAACTTAGCTCCAGAAATAACTAGCAGCAATGGGCTTGATGTTGCCAACATTCTTTCCCGTTATTCTTTTGGTAAAGGAAATCGTGCCAGTTCAGTGTCCTCAAGAAACTACACAAAAATAGCAGTATAATCATCACCAGAGCTGATAAGGGAAATGCTGCCTTATCAGTTATTATTCTTAATACTGATGAATTCAACAGAAAATTAGACATCATTCTTAGAGATCACTCCACCTACGGACTTTTAGATTACGATCACACTAAATCTCAGATCAAACAAATCAAAATGTCTGCTCAAAAAATTTTTCCTGGCTCCTAAAATCACATACAAAAAAAAAAAAAAAAAAAAAAAAAAACAGTCTCATACCCTTCCATTCTCGTCCCCCTCTCCGGTTATAAATATTACCAAAGATACAGAAACACAGTTTCCAAAAAACAACGGTTTTGGGGAAAATAGTATATGTTATGCTAGAGATCAATTACTTGTATAAATGAGCAAAACAGTTATCAAGTTCTCTTGCCCAACCCCACTGGTCATACTACTTCCTATATAATAACTTCTATCTATTTTAAAACTTCCATTCAGAATTTAATAATGCATATATTCAGAATTTAAATAATACATATATTTTAGTTAGCTTTACGATAATCTCATTGTTCTCTAATATTTCCTTAAATCACACCTTATCACTTCTAAAAAAAGCTTTCCTCCCTGATATCTGGATTGCAAAGGAAGCACAAAATTTATATACAGAATCTCTATGAGTTCTCTCCTCTCATCCACTTACCATTTTTTAAAGAAATATTTTGAAAAACAAGCTCTTGACTCGACACCTTTCAACCTTCAACATGGTTAAGATATGTTCATATATTTTCTCCAATTGGCCTCGTTGCCGAGACACTTTAGATTCTTTCCTCTCTCACCTCAACAATCTTCACCCTAGAATCCAGTTTACCATGAAAAAAATAAACTAATAATGGTCTTTATAATGGCTTTAACAATGGTCTTAATATCGTTATGCGCGAGACGACTTGGTAACAACCGCATCCAATGGTAACATGTCCTCTTCAGTATTCAGCAAGCCCACCCACACAGGCAGATACATTCACAAACTTTCTCATCGCCCACTCTCGACAATATGTGATCATTAAAATACTAACCACTAGAGCTTGTGGCTTTTATTCTAGCGAGTCCTCTCTTGTGCAGAACTTATTCATACACTCCACATCTTATCTAATAGCGTCAGTTCTCACACTATCAAAAAAATAACCAATTCTTCTCCCAGTCCTCGATATTCTCTTCAGAAAGATTTTAGTGATGCTATCATCATCTCCTTTGTCCGACGCATGTCAATATATATATATATATATATATATATATATACACGTTAACGATAGCAAGCAATTATATAAGCTGGGTTTTAATCCTTTTTCCCAAGTAAGCAAACAGACAAGTAAGTCAAGTTTGCGCCTGAACATAGTTCAGGTCTGAGGCAACTCGTAGTAAAGGTAGGTAACCTCTGATCACTTTCCTTAGTATTTCCCCTAATGCAAAGCACATCCCCTTGCGGAGATGCATGATGCTATGCATTAAAGGCCACTACCCAGACCAGTTTCTCTTTGTTTAAGTACGGGGATACCTCTCCAAAAACTCGTAAAATCTCCCGGATCACCCAATAATGAGCGACCCGTAGGATCAGAAAGTCAGAAACTCAACGTTGTTCCCCTCAGTAACAGGCTCACCCTGAAACTGAGAAGAACTCTGAGAACCGGTTGGCTCTGCACCGTGGCAGCCCCCCCCCCCACCGAGCAAAGCCGTTCATTTGTCATCTGGAAGGGTAACAGCAACAGCCGTGCCTCAGTTAACTTCACAGGCTACAGGATTGCCATTCATTACCTCCCCCACCCTGGACCTGGGTGACAGCAACAGCTGAGCTTCAGTTAAAAATTCACGGGCTACAGCATTGCCATTCATCACCAAAAGTTCCAACCGGTTTCGACCTTTATTGAGGTCTCGTCAGTGGGAGCTAGACCCAGAAATGCCAAGGACCTAGAGCTTATAGATTTTACCTAAACAAGTTGCCACAAGGTGCTCTGACCTTATTAAATAAAAATCTCAAGATGAGAATAAGATGTAGAAAGTTTTTTATCTTGGGTATATACTATGTTAACGATACCAAGCAATTTTATAAGCTAGGTTTTAATCCTTTTTCCCAAATAAGCAAACAGACAAGTAAGTCTAGTTTGCACCTGAACAAAGTTGAGGTCTGTGGCAACTCGTAGTAAAGGTAGAGTAAGCTCTGTTACTTTCCGTAGTATTTCCCCTAATGCAAAGCACTTGGGGAAAAAGGATTAAAACCAAGCTTATAAAATTGTTTGGTGTCATTAACATAGTATATACCCAAGGTAAAAAAAAAACTTTCTACATCTTACTCTCATCCTCAGATTTTTATTTAATAAGGTCAAAGCACCTTGTGGCAACTTGTTTAGATAAAATTTATAAGCTCAGGATTACTTCAACGTTGACATTTCTGGGTCTGGCTCCCACTGATGAGACCTCAATTAAGGTCGAAACCGGTCTGGGTAGTGGCTCATGCCTTTTATTTATTTATGCTTATGGCTACATGAAACTGCTAAGTGAAACGTACAGTCACAATTTACAGAAACAAATGATGAAAATCTTGACATATAAAAGTTCATTAAGTAAAAGGTACAACCTGCTTTCTAAGTCTTTCCTTTAAAAAAATGAAGCAAAAGTAACTTGTTATAATCAAGCCAGGGACAATTATCGTCCTGCTGCAACAAGTATGACAAGGCTGCATGTTCTCACAACACTTCGCAACATAAATGCAGCTGTATCCGAGGTTTTAAGTAGAGAGCAGTTGTGTTTTGTGTGAGAAAACCTGATCCATTAGAGGAGGCCCATTTCACATTGTATCATCATCTTCTAACAAAAGGAGGAGTTCTGCTGATACTATGTCGAGGACTATGAGAGTGAATACGAGAATAACGTCTTCGTGGTGAGACGGGACCGTGATCTTCTGTTTCCTCTATATTTTTATATGTTCTACTAAAGATAATTTTTCTCCTCTCTCTCTCTCTCTCTCTTACTTTGAATATATAAAGTGTCCTGTTCCTGCAAGTTGGTCTGCTATGGACAGACAGGAAGATCAGCCAATATCTGCTTGAAAGAACACCAAAAATACATCTGTAGTCAGATACTATGGCCAATCGGGCCTTGCGGATCATGTTTTAGATGCACTACATAGATTCAATTAGAAAAATACCACCACCATGCTCCGTCGCAATAAATTTAGAAGAGAAAGACTATTTTTGAAATCTGCAGGTGCTTTCAAATATTAACGTAATCTAAATAAATATCGTTATATTAAACTTTCCAAAATATGGTAAACACTAACATTCCCACAAAGGGAACCCCATCTAGTTAGGGCTCTATTCTTTCGTCCATGTGTTTCACTTAATTTTGTGTTGTCTTACGTGTGTGTTACAAGCTCATATTGTAATCCTTGATGATATCTCAGTGAATGAGATGAAATATTCGAAAAATTAAATAATTTTTTTATCCTTTCTTACTGCTGTTTCACTCCATTAGTACTAAAGTTATTCTAAAAGATTGACACAAAGAAATCTTTCAATGCATTGGAAGTGATGAGGTCACTTGGAAGTTGTCTAAGAGTGTAACTGAGTGGAATAAATTGCCAGAAGTGGTTGTGAGCATCCCAACAGTGAATAAGTTTAATTAGATGTATGATAGGTATTTTGTTAACAGGTAGTTTGGGTCTCCCGGAATGAGTCCTTTGACTCCACTTACCTGTATAATGCCCACTTAGTCTCTGAAAGGTAGATAGGGTTTAAAGGCCTCGCCTACTCCCTATAAGGGAATGAAAGGCGTTAGCTGATTTTTTTATTTATAATTATAATGTATAATTATAACGGCCTGGTTGGCCGAGTGGTTAGTGTATCCGCTCTCCCGCCAAAAGGCCGCAGGTTCGAATCCCGCCCTAAAGATGTTTGTGATTGTCCGTGAAAATACTAGTGGTCGGCGGTAGATGGTGGAGGTTGTAGTGGAGACAGAGCTGTCGAGGAGGTGCCTTCTCTCGATGAGTCCTTGGACTCCCTGGAGGTGTTATGCAATAATTATATTCACTGACTTCCTCACTTTTTATGAGCCTTTCTTTGCCAGCTTCCGAGTTAGTCTATGGCATAATTATCGGTATTTTTTTTTTAAAGAAAATCAGTTTTTTAACTCTGTATCTCAAAAAAAAAAAGAAAGAAAAGAAAAAAGAAAAGAAAAGAAAAAAGAATGATGTTAGAACTCATATTATTAATCTCTGAAAATTTTTGAAGGCTTAAGGGATAAGAGATGGCAGAATTTGTTTTTCTTCCTGAAAGTGTTGATTCTTTGATTCGATCAGTGAAATCTTGAAGGATAAACATTATTTAACACTTTCATTGCCAAGCTGAAAATTGGAATTTCGTGTGGTGGCCAAATTTTTTTTATTTTTTTATTTAGTTAGCGACGTCCGCGCGATAACGCGTGATCGGCCGTTTGGTGAGAACTCGCATCGCGCGATATCGCGTGATTAGCAATGAACGTGTTAAATTAAGGGGATATTAAATCCCACATTGTTTTAAAACCGAAAAGAAACTCAAAGATTGGAATCAGAGAGTTTCATGCCGAATATAGTAAACTATAAAGTATCGGCGATCACTAGCGTGAGCTAATGCAAGTGACTCTAGTACGTTGTACAATACCGGACAACTCGCAGCAAAGGTGGTAAAGTTCTGATTGCTATTCTCAGGTATTTTCCATAATGTAAAAACACATTTCCTAGGAAATGTATGCTGTTATTACATTATGGTGGGAGGTCACTACCCAGACCGGTTTCAGCCTTTTTTGAGGCTTCATCAGTGAATAGCTAGACCAATTAATACCAAAGTGTATAGCGAAAAGAACTTTTATACTCTGCTATACGAGTTTCCAAACAGGTGCAACCATTAAGTTACTTAAATATAAAGAGCTAATAAGCTTCATTTCGGAGATTTAAACATTATTTAAATTAAGGGGATATTAAATCCCACATTGTTTTAAAACCGAAGGATAAAGACTTGTTTAAAGGATAAAGACTTGTTTGAAGGATAACTGAAGGAAATTGAAGGATAAAGACTAACTGCCCACATCTTCAGAATGTTAGTTAGAGCCAATGGGGCTCCGTTTATTTTATTTGTGTAATAAAACGCATTAGAAGTTTTTTCCAGTCTTAGCTTCTTGAGGAAGCAAGTTTTTTCCCCCCCTCAAACTCGGGTGTTTCATCCCACGTATAGGCGAATCTGTCATGAGAACATACGCTATTTATAGACGCTTCACGTAAGCAGTCGTGTTGTTTAGTTATGTAGAGGGCCCTCCTGCAATTATTCTTTGGACTCCTTGGAAGTTGTCCCAGTCAAAATAATTTTGAATAATCTTTATTACATCCCACCTCCAGGGAGTCCAAAGACTCATCGAGGGAGGGCATCAACTCTACAACTCGTTGTCTCACTACTCCACCAACTTTCATCATCTAATATCAACGCCATCTACCGCCGACTACCACCACTAGTGCTTTCACAGACAATCACAAACATCTATGCCCACGGCGGGATTCGAACCCGCAGCCTTTTGGCTGGAGAGCGGATATGCTGACCACTCGGCCAACCAGGCCGGATAATTTCGATTTCCTTAGTACTAAAGGAGAGTTTTTGCGCTTAAAGTTTCTGTCTGGTCTCTGAAGAGAACCAACCAGTTCGGAACAGCTGTCAGACCAGTGTCAGGACAGCTGTCAGGCTAGTTAATCCAAGCTAAGACAACTGGGGTATGCCGAGGATTGTATTTTCGTAAGCTCCCAGGTCAACTTACGAAACTTTCATAGTTTCTACAAACATCCGGCTTTACAATAATGTTGGATTTAATATCCAATCTGCCAATGTAATTTTACATCGCAGAATTGAAGCATTTTGGGTCTTTCTTCAGTACAGTAATGATCTTTAGATTGTTGCCTATCAGTACAATACACACACACACACAGAGGTTGAATTCTCAGCAGGGAAATGTCCTATCGGTTGTTTGCTGAACTAGATAAGTGAGACGTCTGTATACGAGCTGCATGCCTGTTGGTGTTCGTGTGAGCTTGGTTGACGTGAAGAAGTGAATTTTTATTTATTTAATTTTTCGTAATGGCATATTCATTATTGCTTTTATGAACAAAAATTTATCTCTCTCTGTATATATACATAGACGGAAATGGAAACCGACATATTGGATTGCTTGGAAGATTTGGGGTATGTAATGAAGACGTATTTTCGATGACTGCTTATCCTAATATAGGAAACATCATATAACACATGTTTTTTGCAGGTGCTTTCATTTCATCATATATAATACGAGAGAGAATGAGATAGAGACATGTTCTTCACTTAATTGTAGGCCCATCATCCATACTTGAACATCAACCTGCTGTTAAAACTAGATATATATCCATCGATTGCAAAGACCTGTATCCTAACAAGATTGTGTGAAACTTTTCTAGGGATGAATTTGAGATATTAGGATGAGGATAATGGGGCATTTTCTTTGGAACAGCGATTTCACCGAAAATGAAGTTAAATGAGAATATGGTGTAGTACAGATACCTAATAACCTTATTTTTACTTGATGCCAAACTGCAATCACGGTTATTAGTTTCTCAATGGAATTGCTGTATTGACGTTTGACCCACGATCAGATTCATAAAAATCAACGTACTTTATAGGCAATTTAAGGGTTATTTGTACCAGATATTGAACCTCACTTGATTTAACTGTAGTTTACATATTGTAACATTACTGCACGTTTGATGTCTCAAAGTACAAATTGTATATTGTGAAAGAAATTTTTAAACACTAGCAGTTTAATCGATATTCAGTTAATGAATGTTGCTGATTCCATTATTTAATATGAATTATTTCGGTTTGCTGACTATTTAACTCATAAAGATATGCTCCTTATTATAGGACTTTTGTGCTTTTATTTTATGTATATGTCATGCTGATAATTAAAGATGACAGTATAATATTAACATATTAAATTTTTACAGAAAATGAACATTATCTGGTGCGTAAACCACAGCTTTAGTGACATATACCCAACCACTTATTAGAGATGAAGCTGTTCATTTTCCTATCCATTTTCTCTATCTCAACGATTTACACTTAGTCCAAAATTTCAGGTTGTACTGTTAGTACAACTCTTACTGAAAATGCAAAATAAAATTAAAATTTCCATATTTTCAATATTGAAATTTCAATAATAAAAATAAAATTTTTAATATTGTTAAGCAATTAGATAATTGCTTAACAATAATAGTTAATTAATATGTAATTTACAGAAAGTGTTTTATGAATCACTTGATACAGTGGTGTAGCTAGAGCTGTTGCCACCCAGGTCAGTCCCTGAGTTTGCAGCCCCTCTCACTACACACCGAAAATACTACAAAAAAAAAAAGGCAAAACGACATTTAGGGAAATAAATTAAAACAGTATGTTTATATTTGAAGTAAAACTTTAATTTCAACATTGTAAAATGTTATTTTTCTTGCTTTTCTGTTAGCAAAATCGTTTAAAAATCGTTTAAACGTTTATTTAAAATCGTTTATTTAAAAAAAAACTCCTCTCACAACTAGCAATTGTGAGAAAAATTTCGCTGTAGTATTACAATAGCTGTAACTGAGTTCTTGAGACTGTATTTTAGAATTAACTGCAAAAGTTCAAAAAATGTTCAAAGTGTCGCCGGGGTGGACCGCCCCCTCCTCTCCCCTCTAGCTACGCCTCTGACTTGATGTTATTCAAATGTAAGAAATATGCAAGAGTTTGTGCATATGCCTGCTCACTCCCATTCTATTGAAGGCTATTAATGAAATGATGATCACTGAGTGTGTGTTAGCTGATGATATTTATATTTTAATTAAAATTTTTTTTCAAATGTTATTTTGTTGAGTATAAAATTTAATTTCTGTATTTCAAACATGTCTGTTCCATTTAGTTATCAACTTCTTAATTACAAGCTGACTATGGATTGAAAATGTTTAGTGGACTACTTTGCATTGCTGAACTCTGATGCTGTGTTCATTCTGTTTTATCTGCTGTTTCTTCTAAGAAGAAAATAACGAAATAAATAAACTGCTATTGATATTTCAATTAGCTGACGTTTTTCACCCAAGGGCCATCAATATCATTTTGACTAGAAGTTTTTATCAGAATGGTATAAACCTCTGGTCAAAATGATATTGATGGCATTTAAGTGAAAAATGTCAGTTAATTGAAATAGCAATAGCAATCTCTGGCATTTATTTATATATAGAGTACAATGAGTGTTGTGACAAGATAAATTATAATGTATTTCATGCCTTTGTTAGGAATATGTTGACACTGTCAAAGGTGAAATGGAAAGCCCAAATACATATTAAAAAAAATTTTTTATGTATTTAAAGAAATAGTTGTGCTGTGTAATTCAAGTAAACACAAAAAAATATGGTTCAAGAGACAAGGGATTTGGGAGTGATATTCAATAGGAAGTTCAGAAAATTCCTTATAGAAATTTTGGAAGTTGTTGAGCCACCGGCTGTGTAATGAAAAGATATTGACCATTAGTGATGAATAATAATGGCATTCTATAAGACCACAACTGAATTATTATGCAGAGATACCATCACTTGCATATGTGATAAAACTAGAAAATGGCCATGGATGAGGGACTCTGGATGCCTTGGAACTGGAATGTAGACTATGGGTATTGTAAATGATTTGCAGAGCTTGAGAGAGAGAAGTTAAAAGTTAGTAAGATCCTATCAGATCTGCCCAAAGTAGTAGGTGATTGTAAGACCAGAGATCAATTCTTGAAGCTTTGTGTGCCTGTGCCCTTCTGCTTTCAAATGTAATCCATCGCTTACAATTCCCTTCCATTCTTAAATGTCCTCCATGCATCCACATATTCCAGGCCTCTTTTCCAAAACATTCTCACCATCATCTCATTTGTTATCGCCCTCTTTTCCTGCACTCCATATTATCATAGTGGGGAAGCATGCTAACTACTTTCATCAGCCATTTCACCATTTATCTCAACTCTCAAGTTATTCATCTCAACCATTACTATTATCTCCCATTTCACTTCTCTTCACCACCGTTGCCACACCCACACTATCATTCCACCAGGCTGGCACTCTACTCTGCACACCCTGAATCACAAATCTTTATACATGACATTCCAAACATATTCATTCATCCTTCTCTTACTGGTATCTCTGACTCTCACAGCTTCCCATCTTTCTCTTCCACTCTCCTCCTGCTCAACTCTCTATTCCTTGCTTTCATGCTGTCTCTCTCTCAATACTCTGCAGTTGCCTCTTCCATTCTCTCACTTTCCTCTCTTCCTTGGTCTCTGATGCCTTGTTGCTTTATGTAGCTTTACACACACACACAAGGGTGTGCTGAAAATTTGTGATAATCACCATGAAGGAATCGAGGTAGAAATATGTAACTTACACATTATTCTACATATTCCCCATGATGTGTTATACACTTGCTTGCAGCACTGCTGCATCATTTATAATGAGAAAAAGTCTTTCCCTTTTTGCACAAACCAGTCCTCAGCTGCAGATATGACTTCATTCTTCTTCAACTTTTTGGTTCTGTCCACTGCTGGATGAAGCTTTCCCATGATTTCCCAGATCACTCGGTTTTCTGCCTCTCCCATCCATCTCACTACTGCAATTTGTTCCAGTTCATCCCTCCACCTTTTTCTCGGTCTTCCTCTTTGTTTTGCTCTATCCATTGGTCTCCACTCTGTTGTTTTTCTAGTCCATCACCCATCACTGCATCTAGCAATATGGCCAGCCCATCTCTACTTAGCCCGTTTAATGTATTTTACAATGACCATAGATAATGACTTCATTATGTATGGTAAATTTTGTTGGCTTCCAGTTTAACAGAAAATGTGCCCATGAAAAAAAGAAAAAAAAAATATATATATATATAGAAAGGGTATAAGGCAGAAACAAACAGCCATGTAATTAGAGCAAACCTGTGAAAGGAGGGTGATGTATTAACCTGATTGTCCTTTCTTGAATATCAAGCATTTTCAGGACAGTTTTTGGCATACCATCCCAAGTTATTTCAAGATTTTCTAAGGTTGGACTGATAAAGGATTTATGTAGTTGTATTGGTGAATAGTGTCTTGTGAGAAGGGACACTAGATAATAGTTGTCTAGAAAACAAACATGGAACTTTTTTTTCCCAAGCCTTCAGGCCTCTAATAAGCTGTGTGGTGTTATTATCTCACAGTGGATGGCCAAAATATACTATACCTTAGGTGATAAATCATTAGTCCTAAAGGGAATATGTGACTGTCTGAATTGTATGTGATATTGATAACAGCAGTTATATGGGGGTGGGATCTGGAAAATTCTGATAAACACCTAGACAAAAATTATATTAAAGCAACTGATATAACCACAAGAAAGAACATACTAATATCAGAGTTATGAAGGTAACTTTTGTTCTGAAATTCTTATATCCTTGTATGTTCTTTCTTGTGGTTATATCAGTTGATTTAATATTTTTGTTCTAGGTGTTTATCAGAACTTTCCTGACCCTCCCCTCATATGCAGTAGGTTTTTGGAGAATTTTTTCTCTCAGCAGCTGCGTGTGATGACAAAATAGAGTTGTTAAAATGGAAGTTAGAAAGGATCGCTTCATGTGGAGACTGTAGCCTGTGTAGAAGGCAGAGTAGAAATTGAGAACAGTAACTGGTATAAAGGGCTAATAGCAACACTAGAAATGTACTGTTTGTTTCTAATGATTATTAGAAATAAAAGGGTGTGTATGTAACTGTTCACAAGATATTCAGTTGGGGAGTTACTAGAAATGATGCTGAGGTAGTAGCTCTTCAGGAGGATTTGAATAGACTGAAAATATAGCCAGATGAGTGAGAATGGTACTTCAATATGACAGCATAAGATTTTGGAATGTGGAAATGGAAAGCTCATTATTCTAATTTTTAGGATTATACTGGAGGAGGCAAATGGGCTCGAGGTTTTTTGTGGGTGAAGGTTGGAGTTGAAGTTCAAGGGTTATATGCAGAGGTATGTCCATACACTCACCACTGGATTTGCTGCATTGGTGAGAACATTGACTAGCAAAATATTTGTGGGGATTCCATTATATAGTCTTAATCAGAACATATTTGGGTTGCTGTGCAGTGATCTAGTCACTTGGACTTCAAGGAAATTTACTTTTTTCTAAAGAATAAAGGTAGATAATAGCTGGCTGACCAGAGAGTATCTTGCTCTCCAACTAACCATGTGATTGCATCTCACTGTGGACATGGATATTTATACATGTTTCTGGTGAGAGACAGTTTTATCACCTAGTGTGATACCACCATTCTACTTATTGGTGGTCTTAAGTGGATTGAGAGGGGAACCAATCATCTAACCCTTAGTACTAAATGTGCAATAGATTTATTGTCTTTCATTGTTGAGATTCACCTGAGGAGATAACTTGAATATAACAGGACATATTAAGAAATGTAACCTGTGGAGTTTGTTGGATAGGAGAGTGGGATATAATCAAGACTTAAGTTGAGAGGCTCTTACCAAATGAACCAGTGGAGACGTTTTCCAAATGGAAGGAAGAGGAAAGAGGGCCATCCTTGAAAGTGGTACAGAAGAGTAAAAAGTACATCTGGTGTGTGTGGTGGGTTCATTAAGTGGTGCATTGCCTGAGAGGATGTTGAATTACACAGACAGTGAATTACTTTTAGGTGTAATATAATGGATTTTGTATGATATATTGATGAGTTTTTTCACACTTGGATGACGTGATAATAACAATAAATGCTATTCTCAATTAAGTGCTGATTTAGGAAAACCAAATTCAGGATTCTATTTATGGAAAAAGATTTTATGGACTTGCACCATTTTAGGAATAGCATATTTTAAAATTATTTTCTCTAACTGTATAATCAGCAATATTGGAGGAAAGAGCCAGTTCTATTCACAGCAGTGACAGCTCTTGCCACAGATCTCAGTTATCTATGCCATACTTCTTTAGCCAGTGGCTTCAGGCTTATGAAACAAAATACTCTTCCCCCACTCCCCTGACACAAGACTAAAGCAAAACTGCAGACTGTGGTCCAGACACCACATCACACAGAATTAAACTGAAGAGAATTACAGTGGTCTAGAGAATTTTCAAGACTTAGAGACTGGAGTTACCAGAAGTTGTTTTTAAGACCAACTCCAGCCAGCTTATCTTGTACCTTTTTTTTTTTTTTTTAATCTCAGCTTTAGAGGGTGTCATGCTAGGACTTCATTTATTTTATTCATGCAGTTTTAATTTGCGTCCATAACTACTGGATAGCAGCATAGTAGCATTTGTTTTGTTTTGTAATTTATTTTGTTTGCCTGTCAAAATTAATATGAATGCATACCAACACCAAAGTCTTCCTGCATGCAATCTCCCATAACCTTCTAGATTCACTTAAGAAATATATGGTCTTATTTTGACCCTCAGTTTCCATTTTCACTCTACTTTAGTCACTACTCACTTTTTCTCACACACTGACTATTTTCACCTCAAAAAGCATTTTTGCATATATTCTCTCAGAGTCCATCATATTATGTTCAACCTAGAATCTTTTCATTGATCTAGTTTATCTTAAAAAAAGAAAATTGCTTAAATTGTCTGTTGCTTTCTTAATGCACCAACCATTTTGAACTTTGATTTCCTCCAGTCCATCTCTCTCTCTCTCTCTCACACACAAACACAACTCCTGCTGCTCTTTCTTTATCCCTCTTCCCATTATACTGATCCTGTAAGTTAAATGCCAAGATATTTGCTATAAGTTAATTGTAAACACCATTTTTTTATAAGGTTTCACTGAAACTTTATCAAAAATGGACCAATAGGAGGTGAATATATGGAAGCTATCATAGCGGGCATGTCTCCTGTAAGGTCTGACTAGGGCAACTCGTAAATACCAGTGAATGTATTCTCTTAAGCTCTCTGGTCAATTTTCATATGAAACTTTTATAGTTTCTGTATTTGGCTTTGAAATAATGCTGGATTTAACATCCACTTGATTTTTATGATTTTTGCATCGCCATAGTGAAGCTTTTTGGTTCTTTATTTTAGTAATTGTAAACATTTTGTAAACATTCTTGATTTCTCTCTCATCAAGTGATTTTTCTAAGTATACTGTGGATTTATTGATCCTTTCTGCACAAACTACAATGTAACATTGCTTGTCCAATTGATGTGGAATCCCATTTTTTTAATGTATTTTCCTTCCCTAAAAGGTAGTAAATCTGTAGTACATTAGTGCCATGAGTGGGCTGAGGATTTTGTTATTTTCACCATTTATTTTTTATTATTTTGATTTATTTTTTTACATAATCCAGAAAACTTTCTCTAGAGACCAAACATGGCCTCTAGTAAACCCTGTAATTAGACCTGTGATGAAATCTGTCTCCCACCTGTAGGCATTCACAAACATCCATGCCCACAGTGGGATTTGATCCTGTCACTTGTTGGTTTTGGTTGGAGAGTAGTTAATATGTTTGTGCTGGGCAGTGTCTGTACGTGCATAAACTGCTGGCAGGAACTAGCTTTAGCATATGTATACCACTTCCATGTCAAGCGGTTGCATTTACTTGAAGCTTATACAGCAAGTTAGTTGCAACGTTTTCAATAGAATGTTATTTGTAAAATTAGCATTTCTGAAGTTTCTAGACGATATCAAATATCTGAAATGTAATTCAAACTAATTTCAAATTATATATGTATTCTTATATTGATCTTTTGGGGTGCTTAAGGGTCAAAGCTGTATAACTGAGAGGAGACCTCAACATAGCGTTTAAAGGAATGTGGAGAACCGACCAGGGCTTCTGACTTAATGTTAATCCTCACCTTTTGGTGCACCCCGTTAGGTATCTACCTGGATACTGAACGAACGAGTATGGGCTGGCAATTTGGGATTTAGCCAACCAAATTGAATTCATATTGCCTTAAACCAAAATACAAAATGATTGTACAACATGACAGAATTCCATGCTAGCTGGGGCATTGCCTGGTTAAACAAGGCCCCTGTTGTTTTTGCCAGGGAACCAGGGCAAACAGTGAAAAGTCAGCTACTGAAACAAATCTTAAAACACACTCCAGCTCAACATCACCAGAGTTAAAGATCAGTACTATTAACATAAGAAGCCTGAATGGCAAAGAAATGGAGCTAGCTGAGGAATTAGGTAAGTACCAGATCGACATAATAGGGGTAACCGAAACAAAAAAGACAAAAGCCGGTGAGATCTTTCTGAGCAATAAATACAAAATGTTATATTTAGGCAATGACAATTAAGGAAAAGAAGGAGTAGCCATAGTATTCAGAATGGGGAACTGGACAATGAGACTTATTTGTGCCTATGGTTCCACAGAAGGTTCTACTAAGGTAGAAGTGGAGGAATTTTTTGAGGCTTTAGAGAAAGCAACTGACACAATGAAAAAGGAAAAGTTGGTCCTTGTTGGGGCTTCTAAATAGCAGAGTAGGAAATGATTGTCAGACATACAAAAATATTTTGGGAAAATTTGTACAAATATGTAAAAATATGCACAAATTCACATGGAGAGAAGAGGCTAGGAATAAGAAAAGTCTCATTGACTATGTTATTGTTGATAGTGATGTTTTCTCCCTGGTGCAAGACACCAGAGTGTACAGAGGATTTGAAATTGGAAGTGATCATTATTTAGTCTTGAGCAGGATAAAATTGAATCTCATTTTGAAAAGCAGAACATTTAAGAAAGTTTTAAAGCAAATAAAAGTTAGGCAGCTCTCAGATGTGAACTGTAGACTAAAATACACAAAGTTTATTGAAAACAAAAATGAAAGTGTTTGAAAACAGGAACCAAACCTTGGAGATTCAGTAGCAAGCCTTGAAGAAAATATTGATTGATTCAGCCAGAGAGGCATGTGGTGAGATTTTTCTGCAAGGATAGAAAAATCAGAACTCCGTGATGGACACAGGAAGTTAAAGAGGCAGTGAAGGAAAAGAAGAATGCATTACAAAATTTCCTGGCAAATAAGTCAGCTTTTGCTCTTAGAGAATACAGAGACAAATGTAAGAAAGCGGAACACCGTGTAAAACTCGCTAAACAAAAGTCATGGTAAGACTTTGGTAAGAACATAGAAAATAAATATCAAGAGGGTGGCAAGATATTCTGGAGGTTGTTGAAGAAGCTCAGAAATGGAGGAAAGAGGAATTAGAAAGGAATTAGAGATGATAAAGGTGACATGAAAACTAGATAAAAAGATATCCTTGAAACATTGAGTAATTACTTCGAAAAATTGCTAAATGAAACAAGCAGTGATAGCATTTCTTGTAGAAAGGCTTATATGTTGGATGTACATGATTATAGAATTACTTAAGGAATTCACAACGTAAACTGGAATATAAATTAAAATAAACTTTAATATATACTTCCTATATTTCAGCAACGTCACATTGCCATCTTCATGGGAACTTAAGATTAAGACAACTTCACGCAGACACTAGAACAGCAAATGAGGTCGAAGAAAGGAGACTACTGTTATTTCTAAAGTTTTGATGGTGCCCCCTAGCAGGCTATTAGGTATTCTTGGCCGTTGGGCTGAAGTTCTCATGATGTATGTTTCCCAAATTTGTTGAGGTTAGGCACGTTTTTTTAGGGCTGAGGCCAATTCTATGAATAGTCTTTCAAATTTATACTTGCTGTGGTGTATTATTGTGGCTATCTTCCAACGTATTCTGTGGCGAGTATCCAGAGCATAGTCTGCAAGCCCAGAGTGGCTGTAATAGTGAAAACGGATGTTGTCCTTGAGTTATGATATTTGCTGTCCTTCCTGTTTGGCCAAAATAGGACAGTTTACAGCTTCAAGGGACCTGGTACCTTGAACCAGGTTGGTCTTTTGTGGAGCAGATAAGGGATGCCAATTTTCTATATGGTTTGTAACAAGAGGTCAGGTCATATTTTTTTATGATTTTGGTTATTTTTTCAGATGTGTCCCAGATGTAGGGGATAGTGATTGATTTAGAGTAATCTTTATGTAGGGGAGGGTGGTTTACTGGTTTTAGTATTTTTTTGGGGTTGTAGCCATTGGCTGAGAACATATTAAGGATGTGATTTAGTTCAGTGGTTAGGGTCTTGTCATTTGAACAGATTAGTTTAGCCCTGTGATGTAGTGTCTTAATAACACCATATTGTTGTGGGGTAGGGGATTGTTGGTGAATATATCTGCCTGTATGGGTGGGTTTTCTATAAACTGAGAATACCAAGGTTCCATCAGGCTGACAGGTGATTAGTGTGTCTAGGAAAGGAAGGCTGTTATTATCCTCTTTTTCCCAAGGTGAACTTGATTCTCGGGTGTTGGTTGTTTAAGTGTGTTAAGAAGGAGAGGAGTGTATCTTAGCCATGTGGCCGAATAGTGAACACATCATCAACATAGCAAAGCCATATAGTAGATTTTTGTGGGGCAGAGCTTAAGGCTTTCTCTTGGCCAGGGGTGGGGAGAGTGGTGAATCCATGGCTGTCCCCTGTATCTCTTTGTAGAATTTTCCCTGCCAGACGAAATAGCCTGAGTTCATTGTGAACTGAAATAGGGCTGAGATATCTGGAGGGAATTTTTCTTGGAGCAATGGTGAAATTGTGGCCACGTGTAAGAACATTGAGTGCCTCAGGTTTCAAATCCATGGAAGAAAGGTTGACTACCATGTTGAGTGATAGTTTTGGATCGTAGGTAGAGTTCTTTTTCAGGTTATCATATTTCTTGATGTGTTGATTCCTTATTTTCTCAAATTCCTCAACAAATTTTAATGCATAAGACTGTCCCAAATTTGGGAAACGTACATCATGAGAACTTCAACCCAATGGCCTAGGGGGTTGAAATTCTTCAACCCTTCAACCTCATTTGCTGTTCTAGTACCTGCGTGCACGTGTCTTAATCTTAAGTTCCCATGAAGATGGCAAGTGTTCCTGTGATGTTGCCAAATTATGGGAAGTATATATTTAAGTTTATTTTAATTTATATTCCAGTTTATGTTGTTAATTCCTTAAGCAATCAGTAATCAGCACTGTGGTAAAAAAACACTCAACAAGCATACATTCAGGAATACAAAAAGCCATCAAAGGCTTGAAATGTGGAAAGGCTGCAGGGATGATATTAGACCAGAAATGCTGAAGTATGGAGGTATAAAAGTCTTTCATTTGCTGTACTGCATAGTTCAGAAGGCCTGGACAGAGGGAACGAGTTCCTGATGATTGGAGTAGAGCTCCCATAGTACCCATATATAAAAAGGGAAATAAAACTGAATTTGGGAATTACAGAGGTATTCCCTACTGAGTGTTCCTGGTAAGATTTATACACGTATACTTGAGAAACATTTGATTAGAATTGTGAAAGAAAAGCTTGGTGAAGAACAAGCTGGATTCAGGCCAAATAGAGACTCAGGATCAGATCTTCACTTTACGACAAATAGTTGAGAAATCATGGGAATATAACACAGATCTGTATTTAAGTTTTGTAGATCTGGAAAAGGCATATGAAAAGCTGCCAAGAGAGAAGCTATTCAATACGCTACAGTTATATGGTGTCAATGGATCATTATATCAAGCAATACTTAGTCTTTATTTGAGTTGTAAGTCAGCATTTAGAATTGAAGGAAGTACAGGAAGATGGTTTAATGTTAAATCTGGTGTGAGAAAAGGATGTACATTATCTCCTCTGTTTTTCATTATCTATATGGATCACATTATGGAGGAAAGTGGTATTAAAGTTGATATCAAAATTGGAGATGTTAATATCAGCTCTTTGCTTTATGCAGACAATGTTATACTTCTAAATAAATCCACTACAAGTCTGCAAGATTCACTGACTAAATCGAATAACTGTTGTAATAGATATGGTATGAAGGTCAGCAATAAAAAGACGAAGACAATGAAAATAGGCAGAATCACTGAAAATGTCAACTGTGTTGTGAATGGAGAACCTGTGGAATAAGTAAAACATTTCATCTACTTAAGCACGATTTTTAGTGAAGATGGTAAATTAAATATAGAAATAGAGAACAGAATCAACAAAGCTGGTATGGTAGGAAGTCAACTGAATAAATTCATATGGAATAAGAGAGAAATTAGTTTGGAACAGCAAATTAGCTGTATATAAGACAGTTTTCAAACCAATTTTAACTTATGGATCCAAGAGCTGGGTCAGAAGTAAAACACTTGACCATAGACTAGAGACTGCGGATATGAGAGTCCTGAAAAAGATTAGGGGGCACGAACAGATGGCATTAATGGCAGTATCATATTAAAAACGAGGATATTAGGAAAGTACTTGACATTTTAGCATCCAGGAATGTGTTAGCAGAGTTAATCTCAGGTAGTATGGTCACTTAAACAGAATGGACGAGGAAAGATTAGCAAAACAAGTGTTCTCTGCCAGGTTGGCAGGAAAACGACCAAGATATAAGTGGATCGATATGGTAAAAAGTGCCTTAGATGATAGAAATATAAGATCTGATAATGTTGCAGTCCTGACAAGTAACAGACTGATTTAGAGGAAAATTGTAGATAGGAAGTTAGTAATGTTGTAAATTTTTCATGTAGTACTATCATATCCTGTACACCCCCTTGAGGGTACATGGCAGTATGATGATGATATTGATCATTTCCTTGACATAAATTGTGTGCTTTCTGTATCCAATGGCTGCATTATAAACAGCTGTTATATGTATTTTGTGGAACTAAAAATTGGAAAGAGGATGTTAGACCAAATGTATTTAGTTGGCTGCTATGTTAACTGCTACAATGAATCTGTTTTACTTGCATGCATGCAGCATTGTTTGTGGGAAGGGAGTGTTTTTCCATTTATGCTTATCATTCCAGTTCTCTCTAATTACAATAATTGTTGCTAAATATAGTACATAGACTAAATGTCTCTGTACTATATCTAGTGATAATGCCACTTTTTTTTTTTTGGTCTCCTGCAGTATAGAATCTGTTAAAGTTGGAATGTTTTTCACTGTATGGGAACATTTTTATTTTAGTCTTCAGAAACAACAAACATAGTAAAAATTTATCTATTCTGGAATAAAAGTGAATACTTGTATGTATTATAAGAAGTTGTTGATATACAACGAAATGCCAACATATATAAGATGTCTATTATTGATAAGACAGAAGAGCCACTGACAAAAAAAAAAAAAGAAAAAAAAAGAGATAATAAATGTATGGCTTGAGAAAGTGTGAATAATTCCAGTAATGATCAGATATTATATATCCTATTTCTGTGTAAAATGTATACTGATCCTCACTAGACAAAAGAAAAGAAAAGTTTCAGAAAATGAAGCAAAATATAAATAAAACTGAAACAAACATAACAAGCACAACAAATTTTACACGATTTGCTGCTTCGTCAATCCACATGCATTCCTGCCATGCCTAGTTCATTGGAATAGCCTCTTCCTTTAGTTATTTACTGAACTGCCAAATGTATTCAGTAGCTGTTTATTATTTGTTGGTTATTTATACTTTGCAAACAAATATTTCTTTCTCCTAATAATTTTATTATCATTATGCCATCATGAATTCGCTTTGCATGTCAAGAATTTATAGGACACACATACATTATCACAAATGTTAATTATTAATAATTTGTTTATCAGTAATGAAAGTATTTCTAATCTCACTTATTCTTTCCTTTACATTTCCCATTCTTACATGGTTTACTAATGATGGCTCATATATTTATATCTTTGAGTAATTCAAATCTACCATTCTCCTTCATTATTGTTTTATAATATATACTGAAACAAACATATTGTTTCCCCTATCCCCATACTCAGATTTGATTACAATTAAAGAACCATTATGATGTGCAGCACATCTGCTAAAACATAAGCACAATTTTCACGGGCTAGTGTTTTCTCTCACCCCATCAGATAGTTAGCCTACAGAAAGCCTACAGTACTAACATCTATAGTACGTTAGTACTGTGAATGGACAAGAAACTTTTCGCATTTCAGAAAGCAGAGAAGGGATGGATGAAAAGGAAGATAAATTTCTTCTGTGGGGTTGGGTTTGTTCTTGAGCTTACATTTTTTTGGCATTAATAATTTCAACTGGATTTTTTGTTTGTTTGTTTGGATTATTGCTTCTGGCCTTTTGAGTCAAACATTTGCATCAAATGCATCGTTAAAACAGTTCTTATTGGTATGGAAATGTTCATACATAGAAGTTTAACAAAAAATTCTGTACTTTAACTTAACTTTTAATGATACTTTGACTTCAACTATATTTTGTTTCTACTTGGACAGTTTCATTTGTTTATATAAATTTCTCTTCATAATATTTAAAATGATGAAATCTCAAAACAGAAAAAAATCAAATGACTGCTGATTGCAAAAAGATATGACATAATCTCTTCACTAAGATATCCCATGGAAAAGTCTCTAATTCACACAAAAACACAAGGAAATAAGTAAATAATATTTATTTATTTAAAGCAATATATTATTTCAGTCTGAATATTACAGGCCATCAGTGGTAACGATAGTTAATTACAAGGTAGAACGCGAACAATGGTTGATTTGAAATGGTATGAGCTGCATGATGTTATACACACGTAATGCATAGATATAAATGAGGAAATCTAGTTTGCATTCTACCTTATAATTATCATTACCACTGATGATGGCCTGTAATATTTAGGCTGAAATATATTATTGGTTTAAATAAATATTATTTCCTTTTGTTTTTGTTTAAATTAAAGAAACCTGACGGCACTAGTATCTCTTAAAGAATACATGGAAAAGTCTACAAGGTTTGTAAAATCCAGTAATATGTGCAAAAATCCATTTCTTTTATAAATTCTGTACATTTTGTAACTTGTACAATATAGCACATTAGTCTGTAATGATCAGTTTTGAAAACCTGCAAATCGAATTGGATTTGAAACTGCTAGATAAATAAAAAGTTGTATATGGTGGAAGCATTACCCTAAGGGAAGAAAGATTGCAGGAAAATGTTATCAATGAAATTCGTTCTGCCACAAGATTTCCTTTGGCAGAATTGGTGCTGTTGATTATCAGATCGCAGTTCCATTTACCACTGTTTGCTAGTGTGGATTTCTCTATTATTCTGAAAAGAATCCAACAAGGTGAGTGTGATGAATGTAATTTATCTTTTATTCTTTTTTTTTTTTTTTTTCAGATACTCAGGATATGGACTAATTTCTGTTTTTTTAAATAATAAAGGAAATATTGGTTGAAAATCTTATACATTGGCTATTCATAACTATTATTTTTCAGGAAATTACAGCATATACTAAATATTAATTATAATATTAACTAATTAATACTTCCTATATTTTGGCAGTTACATTGCCATCAGTAGGGATCACAGAGCAAGATTATATGTGAATATGAGAGGCTATTCCTGGAATCTGTAGTCCTGAGAAACTTTCCAAACCTTAACAACTTTGGTGCATGAAACTGCCCCAAATTTGGGAAGCACTCATCCTCAGATCTTCATTCCAATTGCCAAGACCATCCACTTTAGCCCACTAGGGAGTGCCATTTAGAACTCTGAGCCCATTTGGTTGCCTTTCTTCAGTCTTATTTACCCAGTGAAGGGTACCTGTGTGCAAAAATCATTGCTTTGTGATCCCTGATGATGGCAATGACATTGCAAAGTATAGGAAGTATTAATTAAAGTTATTATAAATAATATTTATTATATGTTGTAATTTCCTGAAATATAATAGTTATAAAAAGGTAATATGTGAAAAGATATTATTCATCCTGCAGCATTAGTCCTCTAGCATAGATTTTGAGAAAACATTGAAGATATGAGGGCCAGCAGACTTTCTGGAATTCAAGCTGTGTAAAATTTTCTGATCTCTGGCAAAATATTCGCTCAAAAATTGTTGGTATAAGTGAGACGTGGTTAGATGACGATGACATCCTGACAGGAATAGAGATGAACGGATATGATATTTTTCGTGAAGATAGACATGGAAGAAAGGGAGGAAGAGGAGTACTGTTAATGGTAGCAGATGAGTTGTGCCCATCTAAGGTGGAATTGCAAGGTGCAAATAGTGGTCACAGTTTTGAGGCGGTATGGTGTGAGGTAGAAGTAAACAGGATGAAATATTTAGTTGGGTGTTGCTATAGACCTGGTAATATGGTGGGTAATGAAAAGGAAATGTATAGGCAAATTGGCCTAGCTAGCAAGAAACGAGTTATCATTATGAGCAACTTTAATTATGGTAATATAGACTGGAAGCAAGAGACTGCATCTGGGGTAAAGAAAATGAATTTTTGGAGTTTTTGAAAGATAATTACCTTAGGCAGCATGTAACGGAGGGTACACGAGGATCAAGAGTATTAGATTTGATCATCTCATCAGATGATGTTGTTATAAATGAGGTGTCAAATCTTCCACCAGTTGGTGAGAGTGACCATGATTTGATCACATGCAGGGTGACCAGTCATTCAAGGACGTCTGTTAGAAAAGGATATATGTATAATTATAAGCTGGTAATTACGAAAAGCTCAGGAAACAGCTTGCGATAATAAATTGGAAAGAGGAACTGGATGGAAAGGATATCAATGCTGCTTGGGCCATACTCAAGAACTATTTGGTAGAGGCAATATCAGAATGTATTCCAAGGGACAAGAGGGTAAATAGAGTAGGTGTAAAATGGATGAATCAAAAGATAAGGTATACAATCTGGAAGAAGAAGGTATTATGGAAGAAACACAAAATGAGTATTTATAACAACCAGTTGCATGAGAAGTACAAAGAGCAGGCGAGGAAGGTGACTAGCTTGATAAGGGTAGCAAAAATGCAGTATGAGCAGCAGTTAGCTAAATCGGCCAAAAAAATTCCTAAGGAGTTTTTTCGATATGTCACCAGTAGAAGAAAGAATAATTATGGTAGGATGGGATTGATTGGTGAAAATGGAGGAATGATAACCGCTGCGGAGGATATAGTTGAGATATTTAGTGAGCTATTTCTAAAGGTTTTCATTCTTGTGAATGTGGCATCATGCAGAACTTGAAAGCAGTGGGAAAGGAGGAGGAACTGTTAGTAAGTGAACAGGAGGTATATGAGGAATTGAATAGACTTGATGTAAATAAGGCTGTGGGACTTGATGCTATTTCACCACGTGTCTTGAGGGAATGTGCCAGAGAGTTAACAACAGCTTTTGTATATCTTTTCAACATGAGTCTCTCACTGGGTCAAGTTCTAAAAGAGTGGAAAGAGGGTAAAATTGTTCCAATTCATAAGGGAGGTGATAAGAGTAAGGCTTTGAAATATAGACCAGTCTGTGTGTCTGGAGTTGTGGTCAAGGTATAGAGAAGTTAGTTAGGAATAAGATTCAGAATTGGGTTGACAATAGAAAAATACTCTTTGGCGGCCAGCATGGATTTACTAAAGGAAGATCGTGCTTTAGCAACCTGCTTACTTTTTATAATAAAATGACAAATGCGTTGGATAAGGGTGTTGCATATACAGTGGTATATTTAGATTTTGCAAAGGCATTTGATAAATTGCCACATGACAAGCTGGTAATTAAATTGGAACGGATGGGGCTGAACAGTAGATTGGTTCACTGGATTGGAGATTGGCTGTCTGATAGGTATCAGCGAGTTGTCTATGGAGGAGCGATATCCCTGAAGAGGAAAGTTACTAGTGGTGTACCTCAAGGGTCTGTTTTGGGTCCATTGCTGTTTAATTTGTATGTAAATGATATCTGGAGAGGTCTGAATGGTGATGTGCAGTTGTTTGCAAATGATGCAAAGTTGGGGAGAGCTATCAGGAGTAGTGTGGATGCTGTAGCTTTGCAAGAGGACTTGAATACACTGGCTGAATGGGTAAATAAGTGGGGATGTCAATTCAATGTTACATAGTGTAAGGTTTTGAAATTTGGGAAGCAGAGATGGGATGTGAAGTACACAATCAGTGCAAATATCTTGGAAGAGGTAGAGGAAATGAGAGATCTGGGGGTGATTGTAGACAAGCACCTAAAATTTCGGGGACATGTTACTAAAATAGTGAAGACAACACAGCGGATAATGGGAATGATGCAGAGGACATTGACTTGTAGAAGTAAGGATGTTATGGATCCTTTGTATAAGGCTTTGATCAGGCCACATATGGATTACTGTGCACAGATCTGGTCACCTGGTTTTCAAAAAGATGAAATTGCATTGGAAAAAGTTCAGAGACGATTGACTAAGGTGGTTTCTGGTCTCTGGAATGTAGAGTATGAAGACAGATTGACAAAATGCAATTTGCAGAAATTGGTGGATAGAAGGAGGAGGAGGGGGATATGATTGAGACATATAAGCTGTTAAGAGGTTATTACCAGATTAATGTCGAGGAGGTTTTGCACAGAATGGGTGAGGATAGCAGGAGAACAAGAGGTCATTCCTGGAAGCTGTATAAGGAGGGTGTGAGCAAGGGAGTGAGGAGCAGGTTTTTTGCATGGAGAGTGGTGAGTGATTGGAATGCTTTGCCCGAGAGTGTGGTGTGTGCAGAGACAGTGAATGTATTTAAGGCACAGTATGATAAACTGTGTGTATAACAGTGGACCTCCCATGACGAGTCTTTGACTCCATGGAATTTTTTATAATAATAATAATAATATAATAAAACATTGAAAATAGGAAAGTTCTTGTATTGGTAGAAAGAGATTTATTTGGTTGTATGAGTTTAACAGGAAAATTATCTAACAGGATTATATTTAGAGACTGTTAATATTAAAGTGTATGGCTTCTGGCCTTCTTTTTATTTTTTTAAATGGGTGAAGAGTGTCAGCGGGCACACAGATATGTACAACAGAGGCAAGAAAATTTTGAACTGAGATTTTTTTTTCCAGTATTTTTGCACAGCAGTTTTTCTTTTAAGCAACATCTGATGCATTTGTAATATGAGTTGTTTATAACTTTTTTTTGATAGTAAAATCATTGTCTTATGAATAAATATATAGTGCTTCAGTGATTAATTTCTTGCCTGGAATTGTTTTGAGCTGAATAAAGCTTCAGAGCTTTTAACCTGCATGTGTCTAATTTTAAAAAGTTTTCTCTTTTGTAACAGTGATGTTAACTTTATAACTTTGTAACATTTAGGTATTCTGGTCCCATTTTAAAGGAAGAAATTTTTCAAGAGGCTCTTGAAGGTGGATCTAAAAGTGTAGAATATACTCAGGTAGTAGAATGGTTAAGTACAGAATTGCAAGGGATTTGTAAGCTGGAAAGTTGTGTAAATTCAATTACAAGTAAGTTTTATTTTTCTGCTAAGCCAAATAGATACAGTACAAGTCATATCTGGCTTCTAATAATTTCACTTAGTTTCAACAAGATATATTCATTATTTCTACTATCTATAACCATTTAAAAATTGTTAATTTGAACGTTCACATTCTAACTAATTCTAACTAAATTCTTCCAGTATTTCATCTCAGTCACAGAAAGATCTTCAGGGGATACAATATGAAACTTGTAATACATTCATAAAGCCAACACAATGCTAAGTGAAACAAGTGGATGAAAGATTAGAATCATAAATAGGTGAGGCTTCCTCTTTGGGCAACTGTTGGCAGCCTCAGATGTAAACTGGGATCTCAAAATATTAGGGTTTTTCCATATTTTGGAAGTTTTATGCAATTATATGTATTTGTTATCATCAATATCTTCAATTTCCTGACATACCAGTAGGGTGTACAGGATATTATGGTAGTACATGAAAAACTTACATCATTACCAACTTACTATCAACAATTTTTCTCCAAATTAACCTGTTTTCTGGCAACATTCCAATATTATCAGATTTTATATTTCTGTCTTCTAAGGCACTTTTCACTGCATCGATCCACCTATATCTTGGTCTTGGGCAAAAGCATTTATTTGCAGGATAGGAGGGATAAATAATATGTAAAATATAAAATTTAATTTAGATAACAAAATAACAATAATACAATCTTCCTTATATATATATGAAAATAAGACTTAAATAAAAGAGCCAATGGGCTTCACTTCAGCAATGTAACATTATTTAAATGAAGGGGATATTTAATCCCACATTTGGCATGAAACTCTTTGATTCCGATCTTTGAGTTTCTTATTCAGCTTTGAAATAATGTGGGATTTAATATCCCCTTCATTTAAATAACAAAAATAAGACTTTTATTAACTTAGTATACAATTTACTAACGTTGTCAATGTGAAGGGTGTGCTTCGTGACTCTTGACAAGATTAGAAATGTTGAGTTCAAAATTAGTTTCAGCCTTAAATCGCCACGGAATTCTATATCTAGCTTATTTCTTTGTTTTGTTAAAATGGAATTAACATGACTGAAACCAGCTTCAACCATGTACGTGCCGGCCGGGCAGGAACCACTGACATCCGTTTATTGGTAAATACGTCATTTTGGCCTACTTGATTGGTCTCTGTAACTATTTTCATGACCTTGCTCCATCGTATGGGTCCTATTCATGTCACTGTTCCCACGATTCACTATTAATTGCGTTGTCATTCAGCATGGAGGTAATCTAAGTTAACCGAATTAAATATTATCCATACAATGATGGCTTATATTTTACTATCGACCCCTAACAATATTATATTGACCACTGATCTAGATAATTGCAACTGTTCAATGATGAGTGTCAACAAAGAAATAATGCTAAGCTGGCTTCAAAATTTGCTGCCTCATCAGACTTCTTCACAAGCATATTTGTAATAGGAACAACCTTATATGAAACTGCAGCAAGATGTTTCTTAGTTTCACTATGCTTTACAAGCTGGCAATATTTAGCAGCTATATCACATCTGCAAAACTTACAGTGGGCTTTTGTAGCATCACCAGGAACTTCACATAACCATTTACTAAATATTCCCATTTGCAGCCACTACCTAAATTTTTGCTTGTAAGCTTTATCTCTTTGCTCATTTTTGAAGAAGGGTATGCAACTCTTTTACTGCAACGAATTATGATCAGTCTCTGAAAACTTCCACTCACTATTAACTACCAACCAGAACACTGTGCAACAGACTAACTTGTAGCTACACTATCAACTTCAAGGCAACTGCAGACTGTTGGGCCGTGACTGACTGATGTCATTGCACATTTGAAACGTGTATGATACTTGCACCAAACGTACAATGCAATTCTTTATCAAATGCAAACATCTGGAAAACTTTTAAAATAATTTCTTTAAGAGTAGGTTATAAAAACAACTAAAAAGAGCTGAAACAAGTTCTGTAGCAGCTAGGTGCTAGATTGAGATTTTTGGAGCTAGGGAAGAAAAAAAGGAGCTAGATCTAGCTCCAAAAAAAAAAAAGCTAAATTGGCAACAGTCTCTAGTACTTGATAATCTGTTTTATTTCTACCCCAGTTCTCAGATCCATAAGTTAAAATAGTTTAAATATCTTAGATACAGCCAAATTTATTCCTTTTGTGACAACTAGCTTTGATTATTCTGTTTATTTCCATATTTAATTTTACTGAAATTTCCTATGAAAATGATTCCAGAAAGAGAATTAAAGATATACTTTTATTTCTGAATATATAAATAAGCACATTTCTAAAAGCATAATGAATAAATAAACTTGAAATGACTGTAAACAAATGTTCCAGCTTGATTTGAATTTTGATTTCATGTTTGAATAGAGATTTGGATAGATTTTTTGGTGTTTCTTCAAAGAGGTTGTACTGATTATACTTCTTTAGATAAGCGCAATCAGTTTGATGATTTCCCCTTTCCTGATGTACACTAATTCTAGAAAATCATTTTTCACTATTCAGTACATTTTCACTCAGTTTTCTACAAATTCTGCATGGGCTCTCAGAATATTTTAAGAGGAGAATTACCTCTTTTCTTATAAATTATTTCCTTGATTTTCAATACATGGATCAAATCTCCACTGAACCCCTTCTCTGAAATCTTTGAAGTACCTTTAATTGCTGCTGTAATTTAAGGCAAAGCATGTTTAGTCGATTAAAAAGAGCTAATTTCCATTTGACACCTTATAATTTTCATTATAAGGTGTCAAGTAATTGTGATTCTTCATTTGCTTCTTCTTTCCATAAAGGTCTCTCTCTCTCTCTCTCTCTCTCTCTCTCTCCCTCTCTTTCCCCCTCTCCATTTGGTGGGGGGGAGCACCAAAGAGACAAGTTGCAAACTCAAGGAAGCAGGTAGCAAATTCATGACAAGCTTTCTATAAACATCTATGCTTTATGATGTAGGATTTGCAGAATCAAATGAACTACTGAGGCAGACAGTCAACTTAATCATTCTGGTTATTTAATGATTTTTCAGAATCATTAAGATGCAGTAAGTAGCATGTGCTCATCTTGACACTAGCTTAAACACTGATTGTTGTGCATCTTGTTTTAGGAAATTACAGTTTAGAAGTATTATAATTAAATTGATTTAATTATTACTTCTAGTATTTTGCAAAAGTTAAATTTGCATCATCAGGAGAACCAGTACTCTAGCCAATACAGATAGGTGCATGCAGACACATATCTGTATAGGTCTTTTCAATCAGAGATTGAAAAGGAGAAACACAGGAAGGCCTATAGCTCTAAACTGTACATCTAGTGGCCTTGGTTGAGTATTCTTGGCCACAGACAATCATCCCAATGATGATTGAAATGATTGTCCATGGATCAGTTTCCCAGTTATATGAGAAGCACTGTAATGCAACCATATCTGTAGAAGTTATAGTGGTTTTGTGAGAGTAGAGGCAGATTCAAGGAATAGCCTCTTTATGTTTATATTCACTTTGGTGAAGTAATTATGGTAACCTTTTTTAATAGATTCTGTGACAGGTCTCCAAGGCATCATCTAATCAGAGTGACTACAGTGGTGGAATCAGATATAGCCTTGGTGATCCAGATGTTAGCTCTCCTGCTTGTTTGGCCACAGTGGGAAAGGTTGCTTGCTCTTTGGGTACATGACTCAGACACCTGAAAACAGTCGCTATCTTTCTTTAGAAGTTCTTTAGAACAGTGCTTCCCAAACTGTGGGCCATACATTTTGTTGAGGAGGGGGGGGTGAAATAATGAAAACAAATTTAAAATGTTTTAAGACTAAGTAGATTTTTTTTTAATCTTAAAAGAAATGTATTTAATTTTTATTATTTATTATTTCTTTTTTGTTCTTGTTTATATTTTAATGAAAAAAAAATAACACATTGGTGTTGGTTCACAAATTTTGCTGCTTGCATATTTCGGCGATTAATGAATATCAATAAATATATGCTTATTCATATAAGTTACATTTCAAAGGTATTGATAAGAAACACAAAAAAGATTACAAATGCAAAATCTTGAATATAAATACAATAAATATTATAATAATATATGTCTATATTATATGTCTGTATTATAGTATATATCTATACTATATGTTTATATGATGCTGGCCTTGTTGGCTTAGTGGTTAGCGTATCCACTATCCAGCCAAAAGGCTGCAGGTTCTAATCCCGCCTAGGCATGGATGTTTGATTGTCTGTGGAAATACTGGTGGTGGTAGGTGGTAGATGGCATTGGTGCAGATGATGTGGTTCACTGTAATTGGCGGAGGGTTGTAGAGTAGGTGTTTGGACTCATCGAGGGATGAGTCTTTAGACTTCCTGGAGGTGTCGTAATAATAATAATAATGTTATTATTATTGATTTTTTTTTCTGATGGGGGCCTTGGCATCCATAAGTTTGGGAAGCACTGCTTTAGAAGACCAAAATCAGATGACATTGGGATCCTGATGAATAAGACTAATTTGGAAGGAAATTGTTGATAGGAAGCAGTAATAATGTAAACTTAATTATCTAATACTGTCATATTAAACTTCACATTCTTGGAGTGCATTTCAGGAATTTAGGTCGGCTGGTTTGTTTGGCATTTTTGTTGATAAATCCCTGTCCCTTATCCAAGCTTTAAGTTTGCGCAGTTAGCCTAGTGGCTTTGCGCTTCGCAACCATATGCCTGGGGAAGGAGTGTCCTAGGTTCGATTCCCGTCAATGACGTGAGGAGCTCAAGGATCTTCCTCAGCCATAGCCAAGTTAGCCAGTCTTTGGTGTGGACAGCAGGTTTTTTTCTGCCAGTTTATCTGGTGTTTTTCATCCCGCAAGCAGGCAAACCGGTCCGAGGA
Source organism: Typopeltis vanoorti (assembly GCF_054136105.1). Taxonomy (NCBI): domain Eukaryota; kingdom Metazoa; phylum Arthropoda; class Arachnida; order Uropygi; family Thelyphonidae; genus Typopeltis; species Typopeltis vanoorti. The sequence goes on along the minus strand of NC_143559.1, from coordinate 16,397,901 downwards.
CACAAACGGATTACAGTCAGGAATACTGGGCCAGTATTCCTGACTGTAATCCGTCATAGGCATAGGTCTGATTCATCAGCCTATGCCGGTTTCGGAGCCCGGATAAAATTTGGGAGACTAGATGGTACCGTGAACTCCCGTAAAAAGGAGGAACGCTGTATCATCACACAGAATTTATTTATTTTATTTATCCAAGTTTTAGTTTTTGTTTTAGAACAGATGTGGAGTGGAGTGGAGAATAAAGACCCTCATCCAAGCAAGAATAATGTCAATTATTAGATTGGAGTAAGTGCTTAGGTCAGGAAAATGGAGGTAATAATCATATAAAAGAGATGTAAGAATCCCAAAGGTCATCCCAGTTGACATCACTGTCATACTATAGGATATGTGACTGAGATTAGCTTGGAGAAGGATGATATGTAGAAAAAAGACAAAGGTTATGGTCAGAGTTGAAAAGAAGATTTCTAATATCAACAGTTGAAGGGGGGGGAAGGTTAAGAAAAGGTCCATTGCTTGAGGATTATCTGGCACTTTCGTAGGTGTGAATGATTTGTGCTAGATCATTACAGACAGTAAATAAACTATTCTGCTTTTCTTTCCTACTTGGTTTGCAAACCAAGAAAAAAAGATCTAGTGTAAATTATACATGGTAAAATCTAGAAAGATTGTCACGCTTTGGGTAATTATATTGTACGTGATTAACTTTCAGAGATAAAGAATCAAAAAGGTCACTATTGTCATCAGAATTAGGAGAATAGTCAGCAAATGCAAGGGGGATAAAGCAAATCATATTAGAGTATTCCAGGCCTTGATAACCTTTAGCATGCTATATCAGATACAATTAAAGACTTTTTCTGGTCTTCTTATGGAAGATTATAGAAAGTTTTTTGACTTGATTAGAAAGAAAATAATGGGTAAGTGTAAGCAAACTTTGTGCATGTTTATATTAAGTGAAGTCATCAATTGCTTAATATCCCATAATGCAAAGAACACCTCTTTTCAGAGGTGACCCTCCTTTAATGCATAGTATTATACATTTCTGAAAGAATGTGTGCACTTTGCATTATGAGATACTAAAGCAATTGACACAAAGACATCACCCTCTATACAGGTCATCCCTCTACACAAGTAGCCTAGTTGTTAAGATACTTTAGCCAGTTTTTGGAGGAAAGGTTTTTGTTTTGTTTTTGTATAATTTACTTTCTTCTGGGAGGTAGCTTGCATGTACAGAGGATGCTAGTTGAGGTTCAGTGACGAATAATAGTTTGAGTTTGGATGCTTATAAGTGGCGATGCACATCATTGATATTACTTTTGAGACTCCAGATGTTGGTGAAATCGATGTGGAAGTGTTTATTACATAGAATTTTGTTTTGTAGGAATAAGTTGAAGACTGACTGTGTGCATATACGAAGGTGGTCTGAAAGGTTTTTGGCTTAACAATGAAAAAATGAATTTATAATTTCAAAATTATTTTTATTTTTCAACATAATCTCCCTTAAGACTAATACATTTATTCCAACGATGCTCCAGTGTCATTATCCAGTCCCTGTAATGGTTCTCAGTATGATCTACAAAATACCCATCTACCCCCTCTACAGCTGCAATCACCTCTTGATTCGAAGAAAAACGCTGACCAGCACGGAAAAGTTTTAGTTTTGGGGAGAGAAAGAAGTCAGAGATAGCCAAATCTGGGGAATAGGGTGGATTCCAGCAATTCATAGTTCAGATCCCTTAATTTTCCCATTGCCAAAACACCTTTGTGGGTAGGTGCATTGTCCTGATGAAAGATGATTTTTTTTCTTCTGCAAACCAGGTCTTTTCTCATGAATTTTTTCATCTAGTCTGGTTAAAAGATCGGAATAATATTCCCCAGTTATTCTTTTACTCTTTTCAAGATAATTAATAAACGAAATGACTTTAGCATCCCAAAACAAGTTGCCAAAAGTTGTCACACCTTATTAATAAATTACTCTGGATTATAGAATGATGTTGGAAATTTTTGCAAACTTTGTTTGCTTACACTTGGATAAAGAATTAAACTAAATAAAAAAAAATCAGCTAACGCCTTTTTATTCCCGTATACGGGAGTAGGCGAGGCCATTTAGCCCTATCTAACTTTTGGAGACTGAGTGGGCAGTTCAATCTCCACTGGTACCCAATCAGAGATAGATGGCCCAAAGCTATCACTAATTAAGCGGTATGCAGTGAAGAGAGACGGCTCAAATGTGTCGCCATCTCGTGGTCCCTAACCCTAACACAATATATTTAATGTCTGAAATAATGTGGGTTCTACGGTCGATTTTCTTGAGTTTACAGGACGAAAAGCCCAAGTTTCCGGGAGGAAAAACCTGCTTGCCCATGCCAGAGATCGACTAACTTGGGAACCGGTCGAAAAAAGGCTTAGAAAAATTTCTTCTAGTCGCCGACTAGACTTGAAACGAAGTCTTCCTTCGTGCGGCCAAGTGCGGTGGTGTGCAAACGCCACATCCACTGAGCTACACTGGCTCCCTTAAACTAAATATATAATTTATATTCTAACCAAGTGGGAAAAAACTTACAACATCATTCTCTAATCCAGAATAATTTATTTATAAGGTGTGACACCTTTTGGCAACTCGTATAAGTAAATATGACCTGCATTGCTTCAACCTTGGTATTGCCTCTGGGTCTAGCTCTCACTGAAGAGACCTCAATAAACGTTGAAACTGGTATGGGTAGTAACCCTTCCCATTTAGCTGGTTCACTGCTAGAAACCAGGAAATGCAAGGGAAAATGTACGTGATATGTACTGAAAAATTAGCACAATGTTTTCTATTACTCACACACACATATCCCAGCATATAAAAAAAGGCAATAAGTGCAACTGTGAAAACTACAGAGGAATAAGTCTCCTAAATGGTTGCCTAGTTGGCTGAATGGATAGGATACCTGCTCTCCAACCAACAGGTTGTTGGTTTGAGTCCCACCATGGATGTATCTAAAAGCCTGCTCTAGATGAGCTTAAAGGAGCTTTAAAAAAAAAAAAAAATGCTGGTTACTTATAAGTTAAATGCATGAATATTCACCTTTAAAACTAAAATCACATTTAGAAGACTTTGTGAAGAATAAAATTGCTTCCAAAAAAGGAAGGTTGTGTATTGATTCAGCTTTTACATTAAAAATCTTAATGGAGAAACATGGTGAATTCAATATAGACCAACACACACAGCATTTGTAGATTATCAAAAAGTCTTTGACAGTCTTCAGGAACAAACTGTGGACCATACTCAAGAGTCTTAGCATTCCATCAGCTGCTGGCAGCAATAGCTAACATATATCAAAACAACTGTAAGAATCAGCAAAAAAGTTACAGAATAGAAATCAGTAAACAGAGGAGTCTGTCAAGAATGGCCATTGTCACCACTCTTCTTTAATATCTATATAGATGAAATAGTAAAGAAATGGAAGAAAAATATAAAACTGGCATTTCAACTGGATGGAATAATATCCTTTTGTCAATATACTCCTTAAACATAATTGCTAAAGAATTTGCAATGTAAATATCAACAGGCAAAACAAAAATCATGACTTTTAAAGGACCATCTTCAGTCAGAAGTAAAGTCATGATTGAAAATAAAATTTTACAACAAATTATGCATTGTATCATATTCAAAAGAAGCTGACATTGATATCAAAATTCAAATTTTTAAAGATAACATAGATGATCAGTAATTTTTTCAAACCTAATCATGTTTGAAAGCATACAAGAATATGAGTTTGTTTTGGCAAGACCTCTACTACATGGAAATGAATTATGGACCATAACTGCAGAAGAAGAAAAAAGAATAAAAACTGGAGAAATTAAATTCCTAACAGCAGGCTGTACTCAGAGACAGAACAGAAATTCATAAAGAACTAAAAATACTCAGTATTGGACAACGTATATGAATACTGAAAGAAATGGAAAAAGAAAAAAAAATAAGAATAGTCTCATTGAAAATATGGAAAGAATGGACAATTCAAGACTACCCGAAAAGATACTTCGATATCACCCAGTTGGAGGACGTAGAGGTCAGGGATGACCAAGGAAAAGATGGAATGAGACCGGTATTTGGGCATAAATTCTGAAAGAATGATGATGTTTCCTATTGAACAGATGGCAGAATCATATTAAAAACAAACTAGATGCTGTTAGCATTGACGAATATATGAGTGGAGCTAATCTCAGGTGGTCTAATCACTTAAACAGCATGGAAGAGGAAAGATTATAAAAGCATGTTTCATGTCAAGGAAAAGAGTAAGATGAAGACTAAGATCTAGGCATTGATGCAGTTAGATGTGCCTTAGGAAAGCTGAAATACAAAATCAGATAATGCTATAATTCTGACAGATAACAGAATAATTTGGAGGGAAAATTTTTTTTTATTATCATAGTATCCTGTACATCGTTTGTGGGTGCATATCTCGAAGATAATGATGTTGATGATTAATGAAAATAACTGTTGGAATTAAATTGCAGGCATTTAGATGCCCTGTAGCCTTGATCTCATCAGATTAAAGTTACAGAAAATTTGGTGGCCTTCAGTAGAGTGGAGAAAATTTGCATACTGAACAAACAGATCTTTGTGTAGGTGCGCTCGCACATGTGTGTGTAATAAAATTAGTTTAATCCTTTATCCAAGTGTGAGCAAACAAAGTTTGCACCTGAAAGTATCATCAGGACTGGGGTAAGGTGGTACAACACCAGGGCAACTCGTTGCAAAGGTGGAACAAGCTACCAACACTCCTATCTCAGTATCTCCTATAATGCAGAACACATCTCCTTGCGGATGTCTAATGTTATGCATTAAGGGAAGGGCCACTACCCAGACTAGTTTCTACCTTTATGCATTAAGGGAAGTGCCACTACCCAGACTAGTTTCGACCTTTATTGAGGTCTCTTCAGTGGGAGCCAGGCCCAAGTGGAGATACCAGGCAGAAGCATTAGCAGGTCATCTCTACCTATAGGAGTTGCCAAATGGTGTGCCACCCTTTTTATAATAAATTACTCTGGATTTAGAGAAAGATGTTGAAAGTTTATTTTTCACTTTGTTAGAGTATAATAAAATTAGTTTAATCCTTTATCCAAGTGTGAGCAAACAAAGTTTGCGCCTGAAAGTATCTTCAGGACTGGGGTAAGGTGGTACAACACCAGGGCAACTCATTGCAAAGGTGGAGTAAGCTACCAACACTCCTATCTCAGTATCTCCTATAATGCAAAACACATCTCCTTGCGGATGTCTAATGTTATGCATTACTCCACCTTTGCAATGAGTTGCCCTGGTGTTGTACCACCTCACCCCAGTCCTGAAGATACTTTCAGGCGCAAACTTTGTTTGTTCACACTTGGATAAAGGATTAAACTAATTTTATTATACTCTAACCAAGTGAAAAATAAACTTTCAACCGCACGTGTGTGTGTGTGTATTTGACCATACTTAAACTTGTTTTATTCATAGACTTAGCACATCATGTAATAGGGGGCACAATGAAACATGGATACTTCACAAAAGAAGATATGCAGAAAGAAATAATTATAGGCAATCCCATTTCCAACTTACATAAATTCAGATTTATGTAAACTATCCTGAAAGGGCTATGAAAAAAAAAATTAAAATTATAAAAATTTTACTTATTGTATGTACATTAATTATATGCCACTTTAACAGCAGTCATCTGCAAGGCAGATTGATTGTGTTGTGCATGTATGCACCTTACTAATGGACACATATTCTGTATTTTTGTATTCGTATTTTTTAGCATTTGTGTATACTGGGAGGGTAGAGTATAATGTTTCTTGGCATGCTTAGAAATTTCAAAGTTCTTGTTTTGCAGCAAGCTTTAAGAAAGTCTTTACCATAAGTTTTCTTTCGATGTGCTCACATGACACTCATAAACCTGACACTTCCGTAATACTTATGATGAACATTTCTGGATAATGTGGATAAAATCATTCTTAGTATCATCATTGAAGGTGGACAAACAGTTGGAGGATGGATCCTACCATCTCATAGTTTTAAAAGTCCAGAGAGAGAGAGAGAGAGAGAGGAACAAAGAAGACAAAAACAGGTGAGATCTTTCTAAGCAACAAATACAACATAATATCTTGTATTTGCATTTTTAAGCAACAAATACATGATATTATGTTCAGGCAATAACAATCAGCGAAACAGAGTAGCTATAATATTAAACACTAAATATGAAAATAAACTTCTTGAATGGCAGACAATATCAACTAGAGTGATGTGGGCTAATATCAGAATGGAGAATTGGACAATGAGACATATTTGTGCTTATAGTCCAACAGATCTAAGAAGAAGAAGAGGAATTTTTCAAGGCATTAAAGAAGGCAGCCAACACAACAAAAAAGGAAAAGTTGGTCCTTGTTGGAGATGTAAACAGCAGAATAGGAAATGATTACCAGATATATAAAAATGTTTTGGAAAAATTTGGAGAAAAGAGTAAAGCTAATAATAATAATGCTAAGTACCTGCTAGATTTCTGCTAAAGACATGGATGGTTATTACTAGCACCATGTTCCAACATAAAAATGTGCACAAATTCACATGGAGAGAAGTTGCAAGGAATAAGAATAGTCTCATTGACTATGTTATTGTTGACAATGATGTTTTCCCCACTAGTTCAGGACACAAGAGTATACACATGATTTGAAATAGGAAGTGATTACCATTTAGTGTTGAGCAGGATAAAGTTGAACCTCATATGGAAAAAAAGTGTGTGAGTGTAAGAAAGTTTTGAAATGAATCAAAGTTGAACAGCTATCAGATGTAAACTGTATACTCAAAAAAACAAACATCATTGTATAAAAAATGAAAGAATTTGAAAACAAGAACCAAACATCGGAGATCCATTGGCAAATCCTAAAGAAAACAGTGATCGATTCAGCCAGAGAGGCATGTGGTGAGGTAATCTGCAAGGATAGAAAAATCAGAACTCCACAGTGGACTCAGGAAGTTAAAGAGGCAGTCAAGGAAAAGAAGAAAGCATATCGAAAGTTCTTGGCAAGAAAGTCAGCTTGTGCTCTCAGAGAAAATATTAAAGCAAAACATTCTGCAAAATTAGCTAAACAAAAGTCATGGGAAGACTTTGGTAAGAACATAGAAAATATCAGAATGGTGGTAAAATATTCTTGAGGTTATTGAAAAGTTCAGAAATGGAGGAAGGAGTGGTGGCCTGAAGCAGATTTACAACCTTTCATTGATAAGAGTCACAAGGCATGAAATTGGGATAACAGTAGCAGTGCTGTCAGAAAGAAATAATTGATATTGGCAAATTCCATTTGTAGCACTTAGCAAATTGAGCAGTATATGATGATAAACCATTCTTTCATTAATTTGTGAAAGCATATTCACAATTGCACTTCAATAATAAAAGTACTTAAGTTGGATGAGATCAAGGGTACTCAAGATGATTTTTTTAAATAAAACAAGTCAACAAATTTTGTAGTGAGACTTCCTTTTCACAACAATCAAACCTAGTGCAATTTTTTACATCCGAGGGTGGTCTGAAAAGTTCTCTGCCTCGACCATAGATGGCAACACTATCAGCAAGATTTTTTTTTTTCTAAGTTGGTACATCTCTCATAAGCCTCCATGTGAAATTGCAATTCATTCTATCAAGTACTTTGTTTTATACAGCTGTCTGAAGCAAAGGTATTGTCTGTATCCCTTGAAATGGATAAAATTAGCAGGGTATGTAAGTTCTCTTCGTTACAAACTTGGTATTAACTAGGTCTACCTACTCACTGATGAGACCTCAATAAAGGTTGAAACCAGTCTGGTTAGTGACCTTCTTTCATAATGTAGAACAGTAACACAGCTCCTAGGAGCTGGGTTTCACATTATGAGTAAATACCAAGAACAGTGATCGGAGCTTGCCCTACCCTTGCTATGAGTTGTTTCATTGTTGCACTACCAAATGGGTTATGTGTTGCACTATCCAGGTATTTGCTTACGCTTGGACTCGCCGAACTTTATATAGTTTCTTATTCGGCTATGAAACAATATGGGACGTAATATCCCTTAACTTAAATAGTTTATGAGCACTCTTCTCCTTAGTTTTCGACAATTAAGAAATGGGCTGCTGAGTTTAAACGTGGCTGTACCAGCCTTGAAGACGATCCACATGGACATCCAAAAAGTGCAACAACACCAGATCTCATCGATCAAGTACGCGATATGGTATTGGATGACCGGCGATTCAAAGTATGTGAAATTGTTGAGACTATAGGCATTTCAAAAGAACATGTAGAATATATTTTGCAAGAAGAATTGCAAACGAAAAAGCTTTGGTGCTGCGATTGCTTACAGCAGATCAAAAATGCCTTGCATGAAAGTCTCTGAACAGTGCTTGGAGCATTTTAACATGAATAAAACAGATTTTGTGCATCGATTTATTACTATGGATGAGACTTATTCACCATTACCACCAGAATCCAAACAGCAGTCAAAACAGTGGACAGAAGCCGGTTGTTCGGTGCCAAAGAAGACAAAGTCGGTTCCATCAGCAGGAAATGTCGTGGCATCAGTGTTTTTTGGGTATTAAAGGAATTTTGATTATTAATTATCTTGAAAAGGGTAAAACAATAATCATCATCATCATCAAATTCCTGCCATGTACCCTCAAGGGGTGTACAGGATATGACAGTACTACATGAAAAAATTACATCATTACTAACTTCCTATCTACAATTTTCCTCCAAATCAGTCTGTTACTTGTCAAGACTCCAACATTATCAGATCTTATATTTCTATCGTCTAAGGGACTTTGTACCGTATCAATCCACCTATATCTTGGTCTTCCTCTGGGTCGTTTTCCTGCCAACCTGGCAGAGAACACTTGTTTTGCTAATCTTTCCTCTCCCATTCTATTTAAGTGACCATACCACCTGAGATTAGCTCTGCTAACGCATTCCTGGATGCTGACAATGTCAAGTTCTTTCCTAATATCCTCATTTTTAATATGATATTGCCATTGCATTGATGCCATCTGTTCACGCCTCTAATCTTTCTCAGGACTCTCATATCTGTGGTCTCTAGTCTTTGGTGAAGTATTTTACTTCTGACCCAGCTCTCAGATCCATGTTAAAATTGGTTTGAACACAGTCTTGTATACAGCTAATTTAGTGTTCCGACTAATTTCTTTCTTATTCCATATGAATTTATTCAATTGACTTCCTACGATACCAGCTTTGCTGATTCTGTTGTCTATTTCTATATTTAGTTTACCATCTTCAGTAAAAATTGTGCCTAAGTAGCTGAAATGTTTTACTTGTTCCACAGGTTCTCCATTCACAACACAGTTGACATTTTCAATGATTCTGCCTATTTTCATTGTCTTTGTCTTTTTATTGCTGACCTTCATACCATATCTATTACAACAGCTATTCAATTTAGTCAGAGAATCTTGCAGACTTGTAGCGGATTTATTTAGAAGTATAACATCATCTGCATAAAGCAAAGAGCTGACATTAACATCTCCAATTTTGATATCAGGTTTAATACCACATTCCTTCATAATGTGATCCATATAGATAATGAATAACAGAGGGGATAATGTACATCCTTGTCTCACACCAGATTTAACATTAAACCATCTTCCTGTACTTCCTTCAATTCTAACTGCTGACTCACAACTCAAATAAAGACTAAGTAATGCTTGATATAATGCTCCATCGACACCATATAACTACAGCGTATTGAATAACTTCTCTCTTGGCACCATGTCATATGCCTTTTCCAAATCGACAAAACTTAAATACAGATCTTTGTTATATTCCCATGCTTTCTCGACTATTTGTCGTAAAGTGAAGATCTGATCCTGACAGCCTCTATTTGACCTGAATCCAGCTTGTTCTTCACCAAGCTTTTCTTCCACAATTCTTCTCAACCGTTTCTCAAGTATACCTGCATAGATCTTGCCAGGAACACTCAGTAGGGAAATACCTCTGTAATTCTCACATACAGTTTTATTTCCCTTTTTATATATGGGTACTATGAGAGCTCTACTCAAATCATCGGGAATTCGTCCCTCTGTCCAGGCTTTCTGAACTATGCAGTGCAGCCACTGTAAGACTCTTATACCACCATACTTCAGCATTTCTGGTCGAATATCATCTACTCCTGCTGCCTTTCCACATTTCAAGCCTTTGATGGCTTTTTCTACTTCAAGTATGGATATGTATTCCTGACTGCATGCCTGGTCAGTGTTTTTTTATCACTGTGCTGTCATCACTGCTTGTTTCATTTAACAGTTTTTCAAAGTAATTACTCCATACTTCAAGGATATCTTTTTCTCCTGTTTTCATTTCACCTTTATCATCTCTAATTCCTTTTACAGCACTTTTTCCTCCATTCCTAAGCTTCTTCAACAACCTCCAATATATTTTGCCACCTTCTTGATATTTATTTTCTATATTCTTGCCAAAGTCCTCCCATGACTTTTGTTTAGCTAGTTTTATACACTGTTTAGCTTTCTTACATTTGTCTCTGTATTCTGTAAGAGTAAAAGCTGACTTATTTGTCGGGAACTTTTGATATGCTTTCTTCTTTTCCTTCACTACCTCTTTAACTTCCTGTGTCCACCAGGGAGTTCTGATTTTTTTATCCTTGCACACAACCTCACCACATGCCTCTCTGGCAGAATCAATCAATGTTTCCTTCAGAGTTTGCCATTGAATCTCCAAGGTTTGATTCCTGTTCTCAAACTCTTTCATTTTCTTTTCAATAATATTTCTGTATTTTAGTCTACAGTTCACATCTGAGAGCTGCTCAACTTTTATTCGCTTTAAAACTTTCTTACATGTTATTATTTTCAATATGAAATTCAATTTTATCCTGCTCAAGACTAAATAGTGATCACTTCCAATTTCAAATCCTCTGTACACTCTGGTGTCCTGCACCAGGGAGAAAACATCACTATCAACAATAACATAGTCAATGAGACTTTTCTTATTCCTAGCCTCTTCTCTCCATGTGAATTTGTGCACATTTTTATGTTGGAACATGGTGTTAGTAATAACCAGTCCAAAAACAATAATCGAGGAATATTATTCCAATCTTTTAAGCAGAATTGACAAAAAAATTCATGAGAAAAGATCTGGTTTGCAGAAGAAAAAATCATTTTTCATCAAGACAACGCACCTGCCCACAAAGGTGTTTCGGCAATGGGAAAATTGAGGGATGTGCACTATGAATTGTTGGAACATCCACCCTATTCCCTAGATTTGGCCTCCTCTGACTTGTATCTCTTCCTAAAACTAAAACTCTTCCTTGCTGATCAGGATTTTTCTTCGAATTAAGAGGTGATTGCAGCTGTAGAGGAGTATTTTGCAGATCTTACTGAGAACCCTTACAGGGACGGGATAATGTCGCTGGAGCATCACTGGAATAAATATATTAGTCTTAAGTGAGATATGCTGAGAAATAAAAATAATTTTAAAATTATAAATTTGTTTTTTCATTGTTAGGCTGAGAACTTTTCAGACCACCCTCATATATGCTATAGACATAATTTTACTTTACTCGATGTTGGTATTAAAATGGTTCAGTTATAGAAAGGAATAATAATCATTTTACTTTGTTTTTCCAATGTAAGTGGAAATATAAGCACAGAAGAAGAATGCTCAAGTAGTCTTGAATCTGGAAGGACTAGTTAAACAGTGAAAATTGCTACACTGTAGATTACTAGCTTGACCACAGACATTAAGGTTAGCTCTTCTTATAACCCCTTATATACAATAGTTTTATACTGATCAGTTAAATTGTTATTATTGATATTATCCATTGGTTTCATTAGAAAACTATTATAATACTCTGATAAATTCACATTGTTCATAATAAATTTAGTTTAATCCTTTATCCAAGTGTGAGCAAACAAAGTTTGCGCCTGAGAGTATCTTCAGGACTGGGGTAAGGTGATACAACACCAGGGCAACTCGTTGCAAAGGTGTAGCAAGCTACCAACACTCCTGTCTCAGTATCTCCTAAATGCAAAACACATCTCCTTGCGGATATGTCTAATGTTATGCATTAAGGGAAGGGCCACTACCCAGACTAGTTTCGACCTTTATTGAGGTCTCTTCAGTGGGAGCCAGACCCAAGCTGAGATACCAGGCAGAAGCATTCTAGTGGCCCTTCCCTTAATGCATAACATTAGACCTATCCGCAAGGAGATGTGTTTTGCATTTAGGAGATACCGAGACAGGAGTGTTGGTAGCTTGCTACACCTTTGCAACGAGTTGCCCTGGTGTTGTATCACCTTACCCCAGTCCTGAAGATACTCTCAGGCGCAAACTTTGTTTGCTCACACTTGGATAAAGGATTAAACTAAATTTATTATACTCTAACCAAGTGAAAAATAAACTTTCATCACATTGTTCAAATAATGCTGTTGATTGATGTTCCGTCTTTAAGATTAATGGAAGGAAAACAGCACAGTGAAATTATTAAACACAGGTATAATAGTTCCAATATTTTGTCTCTCTCTCTCATAATCACACACACAGACATCATCTGGGATTCACTATAAAAATTGTAAAAACATAAGTGGACAATGTTAAACAACCAGAAGACTGAAATCGTAACAGGGATGCTCTCTGTGTGTATACTGATATCTAACCTTGGGTGGGAGGTCTAAAAATAGAATTACTGTTTACCCAGATCATCAGAAATTTCACAGAACCATATTTATTTTAGGTTTTTAATCTACTGGTGATTCCAAAAAATAAAAAAGTTTGCATTTGTTGTATTGAAGAATATTAGATTATTTCTGTTTGATTCTGTGCAAGATGTCCCACATAGTCAGCTAAGCTTGACTAATATAGTTGTGGTGGTAGATGTTAGCAGATTTCCTGTTTGTTCATAGTATGACAGGATGCAAGAACAAGGGATTTTGTATACACCTGTGACAGGGAGGCAGGGGTTTGACCCTTAAGAGAATGGATAAGGGTAGGCTTCATATGGGATTTAAAACTGTCGAGAAATTATTTGTGGCTATTTTTTCTGAGGTGAGTGCCCTGGATATATAGGGAATGATAATAGCATTACTATAATCTGTATATTAAGAGAGATGCGAGATGAAGAGAGGGACAATTATTATTATTTTTTCCTTTTCATTGTAGCCATTGAATATAAATGAAGAAGAGTTCAGTTCTGAGGGAAGCATGGTTGGAACAAAGATTGGTCTTTCTGTTAACAAAGGTTTTAATGATACCATTTTTTCGAGGAGGGGAGTTTGTGTATTAATCTACCCATGTTAATGTACCGACAAGGGTAGGTTTACATTCCGCCCCATTCCATGGAATGAGTTCAGAGGTGTATGATGTAGAACATAAAATCTCCTGTGGATCTAGATTGTAAAAATTTATAGTTGTAGTCCCTAATTAAATGGCTACAAAATGATACTGCTTGATTTTGCCAAGGCATTTGACAGAATACCACTTGGAAAACTATTACAAAAGCTGGAGCAAAAGGGAATGATATGAACCTAGTAGCATGGATAATCGGGTGGCTGACAGACAGACAGACAGACACCAGAGAGTAGTATATGATAGAGTAGAATTTAGAAGAATGATGGTGACCAGTGAAGTACCTCAGAGTTCAGTACTAGGACCACTATTGTTCTGTATATTGATGACCGTTTGCTGATGATGCAAAACTGGACAGATGATTTAAATTGGCATTGTGGGCAAAGGATAACGATTGTCAATTTAATGTTGCAAAATTCAAGGTTGTAACTTCGGGTTGAAAAAGTTGCATATGGCGTATCATATTGATGATATTGGATTGCAGGAAACTGATAAGGCTAGGACTTGGGAATAATGTTGGACAAAGAGTTGAAGTTCAGAGGCCATATTACAAAAGTTGGTAAATAGCTCAAAAGATTACTTGGATGTTGAAAAACACATTAACAAGTAAAGATAAGGAAGTTATTATCTCTCTTTATAAGGCTATGCCTCTGCCAAATCTTGACTACTGCACACAGATTTGGTCACCTGGGTTTCTAGGGGACCAGGAGGTGGTCAAAAAAGATTCAGAGATGAGTGACCAAGATGTTTGTGGAATACTCCCTACGAGGATAGGTTGAAGGTTTGTGGGTTACAAAGTTTAATTGATAGGTGGAAAAGAGGGGACATGATAGAAACTTAAGATATTAAAGGGGTTTTATAAAATTGATGCAAGTGAAATTTTTCACTATATGACAAATAGAGAACTAGGGGTCATCTGCGGAAGTTGTGTAAGAGTGTAGTTAGTAGGGATGTGCAGACCACATTGTTTTTTGTGTGGAGAGTGGTGAATGGAATGGATTGCCAGAATTGGTTGTGAGTTCCCTGACAGTGAATGGATTCAAGGAGAGGTATGATGAGATTTGTGTGTATAATGGTTAATTTGGGTCTCCCATGATGAGTTATTCATTCTAAATATGAGTATTCATTGTGAAGAATTTATGATGACAGGAACACACATTAGAGTAATTACTTTACTTATAATTAGGAAAATAACACTCAACATTTCAACCTCTGTATTGATGCCATCATCAGGAAAACATACATATGCACTGGACACAAGCTACAAGACCCTACATAAAAGTAAGATAAATCTAAATGCTTTGTTATCTGTTTACCATTGCCTGACCTGTGGTTAATAATAATAAAATAAAAATTATGAACAAATATAAATTTACAAATTAAAATAAATTTTTTTATGCATATAAGTATAATAATATACAGATGCTAAAAAATAAATAAAAACACAAAAATATAAGTTTTATAATGGAACTACATTAAGCACATCTACAATCTTCTTGTATTAAGGTTTTCTATGTTGGGGCTCTGTCATCATGTTTTGGATGCTGCGATGGTGGTCTGAAAAGTTCTCGGACTAACAATGAAACACCATTTATAATTTCAAAATTATTTTTATTTTTCAACATAATCTTCCTTAAGAGTAATACATTTATTCCAGCGCCATTATCCCATCCCTGTAATGGTTCTCAGTAAGATCTGCAGAATACCCCTCTACAGCTGCAATCACCTCTTGATTTGAAGAAAAACGCTGACCAGTGAGGAAGAGTTTTAGTTTTGGGAAGAGATAGAAATCAGAGGGAGCCAAATCTGGGGAATAGGGTGGATGTTCCAACAATTCATAGTGTAGATCCCTTAATTTTCCCATTGCAAAACACCTTTGTGGGCAGGTGCATTGTCCTGACGAAAGATGATTTTTTCCTTCTGCAAGTCGGGTCTTTTCTCACAAATTTTTTCGTCTAGTCTGGTTAAAAGATCGGAATAATATTCCCCAGTTATTGTTTTACCCTTTTCAAGATAATTAATAAACAAAATGCTTGTAGCATCCCAAAACACCGATGCCACGACCTTTCCTGCTGATGGAACCGACTTTGTCTTCTTTGGCACTGAACAACCGGCTTCTGTCCACTGTTTTGACTGCTGTGTAATGGTGAATCCAAGTCTCATCCATAGTAATAAATTGACGCAGAAAATCAAAATTTTATTCTTGTTAAAATACACCAAGCACTGTTCAGAAATTTTCATGCGAGTACGTTTTTGATCTGCTGTGAGCAAGTGCGGCACCCATCTTGCTCAAAGCTTTTTCATTTGCAATTCTTCATGCAAAATATATCCTACATGTTCTTTTGAAATGCCTGTAGTCTCAGCAATTACACACATTTCGACTCGCCGGTCATCCAATACCATATCATGCACTTAATCGATGATTTCTGGTGTTGTTACACTTTTTGGACGTCCTTCACGTGGATCATCTTCAAGGCTGGTACCGCCATGTTTAAACTCGGCAGCCCATTTCTTAATTGTTGAAAACGAAGGAGAAGAGTATCCGTAAACTATTTTGATCTTCGAATGAATTTTTCTATTAAGCTTTCTTTTAGAAAAAGTTTTATAACCACACGATACTCAATTTTATCCATTTCAAGAGATGCAGACAATACTTTTGCTTCAGACAGCTGTATAAAACAAACTACTTGATAGAATGACTTGCAATTTCACATGGATGCTTATGAGAGATGTACCAACTTAGAAAAAAAAAATCTTGCCAAAAGTGTTGCCATCTGTGGTTGAGACCGAGAACTTTTTAGACCACCCTCATATATAGGTTTGCAGAAGGACCCATGTGTCTCGTATATAGGCACATGGGTCCTTCAGATTCTTGGAATGCGCCATTTATGTTTGCAATGTGAACACAAACGGCACATGAAATTTTTCCACTATGGTAATTCAGACATGTTAGACACGTACTTCAATTATGTCACAGAATCAATTGGAATGACACGAAGTTGAAACCTCTCACAAGTATTTAAGCACCATTCGATTTATGCAGATTTTCAACGTATGTGGGTGGGTACCTTCGGAGGAATTAACCACATAATTGAGGACTTAATCTGTTTTAAGTCATATTTCATCGATTCTGCATTGTTGTAGATGGTGAAGACGGAGAGCTGTAGAGTAGGTGCCCTCCCTCGATGAGTCTTTGGACTCCTTGGAGGTGTTACAAAATAATAATAATTCTGCATTTTCATCACATCCGACATTTTTTTTTTGGGTATATTTATGGCATTTATTGTTAAATGATCTATTTCCATTTGTAACTGTATAAGTAGTGCTTTAAAAGTCCGTGTAAAGAAGTTTCTAATAATGTTCATTCCATTGTTTTTTTGGGCATCATGTTGAGACAAGCATTACTTTTTTTTTAAAGCTTAAATTTTTAATTACTTTAAAAAAAATTTTGTTCTTGTTTGGTTTGGATATTGTTTTCTGTGTTACTTGAGAAATTGTTCAATGATTCATCATAAGCTCATTTCAGCTACTGATTTTGTAGTTTTTCTTTTTTATATATTTTCTTTTTCAGGTTATTTGTGTTATATACTTACCTTCCTTTTATAGCTTGTTCCGTTTCACCACTATACTCATAGTCCTTTTTTTTTTTTTTTTTTTATTTTTATGACCACTTTGCATCTAAAGCTTACCTATACTGTTTATATTTTTTCCATTCTAGAAACATTCAATCATTTTTCCTTTGATAAAGAAATTGCTTATTGTAGTTTGTTGAGATATCTTCTCAGATTTGGTATAAATTCTGAATACTTTTTCCATGAAATAGGCCACGCTGTTCTTTTCAGTGTATTGTTTTTAATGAAAAGAAAAGCTGTTCTTTTTACTTATATAATTTAATCTCAATCTATATGTAGTACATTACATATTTTTGAATATCCTTTCTGAATATAAACATTTAAGTTAATAATTGTGACAGCTTCCCGACTTCCATTTTTATTAATTCTGTCTTCTGAACTACCTATAACAACTTATAAAATGAAGTAATTTTCAACACATGCATTTAGATTATCACCACAATTAATATTTAATTGTGGTGATAATATGTTACTAGGCTATATTTCCTGTTGTCATTTATCACAGAAGTATTTCTTCTTTCTTCTGGAACATAACTTCAGGTACTATTAGAGATTTTATCATTCTTAAGTTTTAAAATAACAATTCTGTTATGTAATTTTCTGTTTTTTGTGTCTATTGACTACTCTTTGTTTGTCTCCCTTTGACTTATTTGGCTATGATGGCTGCCAGCATAGTTCTTGGGTGTTTTTGGTATATATATATATATATACCACTTTTAGCATTTATGTGTACATCTTAATGCAGATGATAATGAATACTTATTAATGCTTTCACAATGAATGTTTAATCTCATAATCTCATCTTCCATTTTGTGCTAGCCTCAGTGGTCTGTCACAGCCAAGTAACTTTGTTTCTTGGAAATCTCATACTTGGGACACTTAATCCTATCTATGTTGTGTGCTATGCAGTGGCAGCCGGTGAAAATTTTAAGTGGGGGTGCTGCATATACAAAATCAGAAAAATAATTCATTTTTTCCTAATCAGTAACCATTTTATGAATAAATAAATTTACTTATTAAAAAATGCTTTATTAAAAGTATTATTTTCAAATAATATTTTAAATATTTTTTAATATTATATATTAAATTCAATATTAATAAAAAATTTTAATAATATTTTTGCATGCAAGCATACAGTTAATCTGTAGCAACACTGCTCAACGAGCAGTGTCGGATTCACTTGTTACATACAGTAATAAGTGCAAACGAATATCGGCGAGTCTATCCGCAACTAACTGAACGTGATGATTCCGACACTGCGTTAGATTTCAGTGCATGTGTTTTGTAATCTAAAGCATTAATCGAACAATTCCAATTATTAACTATTCAGTCAATGTCGAAACATAAGCTGTAACCTTTAACATGTTGTATTGCATTTATATAATGTTGTAAGCATTGTTATTGTTTATAAACACAGGTAAAATATAATTTTTTCGTTTTTTCCTTGGGGTGCTACAGTGTCACAGTGCTTATATACAAGCTGCCACTGGTGCTATGACTGTAAATCACGTGTTCATTTCTAAATAGGATTCAAATTCTGATTTTTCTAACCAAATAGCTTCACTATACAAACTGAGCCATAGAGGTTCTCATAATCTAATAAATATTTTATTATTCTTCCATTTCATAATAGAGGCAAGATAAATATTCTGCAGTTACTATAATGATCAAATGATAATCTCGGCTGGCCTTGGTTAGTTGAGTGGATGGTGGCTCTGCTCTCCATCCTCCAAGTTCTGAGTTGAAATCCTGCTGTGGAATGGATGTTTGTAAATATCATGAAGTGATAAGTTTTATAATGTTGTAAGCATTGTTATTGTTTATAAACACAAATAAAATATAATTTTTTCGTTTTTTCCTTGGGGGTGCTAGTGTCGCAGTGCTTATATACAAGCTGCCACTGGTGCTATGACTGTAAATCACGTGTTCATTTTTAAATTGGATTCAAACTCTGGTTTTTCTAACCACATAGCTTCACTATACAAATTGAGCCACAGAGGTTCTCATAATCTAATAAATATTGTATTATTATTCTATTTCATAATAGAGGCAAGATAAATATTCTGAAGTTACTATAATGATCAAATGTCCACCATGAGGCCATTGGTGGAGGTTTAAAGTAGAAAAAAAAAGTGCATTGTGTGATCTTTAGAGCAAGATTTAAAGGTTTCTCATGCATCCTATGCTAGGTGCTAATGTGTATAGATTTCTGATCTTTCATGAGTGTTTTGTTCTGAAAAAAGTTCATGCTGTAACAGGTCAAGTCTAACACAAAAGAAGATATGTTCATGTGGTAAGTGTCGAATACCCTAATGAAAAATACATTTTCCTTGCTTTTTTATATGACCAAAACTAGATGTTTGTATTCTATAATTTGAAATTAATGGAACCATAATGTTTATTAATATAAATTACTACTTCCATATGGTATATCTTCTTTCTCTTTACCATCTCAGTTCAGTTGCTAGTGGATGGAAATTATGTACCTTACTGTTATTGAATAAAATATTGCAGTATCATTGCATATGGCACCTTTTTTAACATTTTTCAGTAGAAATAAAATTATTTTAATTATTTTTTATTGTGTGTGTGTAAAACACATATGATAAACTGAATTTGTAGCATTAAAATCGCCCAAAATTTTTTCCTTGGGGACGGGGGGACTCCTCTTGCCCAAATTGCGAGTTAGGGTGCCTGCTCTTTCTGTGGGGAATGGAATGGATTACAGGATTTATATACAAATTTATATACAAATACAAATGCTTTGTGTGAAGCATTTCCATTTTGTAAAATGCTGCAGAGATAATTTCACAGATATTTAATTATTCCTTCAAGATATTGATGACATTTAATTATTCACAGATATTCCTTCAAGATATTTAATTGATAACCATATTGATTAAATAAATATAGAGAATTCTGCAGTATCTAAGGTTAAAAAAAAGGGAAATTGCAATGAATTCTGGTTAATTGGGACACATCAGGAATAGCATAAATTTTGGTCCAATTAAGTGGCTGCCCCAATTAAATAAATTTGCACATCAAGAATGTACTTACAACAAAATGCAAGTTTAGACAAGGTTTTCATTTATTGCATAGCAAAATTACTGACTTATAGATGAACGTAAACAATTGGCTTTAATTAAATAAAATCTATGCCATAGAAATAATTTCATTTATATACATATCAAACACATATGCAGTTCTTGTCAGTTAATGACATTGTAGGAATTGGTCGAGTGTAGTCTATCTTTATTGACTCCAATTAAACAGTTGACAGGTATTCAATGCAGACATGGTATGCCTTCCTGCATAAAACAGAGTCGTAATTCAGTAATAAATTTTCTAGCATCCTGTGTAGTCACTTGTTCCATCTTGGGAGTGTCATCCTCGTCACTTTTTTTTCTTCTTCTGATATCCTGTGATGTTTTGCTTCACTTTATTCCTCACAATCTCATTTTCATTATATATCAGTGGATGCAAATGATTCATGGTTTCTGTCATAGTTGATGTCTAATGGGACATAATTTTCACTATTGGCGATATCTGGCATATCCATGATTGAATGTTTTAAACAACACTGAATAGTTTTTCATGGTCTTGTTGCTTATTCCTTGCCATCTTTGCCATAAATTGCATTGCTTGTCAGAGATTAACTTTTGCACTGAATTCCTCATCAGTTGTTGAGATCCAGTAAAACTTTTCTTAATTTCTGTTGTAATTCCATGTCTCAACTCATAAGCTTGTAATTCCATGTCTCAACTCATAAGCCAATTCTTAAAAAATTCAGATATCATCCACAAATTTTTTCATGGTACTGAACTGGTAAACTCTATTCTAATCCCTTTAAAGTATCAATGCCATGTTTCTGATGACAGCTTTTGTTACTAGTTCCTGACATTTTGATCCACTTTATTGTGTTTATAACAGAGAGAACCATCTGATGTGGCATGATAAAATAACCCTTTCTTATATAGAGAAAACCTGTGGAGGATCCGTAACTATAGAATAACACGTATGCCACAGTAAATGACTTTTTTATTATGTAGCTGTTATATTTTAATTTAATTCATTTTAATTTCAGCCCATTAGGTTTAATCCATGAACACACAATTGTATACGTAGTTGTGTGTTCATGGATTAAGGATTCCAATTTAAGCATGCATGCTACTGTTTTTTTTTAATTCATTTCCTATTGTTGTTCGATCATTGTATATTGATGACGACTTATGAGACATAAGACGAAATACTTGCATATAATAAAAAAGTTATTTACTGTGGCATACATGTTATTCTATAATTAAAATAACTCTTAAGGATACCAAGTTAATTTTATAAACTTGGTTTTTTTACTGGCAACTAGTTGCCCTGGCGTTGCACTACCTTTTAGACTTGAACTACATTCAGGCGCAAACTTAACTGTTTTGCTTACTTGGGAGAAGGAGTAAAAAAAACAAGTTTATAAAATTACTTGGTATCCTTAATATATATTATCCCCAAGATTAAAAAAAAAAAAATTTCACATAAAATAACTCTGTTTTGTCAGTATTGCAGGTGTCATTAGTACTAAATTTTTGAATCGAAAATTATACATAATTTTTCCAACTGTGGTAGAGGTTACTTGCTGGCCTGATTAACTGGCAGATCAATTAATCAGAATCTACTGTAGTGTACTTTTAATTTTAAAACTTATTGATTTCTAGACATCAAACTTCTTGAAGACTTAGCAGGATCAGTAATAATCATGAAAGCTGAGAAAAGTGGAATGTTTTGCAACTTTTTTTTGTAGTAGTACTCATAAATAAGAGTAAGTACAGTTTATTTTAATATTTGTTTCATTGTATTATAATAAATATATGCATCATTTTTTAATAGGTTCTGATGATTCTAGTTCTTTCCTGTTGGAATTGAGTTCGTTGTTAAAAGAACTAAGTATGCAATTTATTTTTTTAATTAAACATTATTTTTAAAATAGAACTATAGACATATATATTAATGATATTATACATAATTGATTAGTATAATGTAACTTTCCCCTCCTTACTACAAAGTTGGTACCAGTATTCCAAGTTTTTTATGCAACTAAATGCCATTTCATTAATTTTGCTGTAATAAATAAAAAAATTAAAAAAAAAACTTTTAAATAGAAGACTTAGAACTTATCTCACATTAATAAAAGATAGCACATGGACAATTTTGAAAAGTTTATTTAAATCAAAAATGTAAGCTCATTTTAATAGATTAACTAATTACAATTGACCCCTGAACAACATGAGAATTAGGGATGCCGACAACCCACATTGTTCGAAAATTCACGTATAACTTTGGACTCCCCAAAAACTTTACTAATAGCTTATTCTCATAGACAGGCTTATACGTTGGTTATGCATTACTAAATCACTTAAGGAATTGAACGACGTAGATACGAATATAAATTAAATTATACTTTAATAAATATTCCTATCTACGTTGTTCAATTCCTTAAGTGATTTAGTAATACTAATAGCTTACTGTTGACCGGAAGCCATACCAATAACATAAACAGTTGATTAACACATATTTTGAATGGTATGTATGTATATATACTATATTCTTACAATGAAGTAAGCTAGAGAAAAGAAAATGTTATTAAAGAAAATCATAAGGAAGTGAAAATACATTTACAGTACTATACTGTACTGCATTTATCGATATTGTAAGTTTTCGTCATTTGTTTACAAGATGAATTGTGTCTGTCAGTACCTACATCAATATTGTCTTGCATGACACAAAACACTGTAGATGTTATACATATTACTAACACTTGACATCAGAAATGAAAAGATAATGTGAATTCATATTTATTTACAGGTATAACGATTCATGCATTGATAATGAAGCAGCAGCCATACAATTGCTTTATGGTAGCCTAGTGTAATCAGTACGATTGCTTCCCAATAGCCTAGCCTAGCCTAGCCTAGCCACTAATGAATCATTACAAAACTTATTTTATGTTAATTAACTAATTAATTACAGTTAATTTTATGCAGTTATGATTTAATACTGCATCGTTACATTTTTTTGCATTTCTTGACTGTGAATGGCTATGTATGGTCTGTAAGTGTTTGTGTGTGTAAGTTTTGATAAAGTTTAACTTTTTATAATAGATTTCTGTATACTTTATGGTAGTAAATGATCAAATAGACTGTATATCATATATTTTTTGAATTCATAACGTACCTAACTTTTTCTTAATTTTTTTGATATTTCTAAGCTGTGCAGTTCGTCTGCGAGTTTTTTCAAATTATCGTAAATCTTCAAAAAATTTTCCAATATATTTATTCATAAAAAATCACATATAAGTGGATCCCCACTGTTTAAACTCACGTTCAAGGGTCAACTGTATTACTGTTCAAATATTAATGTTTAAATATTAATGATGTTCAGCAAAATAATTTGCAGATGATAAAAGTTTATTTTTCACTTGGTTAGACTATAATAAATTTAGTTTAATCCTTTATCCAAGTGTGAGCAAACAAAGTTTGCACCTGAAAGTATCTTCAGGACTGGGGTAAGGTGGTACAACACCAGGCAACTCGTTGCAAAGGTGAAGCAAGCTAACATCACTCCTATCTCAGTATCTCCCATAATGCAAAACACATCTCCTTGCGGATATGTATAATGTTATGCATTAAGGGACCTCAATAAAGGTCGAAACTAGTGTGGGTAGTGGCCCTTCCCTTAATGCATAACATTATACATATCCGCAAGGAGATGTGTTTTGCATTATGGGAGATACTGAGATAGGAGTGATGTTAGCTTGCTCCACCTTTGCAACGAGTTGCCTGGTGTTGTACCACCTTACCCCAGTCCTGAAGATACTTTCAGGTGCAAACTTTGTTTGCTCACACTTGGATAAAGGATTAAACTAAATTTATTATAGTCTAACCAAGTGAAAAATAAACTTTCAACATCTTTCTCTAAATTCAGAGTAATTTAATAAAAAGGTGGCACACCATTTGGCAACTCCTATAGGTGGAGATGACCTTGCTAATGCTTCTGTGTGGTATCTCCACTTGGGCCTGGCTCCCACTGAAGAGACTTCAATAAAGGTCGAACCTAGTCTGGGTAGTGGCCCTTCCCTTAATGCATAACATTATACATATCTGCAAGGAGATGTGTTTTGCATTATGGGATACTGAGATAGGAGTGATGTTAGCTTGCTCCACCTTTGCAATGAGTTTCCTGGTGTTGTACCACCTTACCACAGCCAATACAATGTCATTGGCTCTTTTACCCAAATTCTAGGGCATTACTGAAGTGTTATAAAATTAATATATGAAGAATAAAAACAGGAGAAAATTTTGACATACCTTTTTTGGATGTTGTTTTCTGTCTCCTTATTCCAGCGAGGTGCCTTCATATGCTGTTAATCTGTTAAAGGAAGAGTTTTTTTTGGGGTAAGTGGGGGAATTATTTGAGAAAAAAACTCAGGTTTTTATATATGTATAATATTAAGGATGGGTAGAGAGCTTTTTTTTTGGGGGGGGGGGGAAGGATCTGAAGATCGAAATTATTTTTGTGGGGAAGAGGAGGGATTTAAGGGAAAAAAATTGGGGTGCCTTTTCAACAACTGTCATCTTTGGAACTCGTGGGGGAAGTGGATACTATGTCATGTCGGTTAGGTGTTTCTGTCTTTGGTGTACTTGTGTTGTCTCCTATTGGTCGGAATCATGACCTAATTTTTATGTTATGTTTTTTGCGTTTTTTATCTGGAACAGAACATTTAAACAATAAAAAAACGCAACAACCAAAAGAAAAACAGGATACAAAGTACAGGAAAAACTGAGATAGCAGTCCACACCCTTGAACAAAAACATATCCCCCAAATCAACAAGGCCATAATATTTGACATACAAGACAACGAAACAATGCTTAGAATATCGGAAACGATGGCCATAAAATGTGACGAAAATTCAATAAACGTCCACCGACCCTACATAATCTCCGAGAGTTGGAAGCTCCATAACATAAAAATTAGGTAATCGCAACTCTGACCAATAGGAGACAACACAAGTACATGTAACTGACATGACATAGTATCCGCTCATTCCCCACACACAAGTTCCGAAGACGATGGTTGTCGAAACAGCTCACACCCAGTTTACTCCTACCCCTGACTTTTTTCCCTTAAATCCCTCCTCTTCCTCAAAAAATAATTTCTATCTTCAGATCCTTCTCTCACCCTTCCCTTCCCAAATGCTCTCTACCCACCTTAATAATAATAATAATAATAATTATTATTATACATATATAAAAACCCAGGTTTTTTCTGAAATAATTCTCCCACATTACTTTACCCCCACTTCTCCAAAAAAAAAAAAAAAAACCTTTCTTTAGCAGCGTATGAAGGCACATCGCTGGAATAAGGAGACAGAAAACAACATCCAAAAAAGGTATGTCCAAATTTTCTCCTATTTTTATTCTTATATTAGTTTTATAAGACTTCAATAATGCCCTAGAATTTGGGTAAAGAGCCAATGACGTAAAAAAAAAAGGGGGGGGGGGCTCCTAAATGAAAGTAGGCTATATTAGCCATTAAAATAATAGTTTATTTTTAGAGGGGTAACATGAGAATTTTCCCAGAAATAATAACTACAAAACTAATGATATATTATGGTATAGAAACAATTGTAAAAATGATTCATAATTGTAAATTAAGACAAAAATTAGTAAATTGTGCATCAAATAGAACTGCAAGAGGTAAGATTATTTATACTTCAGTGAGACGGGAAGAATAATATTGTATGCTACATAAGGAAGATTTTAAAAAGAAGGGATCCCGTAGAAAAGAAAATTTTATATTTTCAGAAAGCCTGACAAAGAAAATGATTGTGATGAACATTTTTGTTGTGAAAACAAGGTGTTTAGTCTGGTAGACTTGATTAACTATATCTCAAACAATCCAATAATAGAATGAGTCAGAGAATGAATAATTTTAATATTTTTGGATAAGAAAAACTAAAGTGTAGATTTATTTTAGAAGGCCTTGGATCCAGTTAATTTTGTAGTTGTTCATGTAAATTTGTTTAAAATGTATATATTGTTTTAGTTTCATTAAATGTATTTGGTTTTTATTTCATCTTGAGTCAATTTTCTAGATTCTAAAAGCAATAGTTAAGTCATTGCACCAATCGGAATTGAACGATTGTATAATTATTATTATTATATAACACCTCCAGGGAGTCCCAAGACTCATCGAGGGAGGGTACCTACTCTATAACTCTTTGTCTCCACCAATCACAACTACATTCATCATCTACACCAACACCATCTACCGTCGACCGTCACCACTAGTATTTTCACAGACAAACATTCATGCCCACGGTGAGATTCGAACCCGCAACCTTTTGTCTGGAGAACAGATACGCTAACCTCTCGGCCAGCCAGGCCGGCTAATTAATAAACACTGGAGTATAAAAATCAATTTACAGAGAATTTGGAAAAAATTGAAAAAGTTAACAATGTGATGGTTGGAATGAGTGATTTGAGGCAAAAGTACGATCTGAGAGAAGATGGAAAAAAGCACAACAAAAAACTAAATATTGGGAGTCTGTTGCTAATATATGATAGGAATGAGAAGAGCTGTAATTGCAAATGAATTAGTAAGTAGGAGAAATGGTGTTCACCAATTGCACACATCATTTCATTTGTGTCAGGAGAAAATGTTTGGTATGAGTGAATGTGAATTGCCAGCAGAATTAGATATATTTGTGATACTTAGCATTTGTAAATGTAGTGAAATCCAAAAATTATAGGCATGAGTGAGACTTATGGAGGAGGAGGATAGTGTTATATGAATAGAATAAGATTGATTCAGTTTATTCAGGGAAGATATAGATAAGCAGGATGGAGATAGCACTACTGATCACAGTAGTGAACAGGGCTTTTTATGTGACATTCACTCGCAAAAGGGTGTAAATGGGCTAAGGGATTATTTTATATAACTTTTTTTGTATTTTTATTTGTTTTTTTACATCTGGAAACTGCACTGATTGGAGACTTCAGCAGTTCTGAAGTCTTACTTGAAAAAGTAAGGCAGTTCTCTCACACCAAGTGATGAAATTCATCCCCTACATAAACACAATTACAAATACTCATGCTCATGGCAGAATTTAAAAGAGCTAAGTTTGATATCAATTCTGATAATCACATTTACTGCCACTTTCTTTCATAATATGATTCATAGAGATCACGGGTGGCTAAGTTTTAGACATTGGGGGCTACTTACCTAGTGAAAATATCTCTGCAGGCAACTATAGATGCGATCGAAAATTGTGGAATATTTTTGAGATTTTTAAAAGTTTATAAGGCAATAAATATAACAAAAAAAAAGAAAATTTATTGTTCATAACTTTATTAAAAAAATAATAACAATAAAAAAATACAAAAAACTAAATAAAATTATACAAGCAAAATTGAATATTTTAATTTAATTGGATGATACCTGACATTGCATAGATGCAGCTAAGCAATCATAATCTGGATCGTATGAACTTAAAGAAATTTGTAAACACGATTCCAGATGTTGATCACTTAACTGCGATCTATGCTTTGTCTTAATAGCATTCATACATGAGAATGCCAATTCGCACAAATAAGTTGATCCAAAAAATGTGTTAAAATAAGTGGCAATTCTCCAAATATTTGGATATTTACTTTTGTGGATCAACTTCCAAAAACTATTATTTGAAGCAATTGATTTGAGGTGGATATCACATTTCATATTTATAATTTCTTCTTCCAAATCTACTCTATTTGTGTCGAGAAATTCATTCAATTTTGATGCTGTATTCTCAATATTTATATTAATATTTTCATTGAAGTGATATGATAAAAAAGTAGCGATATCATTGAGTTTACTGATTCCTACAAATCTTACCTCAAATTCGTTCATTAAAAGTCTTATGCTTTCGGCGTGTTTATTAAAGGTGACGTTTTGTATATCCTTTGACTGGTCGGCCAAATTTTTAAAATGTTTCAATTCACACCACTTTAATTATATTTTAAGCATGTTTAATTTTTTCCTTGAATGATTTTAAGGAGCTTATCATATCAATGATTGTTTTTTTTTTCCTTGTAATTCTAAGTTTAGGTTATTTAGTTTTTCTGTAATGTCACAGAAAAAGGCGAGGCCAAGTAGCCATTCTTTATAATTTAATTCTGGATGTGAATCATCTCTGTTTTTCAAAAACGAATTTATTTATGGATGAAATTCTCTGAATCTTGCTAAAAATGTGGCACGGCTTAACCATCTTGCATCAGTATGTAACAATAATTCACTATGCTCGCTCTCGCATTCTTTTAGCAAAGACCGAAATTGACGACGCAGCAAGCTATTTGATCTTATTGAATTAACAATTTTGAAAGCAACATTCATAACATGATTGGATTTCAGTACTTTTGAACACAAGGCCTGCTGATGGATGTTGCAATGATAGTCCACAAAACTTGGTATATCTTCATCGTTTTTACAAAGAGTGACGAAACCGATTTTATTACCTACCATTGCAGGCGCTCCGTCCGTAGTTATTGACACTAACTTATGAATTGGAAAACTTGTACTTACACTGTAATTCTTAAATAGATCATAGATATCTTGACCTCTTGTTTGTCCTTGAATTGGAATAATGGTTAATAATTCTTCTGTGGCCGACATATTCTCAAAAACCATTCGAATAAAAATACATAATTGTGCAGTACCAGCGTAATCAGTAGATTTGTCAAACTGTAGTGACAAAAAATTGCACTTGTATATGTTTTCATGCAGAATCTCTTCTAGATTCCGGATGGTTTCTTCTGCTCTATGCATGATTGTGCTTCGTGATAATGACATATTGTTAATAGCAGTTATTTCTGATTTATTCTTAAAATTTTGAAATAATATTTCACAGCTTTGAAGGCTTCCTTCCATAATTCTCCATCTTGAAACGGCTTATTACGTTTAAAGTTTCAGCAACTTTGAATGACGCAATTGTAGCAGCCTTTGCACCTACAATTGTACTTGACGAAAATATTTTGTTGTGCTGTCAGTAGTGTCTTCGTTTGATGTATCTTTGCTTTTTTTAAGGCAGTGCCCTGTGGATAATCTTCTTCGTAGTTTTTATGAACAGTTCGATAGTGTCTTTCAACATTTGCTTTTTTCGGTAAAGCCACATTCACATTGCAAATTATACATACGCATTTGTCTTTCATCATAATAAAGAAAAAATCTTCTTCCCATTCTTTATGATAGTGATAAGTTTTTATTTTTTTCACACTTGTTCTTGGCTCACTCATTGTTATCCTTAATTGTTTTTTTTTTATTTTTTAACAATACTAATTGCATTCACTTGCTTAATTTAAAATAATACACACTAAAGATCGATAAACAGAAAACGATTTTATGGGATTATTCTGTACTAAAATACTGGATAATCGAGACACTTTGGCTGCAAGAGTCTTGATCAAAACAATACACAGATGGACTGTCAACTGCCAGTGTACGCGTCATCAGGCATGTTACCATTGGGCGCATTCAGAACTGTCAAGCGAATGTTTCTGGACGAAGCGAATCATGTGACTGCTGTAAAGCGATGCCTTTATTGTTAACCGCTAAATTATAAATAAACTTTACATCAGATTAGAAACAAATTAGTTTGACATATTTGACAATTTTTTTATCAATTAATAATTTTGATTATCATTTATCTATTCATTTTCAATCTATTTATTCGTTTAATTTGCTACATTCGTTAAGTAATGAATAATTTGCTACATTCAGGTGCCTTGCGGTTGACGTCTTGGCCACCCCTGATATAGATGATGAATAATGGAGTTAGAGTGTGCACACCCTTATCTTAGACCTATTTATATGAAATCACCTTTTTTGTACTTCTTCAATTCTAACTTCTGACTTACCATTTAAATATAGACTACACATTGCTCTGTGTTCAATTTATCCCATATAACTGTAGCATTTTGAACAATTTTTCTCTTATCATGTGCTTTTCCTGATCTACAAAACCTAAATACAGATCCTTATATTTCCACAGTTTCTCATCTGTTTGTTGTAAAGTGTATTTCATCCTGACAACCTCCGTTTGGCTTTGCCCCAGCTTGTTCTCAAAATTTTTTCTTCTACAGTTTTTGTTAGCCTTTTTTCAAAGTATGCTTACATGGAACACTTAGTAGAGAAATTGCTTTATAATTCTCACATTTTTTTTTACTTTCAGTTTTATTTCTCTTTTAATAGATGAGCATGAGAGCTCTCCTCAAGTCATCCAGAATTCAGCCTTCTGACAAAGGCCTTAATTGTACAGTGTAGTCACTGTGAAACTTTTATACCTCCCTGTTTCAGCATTGCTGGTTGAATATCATATACTTAAACTGTCTTCCACATTTTCAGCCTCTTGATAACTTTTTTTTATCTCATGTATTCTGTACTCCAGATTGCATTCTGCTTGAATATTTTCTACTATATTCTGTCAATGCTTCTTTCATTTTACAGTTTTTCAAAGTAATTGCTCCAGATATTCCGAATGTCTTTAGTTTCAGTTTTCATGTCATCTTTATTATCTCCAATTCTTTTTACTATCTACTTTTCTCAATTTCTCTGCTTTTGCAATAGCCTCCAGAACATTTTGCAGCCTTCCTGATATGTACTTCTATACCGAAGTCTTCCCATGACATTTGTTTAGCTTCTTGTACACATTCCATAACTCTTACATTTTTCTCTATTTTCTTCTTTACCAGGACTGTCTCTAACTTGCATCCAGCATGGAGTTCTGATTTTCCTTTCCTTGCCACTGCAAGCTTCCATAGTTGAATCAGTCTGTGTTTATTTTGGTTTATATAATATTTCTGTAGTTGAGTCTAAAATTCACCCGTGAAAGCTACTTAATTTTAATTATTTTTTTAAACTTTCTTACATATTTTTCTTTTCAATATGAACCATTTTTATTCTACTGAAAACTAAATGGACTTTTTTATTATATTTATATTATATTATTTTATTATATTTTATTATATTTTCTTATTTCAAATCTCCTGTATACTTGTGTATCTTGAACCAGTGTGAATATATCCCTGTCAGTGATAATATAGTCAATAAGACTACTTTTTTTTTCCTTGCCTTCTCACATGTGAGTGTGTATATCTTTATCTTGAAACAAAATGGTGAGCAGTTGCTTTCTCTAATAACTTGAGAAATTCCCCTATCTCTGTCTTAGAAGAACTTCTTAGCCTTATCTCAAATATGCTTATGTAAATCTTACATGGAATACTTAGTAAAGAAAGTGCAAAATAAAAAACCTGTAGGACATAGGCATAAATAAGAGTCATTGTTCAATTGCTTATATTACAAGTTGCTCTCAACTCTATACTTGTCTGTCAATCTTGAAGTTTTTCTTTCTGCTTGGTGTTGCTACTCCAATCTTTCCTTGATCACTGTTGTCTGAAAATAACATTCTATATTTATTATTAAGCAGATCTCATTGTTATAGTATTCCTCTTCTCAGTAACACAATTTATGTCTATGTGGTGTTTCTCTAGATCTTCTGCCAGTTTAATTTCTTTTCTGTTAATACTTATGTTGATGGTGCCTATCTTGAATTCTGCTACACTGATCCAGTAGCTGACTTTCACTGTGTCTTACCTGTTTCCTGACAACAGTGACATAGCAAAATTCAGAATCCATCATACCGGCTTTTACCCATGTTGCATTTTCAAGCAGCTTCTGATCCAATGAGAACTGCTTTTCTTACCAGCAGACCTTTTTAATATAGTTTAATAAATCTTTTTATGACCTGATCACATGGTTGAATTCTTGGCAGATTGCAGAAAAGAGCCCATCATTTACTTTTTTTTCTCTTTTTGAGGCCTTCAGATAAAATTATTTTATCTAATGACTTGATGTAATCATAAGACTTAGGATAATCCATGCCATCTTGTTTATGATATAAGAAAATGCTGTGTGTATTTTGGAAAAGTTTTTCCACTGTTGTGTCATAAGTTTTTATGATCATCCCAGTCACGAAAGGTTTTATAACTGCTGCACGTAAATACTGTATTTGATGCAAGGATAAAATAATCCAGGAATCATCTTGCTTTAGAGACCGAATGCTGTTGAAAGTTTTTTCACTTGGTTATACTATAAATTAAAGATGCCATAAAATCTTATTCCTGGTTTCATCCTTTATCCAAGTGTAAGCAAACAAAGTTTGCATGTGAGGTCACTTCACGACCAGACTACTTGTATATAGAGGCTGATGATTTCACATCATCAGACTCTGTATGAAAGAGTTAAACCAGTAATCAGTAATAGAAAAAAATTAAAAAAATATAAACACAAATGGATGGAACACGTTGAAAGAATGAAAACAGAAAGATTACCAAAATAAGCCTTAAATTACAAACCATTAGGAAAAAGAAAACTAAGACGTCTTCTTAAGAGATTCAGTGATGACTTCTAAGGCAGGAACAGGCCACTCTAGGCATGATAATGATGATTTCACATCATTTGGCTTAATATTCCATAATACAAACATTCATATATAATGCCATGCATTATGGGAAGAGCCACTATCTGGAGTTTTGACCTTTATTGAGGTCTCATCAATGGGAGGCAGACCCAGAAGTGATCCAAGGTTGAAGTATGTGCATTGCATTATGGAATACTAAGGCAATCAATGTGAAGTCATCAGCCTCTATATACAAATAGTTCAGTCGTGAAGTGACTTCACGTGCAAACTTTGTTTGCTTAAACTTGGATAAAGGATGAAAGTAAGAAGAAACTAAGAATATAATTTCTTGGCATCTTTAATTTTAGACTGAATGGTATTTTTTCACAATGCTCCAGTTCTCGCACTGCTCTAGTGCGAGAACTGGAGCATTGGTGAGAAATGGTGCACTCTTGCCCACTTTACCTTAGCCTAGGCTAAGATTTCATTTTCTCAATTAGTTTTTATAGCGTTGTAACATTGCTTAAAATGAGTAATGTCACATCCAAAATAAAGCAGCTAACAGTGCAAGTTTTTTGGGTATTGGCTAGTTCTTGTTTTTCTTTTCAGGAAAACTGTCTGAAAATCAAATTGAATTTTTTTAAGCAGTCAGATAACATTGATTCATTATGCTATTTCCCATTATCCTAACCAAAATGCTATGTGTATGTTCACATCAGAGTGGGCTTGTAAAAACTTGATAATTTACAAAAACTTTACAAAAAAACTTACTATACATGCATAGTACCAGATGATTAAAGAATTAATAAACAATAATTAAAGTTTTAAGACCATCCCACTCAGTGGAGTAACTGAACCCAAGATTGTGGATTGACAAAATTTGGGCTTATGTTTTTCATTTTGAGTGATCAAGCAAAGTAAAATTGGGACATCATATAATAAATCACAATGCATCCAGCCATTCGCTAGTACCTTTGCACTTTAATATTGGGCTTGTACCCCAGACTGGCCATCACTACAACTATAGCAGCATGTTGCTAGCTTAGCATTAATATTGATCGTTCACAGTGATTGACTAGTTTGGAATTCAGGCCAAATACTAAGTTTCTAACAAATGACTTGGATACCATTTAATTTACTGTGCTAGTATCAGAAAATCAAAGTTTCTCTATAAAATAATCATTTATTTTATTGAAGTATTTAGAAGGCTGTTCCTCTCAATACTCCAGTCATTTTTATATTTACACACTAGAAGACTACTCTCAATTGTATCTTTACTAAATAAGTGCCAAGATTAATATTTTCTTAATTTGCTTCTAGACTGTCCTCATCAATTTTTAATGGAAGGCCCAGTTAGCCAGAGACTTTTAAAAAAGGAAAGCCGTCTTATATTATTAGGTATGCATACTGCTTTTTTTTTCTATTGTTTTCTGATGTTTTTAATTATTCTTCAATATTCCAATTAATCAGTAATGTTTTTACAGGGACATTCCAAAACTAATTCCTGTGTGCACATGCACTTTACAGTGGAGTGGAGTGGTCTCAAAACATGACTAGTCTTTTGTTCCTTTATCTCTGCCACAGTTTAGTATACAGTTGTGCACAATCTAATTTGCATTTTTTGTATTATTGCATACATAATGAACAAATCTCTACAAATTTTTTCAATCATGTAAAAGCAGCTTACAGAAATCTAATGCTTTTTTACTCATAAACTTATGGCTTAGATAGCATCATCAGATGGACTGTCATCATTATGATCCTGAAATGAAAATTTCAGTCTATGAATCAATCACCTTATCTCACTGAGAGAGAGAGAGAGAGGAGAAAAAAAAAAGAAGAATATTCAAACTCTACCTTTTGTCAGAAAGTGCATGCTGACTCATGGAAAAGCTAAGGATAGCATTCACCAGAACTATATGGGATTAGAAATAACAGTAAATTTCAAAGCTGTGTGCCAAGGAACAGCCATTAATTTTGTAATATGATAATGTGAGGTCACAAGCACACTAACAATAATAGTTATCAAAGAGATTAGATTTGAAGTTATGGAATTCATACAGCTTGGATTAGTCTCCTTAGATTTCTGATTATTTCCATGTTGAAAATGGTGAGCAGGTCACAGCAAAGGTTAGGAAATGGTTTGAAACAATATGAAGTTTTACTCTGATTGGGTTTGAAATACTAGTTGTGCAGTGGAGTAAATGTATTGAAAGGGAAGGAGATTATGTTGAGAAATAGTGTATAAAAATAAATTAGACTGAATTCAAACCTTCATTTGTTTATTTCACATCTCTTTTGGGTGAGGAGCAATCAAAATGGAGACAAGGCCTTGATATAACTGGGGAAGTGCCTAATAGTCTCTCTCTCTCTCTCGTTGCTGACAGACAACAATCATTTGATTGTTGTCTATCAGCTGTATCTAGAGAATGAATGCTATTTTTTTTCACACTGCTCCAGTAAGCAGAATAGAACTCAAACCAGGTAATGAAAATCATCTCTCTCACCTAAAGTGGCAGAAGTTTGTGTTACATCAGTGTTACAGGTTAAGACACATGTATTTACTTTTAATTTCTTTTCACAATTTCTCTTTGGTGCCGGTATTTAAGGAGCCTAAAAACTGGCACATAGTTGCCAGGTTGAAATTCTTCCATTCTGTCTTAATGAAAACATTGAACATTGCACAGATGATAGAATTCAAAACAAATATGCTGCATTGGAGAGAGAGGGAAAAAAAAAAAAAAGGGATGCAACATCTTTTTGAAAATTACAGGAAATCTGTTATAAAACTGTCATTTAAAAAAAAAAAATTTTTTATATACGTTGCTTCTTTTTATATTGCTGCTTTTGATTATATGGCTTTACTTAATAGTAGGAACACTAAACATGTTCAGAAATGATTGCTTTCTGCTTTTATAATAAGTATGGAAATGTATCAAATATAAAATGATGGTACAACATGACAAAATTTCATGCCGGCTGAGGCGTCGCCTGGTTAAACAAGGCCCGTGTTGTTTTCGCCAGGGAACAAGGGCGAACAGCGAAAAGTCAGCTACTGGAACAAATCTGAAATCAAACCCCAACTCAACATCACCACAGGTAAAGATCGGTACTATCAACATAAGAAGCCTGAATGGCAAAGAAATTTAGCTAGCTGAGGAATTAGATAAGTACCAGATCGACATAATAGGGGTGACTGAAACAAAAAAGACAAAAACTGTTTGATCTTTCTGAGCAATAAATACAAAATGTTATACTCAGGCAATGACAATCAAGGAAAAGAAGGAGTAGCCATAGTATTCAACACAAAATACGAGGCTAATCTTCTTGAATGGCAGCCAGTCTCAAGTAGAGTAATGTGGGCAAATATGAGAATGGGGAACTGGACAATGAGACTTATTTGTGCCTATGGTCCCACAGAAGATTCTACGAAGGTAGAAGTGGAGGAATTTTTTGAGGCTTTAGAAAAAGCAACTGACACAATGAAAAAGGAAAAGTTGGTCCTTGTTGGAGATCTAAATAGCGGAGTAGGAAATGATTGTGAGACATACAAAAATATTTTGGGAAACTTTGGAGAAAAGAGCAAAGCTAATAATAATGGCAAATATCTGTTGGATTTCTGCTCAGGACATGGACTGGTTATTACTAACACTATGTTCCAACATAAAAATATGCACAAATTCACATGGAGAGAAGAGGCTAGGAATAAGAAAAGTCTCATTGACTATGTTATTGTTGATAGTGATGTTTTCTCCCTGGTGCAGGACACCAGAGTGTACAGAGGATTTGAAATTGGAAGTGATCACTATTTAGTCTTGAGCAGGATAAAATTGAATTTCAATATGAAAAGAATGATATGTCAGAAAATTTTAAAGCGAATAAAATTTGAGCAGCTCTCAGATGTGAACTGTAGACTAAAATACACAAAGATTATTGAAGAAAAAATGAAAGAGTTTGAGAACAGGAATCAAACCTTGGAGATTCAGTGGCAAACTCTGAAGAAAACTGATTGATTCTGCCAGAGAGGCATGCGGTAAGGTTATCTGCAAGGATAAAAAAATCAGAACTCCCTGGTGGACACAGGAAGTTAAAGAGGCAGTGAAGGAAAAGAAGAAAGCATATCAAAAGTTCCTGGCAAATAAGTCAGCTTGTGCTCTTAGAGAATACAGAGACAAATGCAAGAATGCTAAACAGTGTGTAAAACTAGCTAAACAAAAGTCATGGGAGGACTTTGGCAAGAATATAGAAAATAAATATCAAGAAAGTGGTTAGGTATTCTGGAGGTTGTTGAAGAAGCTTAGATATGGAGGAAAGAGTGCTGTAAAAGGAGTTAGAGATGATATACGTGACATGAAAACCGGAGAAAAAGATATCCTTAAAGTATGGAGTAATTACTTTGAAAAACTGCTAAATGAAACAAGCAGTGATGACAGCACAGTGGTAAAAAACACTGACCAGGCATGCAGTCAGTAATACATATCCATACTTGAAGTAGAAAAAGCCATCAAAGGCTTGAAATGTGGAAAGGCAGCAGGGGTAGATGATATTCGACCAGAAATGCTGAAGTATGGTGGTATAAGAGTCTTACAGTGGCTGCACTGCATAGTTCAGAAAGCCTGGACAGAGGGACGAATTCCCGATGATTGGAGTAGAGCTTTATAGTACCCATATATAAAAAGGGAAATAAAACTGAATGTGAGAATTATAGAGGTATTTCCCTACTGAGTGTTCCTGTTAAGATTTATGCAAGTATACTTGAGAAACAGTTGAGAAGAATTGTGGAAGACAAGCTTGATGAAGAACAAGCTGGATTCAGGCCAAATAGAGGCTGTCAGGATCAGATCTTCACTTTATGACAAATAGTCGAGAAAGCATGGGAATATAACAGAGATCTGTATTTAAGTTTTGTCGATTTGGAAAAGGCATATGACAAGGTGCCAAGAGAGAAGCTATTCAATATGCTACAGTTATATGGTGTCGATGGGGCATTATATCAAGCAATACTTAGTCTTTATTTGAGTTGTGAGTCAGCAGTTAGAATTGAAGGAAGTACAGGAAGATGGTTTAATGTTAAATCTGGTGTGAGACAAGGATGTACATTATCCACTCTGTTATTCATTATCTATATGGATCACATTATGAAGGAATGTGGTATTAAACCTGATATCAAAATTGGAGATGTTAATGTCAGCTCTTTGCTTTATGCAGATGATGTTATACTTCTAAATAAATCCGCTACAAGTCTGCAAGATTCTCTGACTAAATTGAATAGCTGTTGTAATAGATATGGTATGAAGGTCAGCAATAAAAAGACAAAGACAATGAAAATAGGCAGAATCATTGAAAATGTCAACTGTGTTGTGAATGGAGAACCTTTGGAACATTTCAGCTACTTAGGCACGATTTTTACTGAAGATGGTAAATTAAATATAGAAATAGACAACAGAATCAGCAAAGCTGGTATGGTGGGAAGTCAATTGAATAAATTCATATGGAATAAGAAAGAAATTAGTTGGAACACTAAAATAGCTGTATACAAGACAGCATTCAAACCAGTTTTAACTTATGGATCTGAGAGTTGGGTCAGAAGTAAAACACTTGACCAAAGACTAGAGACTGCAGGTATGAGAGTCCCGAGAAAGATTATAGGCATGAACACATGGCATCAATGGCAATATCATATTAAAATTGAGGATATTAGGAAAGAACTTGACATTGTCAACATCCAGGAATGCGTTAGCAGAGCTAATCTCAGGTGGTATGGTCACCTAAACAGAATGGGCAAAGAAATATTAGCAAAACAAGTGTTCTCTGCCAGGTTGGCAGCAAAACGACCCAGAGGAAGACCAAGATGTAGGTGGATTGATACGGTGCAAAGTGCCTTATACGATAGAAATATAAGATCTGATAATGTTGGAGTCTTGATAAGTAACAGACTGATTTGGAGGAAAATTGTAGATAGGAAGTTAGTAATGATGTAATTTTTTTCATGTAGTACTGTCATATCCTGTACACCCCTTCAGGGTACATGGCAGGAATTTGATGATGATGATGTATCAAATATATTTGTCGGAAAGTCATTTATGTATATTAATAGATTTTTCTGGTTGTGAGGATAGAAAATCAAACTGAAACAGTTTAGAGGACCAGTTTACAAATAATCTGTCCTTTTTTTTTATATTTATGTAATGACACATTTTGTAACAAGCAGCTTTGGTTGAATATGTGACTTTTGTTACAAACATTTAAACTAATACGAGAGTGGTCTGAAAAGTTCTCGGCCTTGACCATAAATTGCAACACTATCGCCACGTTTTTTTTTTTTTTTTTTTTTTTCTTCTCAGTTGGGACATCTGTCATAAGCATCCATGTGAAATTACAAGTCATTCTATCAAATAGTTTGTTTTATACAGCTGTCTGAAGCAAAAGTGTTGTCTGTATTCCTTGAAATGGATAAAATTGAATATCTTGCGGTTATAAAATTCTTTCTAAAAGAAGGTTTAATGTCAAAAGTGATTCATTTGAAGTTCATAAAAGTTTATGGGCACTCTTCTCCTTCGTTTTTGACAATTAAGAAATGGGCTGCCGAGTTTAAACGTGGCCGCTACTGGTCTTGATGATGATCCACGTGAAGGATGTCCAAAAAGTGTAACAACACCAGAAATCATTGATCAAGCGCATGATATGGTATTGGATGACTGACTAGTCAAAGTGCGTGAAATTGTCAAGACTATATGCATTTCAAAAGAACATAGGATATATTTTGCATGAAGAATCGCAAATTAAAAAGCTTTGGTGCCGTGCTTGCTCACAGCAGATCAAAAATGCACTCACATGAAAATATCTGAACAGTGCTTGGAGCATTTATCAGGAATAAAACTGATTTGTGTCGATTTATTACCATGGATGAGACTAGGATTCACCATTACTCACCAGAATCCAAAAACAGTCAAAACAGTGGACAGCAGCCGGTTGTTCAGTACCAAAGAAGACAAAGTTGGTTCCATCAGCAGGAAAGATCATGGCATCAGTGTTTTGGGATGCTAAAGGCATTTTGTTCATTAATTATCTTGAAAAGGGTAAATTTTTCTGTAAATGGCAAATATTATTCTGATCTATTAACCAGACTAGATGAAAAAATTCATGAGAAAAGATCCGGTTTGCAGAAGAAAAAAATCATCTTTCATCTGGACAGTGCACCTGCCCATAAAGGTGTTTTGGCAATGAGAAAATTAACCACCTTACCATCCGTTATGGATCAAATACTCATTCTCATACGCTTGGTATCCATCATATATTTCAATGTAATATCAATAGTATTACAATTTTAATATGCATTTACCTGCTGTGGGACCTGTTCATAAAAGTTTGCCAACAGGAAAATATACCAAAGGAGTGGAGGGAAAGTACTCTTGTCCCCATCTACAAGGGTAAAGGGGATGCACTAGACTAAGAATTACAGAGGAATAAAATTTGATGTCCCACACAATGAAAATCCTAGGAAGGGTTCTTGATGGAAGACTAAAGAAGGAAGTGGAGATTA
Source organism: Typopeltis vanoorti (assembly GCF_054136105.1). Taxonomy (NCBI): domain Eukaryota; kingdom Metazoa; phylum Arthropoda; class Arachnida; order Uropygi; family Thelyphonidae; genus Typopeltis; species Typopeltis vanoorti. The sequence continues at coordinate 16,357,900 of NC_143559.1, read as the reverse complement.
CAAAGGAGCAATTTGGCTTCATGCCTGGTCGATCGACGATAGATGCTATCATTGGGCTATGGCAGATGATGGAAAAGTTTCAAGAGAAACAACAGGAGCTACATATGGTGTTTATTGATCTGGAGAAAGCGTACGATAGAGTGCCAAGGCAAGAAGTCTAGAGGTGTCTGAGGGAGAAGGTACCAAAGAAATATGTCAGGTTGGTGCAGGAGATGTACAGAAATGTGAAGATAACTTCACAAAAGAGTTTGGACCTGCCTGGGAATGACAAAAAGTTTTCAAGTGACAGTTGGCTTGCATCATGGGTCAGAATTAAGTCTATTCCTGTTTAATATTGTGATGGAGGTGAGAGAAGCCACACCTTTCACAATGTTGTATGTGGATGACATCGTGTTCTGTGCAGAATCAAGGGAAGAAGTGGCAGCTTAATTGGAAAAGTGGAGGAAAGTACTGGAACAGAGGTACGAGACTAAGCAGAAGTAAAACAGAGTATATGTATTGCAAAATGAATGGGAGACAGATCTGGAGCTGGAAGGAAATGTAATCAGGAAGGTTAGGGCTTTAGATACTTAGGCTCAACAGCGAAAGAGGATGGAGAGGCTGAAAAGGAAGTGGGATGGAAGAACTGGAAAGAGATGGCTGGAGTGCTATGCAATAAGAGACTGCCAATCAGTCTAAAAGGCAAAATCTACAGGACAGTAGTGAGACCAGCTATGATGTATGCTATGGAAACTGTGGTCCTGAGGAAATAACATCAGCAGGATGGAGGTTGCAAAGATGAGAATGCTAAGGTGGATGTGCAGTGTGACCAGAAAGGATCGTCTGAATAATTACTATGTAAGGGGAACAATGAAAGTTACGAACTTAGTAAAGATACAGGAGGCAAGGTTGAGATGGTTTGGTCATGTGGTGAGGAGGGAGGATGAGTATGTTGGAAGAAAGGTCATGTAGATGGATGTGCTGAGGAGGAGGAAGCACTAGTGGCCAAAGAAGAGATTGAGGGAGCTGTTGTAGGAGGACTTGAGGATGAAGAATTTGGAAGTGGTTACAGCCCAAGACAGGAGAATGTGGAGGAGACTCACTGAGAACAATGACCCTACTTAAGTGGGAAAGCTGCAAAAGAAGATCATCACAAGACCCCATGGAATCAGAGATTCATCGAGGAGATCCTTGTCATAAACACAGCTCATCATACCGCACCTTAAACGCACTCAAATTCTCTGCAGATATCACACGCTCAGGCAAGGTATTTCAATCATTCACAACTCTGCATTCAAAAAAACCTGCTTCTCACTCCCCTGATGACATCCTCCTTATACAGCTTTCAGGGATGACCTCGTTCTCTCCTGATCTCCCACCATTTTCTGTAAAACCTCTCCAACATTAATTCTATAACAACCCCTTACTAGCTTGTAGGTCTCTATCATCTCACCCTCTTCCTCTTATCCACTAGACTGTAAATTGCATCTTCTCAACCGTTCCTCATATTCGACATTCCAAAGATCTGAAACTACCGTAGTCAGTCACCTCTGGACCCTTTTCAACATCTTTTCTTCCTTTTGAAAACCAGTGACCAAATCTGTGCACAATAGTCCATATGTGGTTTAATCAGCTTTATACAATGGGACATGAATCTCCTTACTTCTGTGAGTCGTTGTCCCGACAATTTTGGCATTGTGTCCCCTAAATTTGAGATCCTTATTCACTATCACCCCAAGATCTCTTATTTCCTCCGCTTCTAACAATATATCCCCATCAAACGTAAATTCTACATCCCATCTTTGTTTCCCAAATTTTGAAACCTTACATTTTGCAACATTGAACTTGCATCCCGTTCCCGTGCCCATTCACTCAATCTATTCAAATCTTCTTGTAAGGCCACAATATCTTCTCTACTCTTCATAGTTCGTCCCAACTTTGTATCATCTGCAAACAACTGAATATCCCCATCCAAATCTTTGCCAATATCATTAACATAGGAGGAGGACTTGAGGATGAACAGGTTAAACAGCAATGGCCCTAAAACAGATCCCTGAGGCACACCACTAGTGATTCCCTCTTCCGAGATATTGCTTCCCCATACACAACTTGCTGATGCTTATCAGATAACTAGTTTCTGATTCAATGCACTAATCTGATATCCGACCCCCATCTGTTCTAGTTTGACTATCAAATTATCATGCGGTAATCTATCAAAAGCCTTTGCAAAATCTAAGCATACTACTGTGTATCTATCTCTTCTCTGCAAGGAAGCTGTCACCTTCTTGTAATAAGTAAGTAGATTATTAAAACATGATCTCTCTTTAGCAAATCCATGCTGTCCATCAAAGATTAATACCATTGTTGTCAACCCAATTCTGGATCCTATTTCTCACTAAACACCTAGTTCTTGAACAGTTTAACCCCAACACTTGACACATAGATAGGCCTATAATTTGATGCTTGAGTTCTATCACCTCCCTTATGAAGTGGCACTCCTTTGGAACTTGACTCAGTGCAAGACTCATATTAAAAAAATATGTCAAGGAAGATGTCAACTCTCTGACACATTCCTTCAAAATACGTGATGATATATTATCAAGTACCACAGCCTTATTAACATCAAGTTTGCTCAATTCCCCATACACTTCTTGCTCACTTACAGTCAGTCTCTCCTCCCCATCAACTGCTCTCAAACTCTCCATGATGTCACATTCACAAGAATGAAAGACCTTTATGAACTGCTCATTAAGTATCTCCACTATATCTTCCACGGCTGTTGTCCTTATACCATTTTCTCCAATCAATGTCATCCTTCCATAATCATCCTTTTTTTTTTTTTTGCTAGCTACATATGAAAAGAACTCCCTAGGATTATTTTTGGCTTCATTAACTAACTGCTGCTTATACTTCACTTTTGCTACCCTTACCAACCAAGTCACTTGCCTAGTCTGGTCTTTCTGATCCTCATGGAATTGGTTATTATCACTTCTCTTATACTGCTTCCATAATGCATTTTTCTTCTGTATCGCATGCTTAACCTCTTCATTCATCCATTTCACACCTACTTTATTTAACCTTCTGATCCTTGGAATACCTTTAGACATTGCTGCTACTGTTTCTTGAATATCCCCCTAAGCTGCGTTGATCTTTTTTCCAGCTAGCTCCTCATTGCATGCTACACCTGCAAGCTGTCTCCTGAGCTATTCATAATCACCAGCCTTGTAGTTTCACATACACCCTTTTCTCACAGAGGTCCTCACACTGCTGGCAACCATCCAGGTAATCACTTCATGGTCACTGGAGGGGGATTTGACACCTCATTTATAATTACATCCTCTGATGAGATGATCAAATCGAAGTCCTCAATCCCCATGTCTCCTCTGTTACATACTATCTGAGGCAGTTGTCCCTCGAAAACTGAAGAAACACATTTTCTTTATTTCCAGTTGCTATCTCACCATCCCAGTCTGTATTGCCATAATTAAAATTGCCCATAATGATTACTCTTTTATTTGCTTGGCTAATTTGATTATACATTTCATAGTCACTACTATCCACATTACTAGGTCTATAACAACATCTAAGTATTTTATTCCATTCACCTCTATCTCACACTGTACTGCCTCAAAATTATTTCCCCTCTTGCATCTCTACTTTCTTTTCCTATCATCAATAGCACTCCCCCTCCCTTTTTATCCTTTCTATCCTCACGAAACACATCATACTCTTCCATCTCTATTCCTGTCAGGATGCCATCCTCATCTAACCATCATGTCTCACTTATTCCAACAATTTTTTGGGTGAACAGACTCAATTAATGCAACCATTTAATTTTCCTTGTTTCTTACACTTCTAGCATTTGTATACAAACCCAGCAGCTTATTCCTGGATCTATAGCTAGTTCCCCTGATACCACTTATTTGATGTAACTTCTCCATGCTTAGCTCGAGCCATTTCTTTTTCTCCTTATTCATCTTAGAGCCCTCTTCAAGTCCAACTGTTTTCTCTTGATCCCAGGTTATCCCCCTTCCCTTTTTCTCTACACATGCATTCACATCCTCTTGTAACATCTGTCTTTCTCATGCTGTGTTCCTTTGTCCACCCTGAACCTCCCCGTTTCCCTGTCTGTCTTGCATACTTGTTCTCTCATTCTTTTTACTCATGCTGCTCACTTCTTCATTCATAACCACCTCTTCAATCTCTCATGTCTTACTCTCCCATTCTTCTGCATTGCTTCCCACTTGATCAGATTTCTTCTCTGTACTCTTCTCTACCTTCCAGCAGCAGCAGTCTCTCCAAGCAACTCACACCAAAACCACTCAAATGCAGTCCATTGCTCCTATACAGTTCACTTTGTTCTTCAAACTCATTTCACACATTAACAAATTGCTCTCTGCCTCATCTCACCATTGTCATACCTAGGTAACATGCTTTTTTCTTTTCCTATGTCAGTAGTAAACTTATAATGTAAATGTAGTGAAGTAATAAAGCTGCCTTTACTGCTCTCCAAATTCAGATGGGCATGCTAATTTTTATTATTATTATTTTTTATCTCTGAAAGCTGATATCATATAACCTAATATGCAAATGGGGAAATTATCTTCCTTCATTGGAGACTTTAATGTTCATAGCTGACTGACCCCCCCCCCACACACACACAACTTCACAGATTAAGCGAAGGAAAGACATTATTTGTTATCACTCATGATTTAACACAAGTTCCTTATCCTCCAGCCAGAATACAAAATAAGGCTCACCACTTTCTCTGAACACTGGACCATTTCTTAACCAGTTCTCCATCCAGATATACATTATGCATGTCTTTTGGCAACTCTGGCCATGATGTTATCCATGTTTCATTTTCTACACATCAGTGTTCTTCCAGTCATTTTCAACTTCATATTCTGTGACACTATGCCAGTTTGAATGACCCCTAAGACTTTTCTTTTTCATGGTCTGATAACTGTTTTGTCCTTCTGATCCAAACACTAATTCCAATTAAATAACTAAAATAATCCTTACTGGAATGAGTGGCCTTATTTCCCATTCCATTGCAAAACCACTGACTTTTATCCAAGTCCTAGTTCTCTAATATGTGCAAAAGCAGTCCAAAATAAAAATACAACATATATTCAATGGCTGAAGTCAAAAACTTCAACTTCTCACTCAGCCTATGCTAAGCCCGAAACAAATTTAAGAAATTCATCAGCAAATTCAAAACGGACTTTGAAAGCACTAAATCCAAAAACACCTGTATATTATACTTGTCAAGACATGTTATTTTCTTGCATTAATCTTATACTATGTGTAAACATAAGTGTGAGGTAACTTCATGACTAGTCTTCTTGTATGTAGAGAATGTTACCTTTATATCAATTGTCTTAGTATACCATAATGCACAAACACTATAGGAAAGGTCACTCCTCAAACCAATTTCGACCAGTGTCGAAATCTCATTAGTGGGAGCCAGATTCAATAATATACCAAGGTTAAGCAATGCAAATGGATACAATTTCTTGTCAAGTATAAATATATGTTGTTACCAAGAAGAAAAGCTTTCCACAATGTTCTCTCATCCAAAATATATAATATTAAGGTGATACACCTTTTTTTCTACTTGTGTATGGAAAATATTATATTTTCGCATTATGGATACTAAGGCAGTTGAAGGGCGACAACCTCTATATACAAGTATACTAGTCATGAAGTCTCCTCACACTTATGCTTACTCGTGGGTATAGGATTAACATAAGAATACAATTTCTTGTCAAATGTAATATGCAAGTGTTTTTGTATTTAATGCTTCCAAAATTTTGTTTTGGATTTGCTCATGACTTGGACATTTGTTTCAGGCTTAGTGTAGGCCGAGTGAGAAGCTGAAGTTCTTTAGCTGAAGAAGCTGAAGTTCTCTCGCATTCCAGTAAGGATTATTTTATTTATTTGGTTGAAGTAAATGTTTGGATCAGGAGAATGGAAACAGTAATCAGGCCATGGAAAAGAGAAGTTGTCCTAGAGATATCATGGTAACATCACTCAAAGATAAGATGGACTGCTTGGCATCAGCATTTTCCTCCAACTCTTTACAGACAGTAAGGCAGATCACTTCCAACAGTACCAAGTTACAGCATGTCTCTTGATCTTTCATTTGGATGGGCATTGGAAAAATAATCAATAGTCTTGATATTAATGCAGATGGAGATAAAAGTCTGCCATCAAACTATTTTCCCATTGTCCTCACCTTAATTCTCTTGAAAGTAATGGAAATGGTCATTAAAAAACCATCTTCTTCACTATCTGGAGATCCATTCCTCCATTCTTGTTCTACAACAGACCTCCTCATTAAGCTTACCCACCTCTGAATACAGGTCATGGAATAATTTGAAGAAACTCACATAATTGACTTTAATATTTCCAAGACATTTGATTGCTGGCATCAATGCCTTCTTACCACGCTAAATTCTTATAGTATCTTATGAGTGGATTGCCAGATTTCTCTCAGGTTAATCATCGCATGGGATAACCTAGGATTCTATGCTCTCATACACACTGTTTGTCCTGTACATAAATGACCATCTGATTTCAAGTCTTATCCTAGTTTTTTGATGACGGAACTCTCCATTCCTCTTCTTCATTTTAGAAAGCTTCAAGATTTTCTTTAACTAGTGTCTTAAGCAATGATCTTCTCACCATTATCAAGTATTTGTGAAGATGATCTATTTAATTTCAGTGCTATTAAAATGTCTTGTCTAATTTCCTGGAAGAAAGATCTTATTTCATCCCCTCTTACTTTTAATAATGATCTGATCTCCAATTCAGATCAGTTTCTCTTCTTGATTGTATACACAAGCAATCCACTAAGATGATCCCTCCATCTCACAGATTATGTCACACTTTCTCCTAAACAATATGCTTCTTATTTTAACAGGTACTTTCACGAGGTACTGCTCCTCCAAATTGACCACTACCATTCTTCTACTTTCCTGTAATCATGTTAGAACACAAGCAACGACTAGTGAAGATCCTTACACATTCTTCTTTCTCCATTATCATGTGGACAAGCACCCTGCACTTGTTTTGTGTTAGGTTGTGAATAAAAAGAATTTTTTTTTATATATCGTTCCTTCTCCATTTTAGGAAGCTTCATCAGATATAAATATCATCAGAAAGCTCAAGTCCATTTCAAATATTGATAAACAAATACTGTAGAAACATCCACATAATCAGCTGGTAGCTTCAGTGGCACATACACAGTGCATCCTACTCTTTGTTAATTGTTGAATTGTGCAGCAGGGCAAAATTTCATGGAAGTTAGGTATGTATTTCTGTATTCAAATTACTTTAAATGTTAGTAGCATTTGTGTCAAGGTGTTCTGGAAAAAAAACTATGTAGAGGATAGCATTGTAATGCTTAGTTAACTAAAATGTTTATTTTTGTTAGATTTCCTGTTTAGTTCTCTCCATCAGAACATTTCATCATGAAGGAGTGTGCATATATAGAGGAGACGACAATAAATCATTGACAGAATTCTTTAAGTTTGTTAAATAGAATTCAGTAGCCTAATATGCATTGTTTCTATAAAAATCACATAGTATATACCAGGCTGAGCACTAGTTACTACTTATTTGTTATTGCTTTATCACGTTTTTCATATTAGACATATTTCTGATATTTGCATTTTATATATAGACAGTCCCCAGGTTATGGATGACCCAACTTATGGCATTCCATACTTACAAACGGACTCCCAAGGCTCTCCATAAGGATAATTAATAATTCGGAAACTAGTTTCTTTCGCACATGCAAAGAAACCTGCACTTCACTGCATTATTGAAGCAGCTCTTCCCATTATTTGAAAGTCAAATTTAAGGGCCTGGGTCACATTTGCCATATTTGAAGATTGGTTCTTGAACTTTTATTACTGCTGTGGAACGTTATTGTTCGTAAAAGAAAATTCCCTTTAAAATTCTGCTTTTGCTGAACAGTGCTCCTGGACATCCAACATCTTTAGATGACCTACACCTTAATGTAAAGGTCATATTTTTACCACCTGACACTAAATCGTTCCCACAGCCAACAGACCAGGATAAGGCTTATTACTTACGGCGTACATTCCGCAAGCAGTCAGATGATGTGATGGCCTTGAGAGAATTATAACATTCATGATGCCATCAAAAACATTGCTGATTCTTAGGAGGAAGTGAAGCAATCAACAATTCAAGGGATGTTGAACAAACTGTGCCCTCAATTCTGTTATGATCAATTTCGTGGCTTCACAGAAAACATCGCCAAAGCTAGAAAAGCTGTGGTGGATAGTGGCAATGCACTGCAATTGGACATCAATGAAAATTGTGTCATTGACTTACTAGAGTCCCATTCACAAGAATTAACCAGTGAAGATCTTATGGAGATAGAGAAGCAGCTGATAGAACCACAAGAATCAGAAGATCCAGAGCCAAAAAAGTTTACAACAAAAGAATTAGCTGATTCCTTTCATCTCATTGCTAAGCTTGAGGAGCAAGATCCTAACATTCAGCTGTTTACAAAGGCTTACCATGCAAGTAGTGAGAACATCAGTTGCTACAAGGCCATTTATGAAGAAAGAAAGAAGGCTGTTAAAATGTGTTGTCTAATTTCCTGGAAGAAAGATCTTATTTCATCCCCCTGTTACTTTTAATAATGATCTGATCTCCAATTAAGATCACTTTCTCTTCTTGATCGTAAGTAAGTGGTAAGCTCCCCTTCTCCAGAAACAGAATCAAATCCTGATTCTCCAGCACCAGGTCCATCCTCTCTAGCATCATCTCCACCATCATCCTCCGATTAATGTTAGCCTACATTCTTTGTCTCAGAAATGCCCCTTCCAGTAAGCAAGAGATTGATGCAACCTTTAATATTCTTTTTTGAAATTTCTCCTATCAAAACTTTTTGTATGAGTTTGTTTTTATGTTCTGTTTGTTTGAATTAAAAGGAAGAGCACAATACTTTCTGTAATTACAGAATAAGGGTATTATTATTACAGTATTACACTGTATTGTTATTGCCACATATGAGCCATTATGGTATTGTTATAATTATTACTGCATGTGCGCTGTTCATCAGGGATCCGAGTTACGTACAATCCATCTTAAAGATCTTCTCAGGAACATATCTCGTTCGTAACCCAGGGACTGCCTGTACTTGAAATTCAGAGAAATTTGTGTTAGATTATAAAGATGATTATTCCATTGTAGGTGCAACATTATTTGTTATTTTTTTCAGATTTTTTGTGTTCAGAATTGCAGGCTGCACGCATGATAACTGTTAATAAGCCAGAAGCAAAAACCTTACAGGTGGAAATGGTGAGTTTTGTATAATCTAAATTTGAAATTTCTGCAAACTAGTTCTAATACTGTTTCATTTTCATCTAGTTTTTGGTCAGTAATATTAAGTTTTGATGCACATTAAATGATTGACTTTCAGTCTTTTTCCATTAGACATTGGTTAATTACAACTTTTGTTTTTTAGATGATAGGCTTGCAAGTTCTCATTTACCAAATTTTAAATGGAAAATCATCCTATATTCATAAAATTAATTGTTTCTTGTTGTTCAACTGTTTTGTCTTCATATTGTCAAGCAGATAGTTTCTTTACTGTCCCTGTAGTCTCTGCATGAATCTTTCCCAACCATGACACAGATGTTTGTCAGCTATCCTCTAACAGTATTAACACTTATGGCATGCTCAATGCCCAGTCTGACACTATCCTGCTAGTTTGATACCTATAGTGGCTTAAAAAAAGTAACGTTTGGTCTTTATAGGAGGATTTTTAGATTGGTACCATCAGGGGATTAAAGATCACATAATATATAGTAGGTTTTGCAGTCCCTTTAGTAGTTAATTCACATTAAAAAAACATAAGTAAATGTGTGGGTGGAAACCGGGTTTCATTTTAATAAGTATATTTTAGATATAGAACATGCCTCAATTTCCATTCAGAGGTTGCAGCCCACTCAGGCCGAGTTAAAGCTGATAAAGTTTATTGGAAACAAAAATTAAAAAGTGCTACAAATTTGAAAAAAATATCTTTTTAAATAATGCTGCAGAAAACTTTATCCTATTCTGTTTTTAATATTGAAATATACAACAGTGGGATAAATACAGTTTGAGAAAGAAACTTTTTGCATTTTTGCAAAAATGAACATATTTGATTCTCTGAATTTCACTGATGTAACTAATTTTATAATATGCATGTTCTAAGAGTGTGTTGGTCTACATATGGACCTTTCTGGGATAGCATCTGTTACCTGGAAAATTCATTATTTGAGTATTAATATTTCATCTAAGTATTGCTAGTTCACAAAAACAATCAGAATTTTTTTCCTCAAATACTGACAACTACTTAAAAAATTTGAGATGGTTATATGGTACGTATGGTATTGAAACATGGCCACTAACAAAAACGAATGATCAAGACTGGATTGCAGTGAGAGTAGTAGAAAGATCATCATCATACCTGTCAAGTATTTAGGCCTAGAGTGCCTGTTCCAGCTTAGAAGTCATCGTTGAATCTCTTAAGAGGACATCCTGGTTTTCTTTTTTTCCTAATGGTTTGTAATTTAAGGCTTTTGGTAATCTTTCTGTTTTTATTCTTTCAATGTGTTTCATCCACTTAGGTTTGTATTCTTTAATTTTTTCTATTAGTGATTCCTGATTTATTTCTTTTGTGATCAAATAGAGTATACTTTGCAGTTTTTCTCATAAACTTAATTTCAGCTGTTATTAATCTTTTTTTTTTATTTTGTTTTATTGTCCAGATTTCACTTCCATACAATAGGACTGGTAGGGCTAACGTATTGTATACTTTTAGTCTGGCTTGTTTTTGAACAAGGTTAGGTTTAAATATAGAGTTAATTACACCTGCTATTTTTAAATAATTTGCAATTTTTAGGTTTATATCTTTTTCATTTTCATATGTAATTATACATCCTAGATAGTTAAATGAATTCACCTGTTCTAAAATATTATCTATTACTATTTTAGCTCTTACTGGATCTTGCCCTTTAAAGGCCATCATTTTTGATTTTTCTGTTGATATTATCATTCCATAATCTTTGGCAATCTCATTTAAATTTAAAATATCTTTCTGTAAGTTATCTTCAGAATTTCTAATTATTATTTGGTCATAAGCAAAAAAGGAGAGTGTTAAAGTTCACGGTAGGAGAAAGCTTAATACTTTGATAGAAATTTTTATTCCATTTAATTAGTATTTCATTTAGATAAATATTAGATTTATTGAAACGGGACATCCTTTTGGCTACAGTGTGCAAAATAAAAATTGAGAAGATGGCAAAATATTCTAGAGCTATTTGAAAAAGCTTGGAAATTGAGGAAAGAGTAGTGCAAAAGAAGATCAAGATATTCTAGATGTGTGGAGAGATTACTTTGAAAGATTGTTCTATCACTTCTTGTTTCATTTAACAGTGGTAGAAAATGGTAAAGAGAAATGTACTCAGTGTCTATCAATACACGAGGTAGAAAAGCCATTTCAAGGAATAAGCCGAAAGAAATTTTCTGAGAAATTGTACTGTGGAATAAGTTTACTCATCAGCTATGGAAACCCTTCTCTTTGAATGGTCGCACAAGATAGGGGAGGGGGGGCATTTCCCATTTGGTTGTGTTTGTTATGATCAGGGGCGCGCCAGTAGTGTCCGGTGCCTGTGTGCAAAACTTTAGTTGGCACCCCTATACCCCCCCCCCCCAATTAAAAAAAAAAAAACACTTTATAAAAACGTTATTTTTAATATTTGATGCTGTTGGATCCTACTTCGTCTTAATCTATACCTTGGATCCGTCATGATTACTATTACGATGTTCTTAACCAAAATAGAAGGTTGCTAGTTGATTTCTAATTCAAATATAGAGAAAATTTGTATTTAAAGACTGCGCCACTCTATATATGAATTAGTTCAGGAACTGAAGAAAAACCAACTCACAACTATCTCTCCTTTATATGATATTATTATATATACTGGCCGAGAATATTTAACTTACTTAATTTACCCGCATTGGTTCGAATATTTAATGAATGGTGCAGTAAAAGAGATTCAGGCAAAACACAACTTTTGATTAACAAAAACAAACATTTAATTTTAAAATCACAAATTTTACACTTAAATTCAAATCAGTAATTAAGATATCACAAACATTTTAACTTCTCTGATAAATTCAATCATACAACTCAGACAATGATAAATCTGTTATCTCTATAATACAGTCTTCTCACAGTTCCTTAAGTTCCAAATATGACAAAATTTGCAGTAACACCTCTTCACAAACAAACACTTTTAAATTTACACTTCAGCTAATTTCCGCAATAGTTACTGTTAGTATAGGGAAATTCTGGGACGAAACTCACACGCTTCTCTGTATAGAATTATTAAAGGTTGGAATAATCTTACCGATAATCTTCTATCTTCATCTACTTATACATATACACTTTTTACAACTGTAAACACTTTAAACAGTAAACGGCACTCATTAAATAAATTCTTCTAAGCAACAACTGAATTAATCATCAGTCACAATACGCATAAATAAACGTTGTTGCACAAAGTACTACTGATCACTCATGAAATGAGGCAACACACAATAATTCCTTAACTTTAGGTTTTATATGCACAGTTGTTCATTCCTCCAGCATTCAATTAATTCTTTAGGCCCCATAATTCTAAACACAGCTAACGGTAAACTTCAATTTTACAGCCTCTACTATTCTAGTAACTCTGTGCTTTATTTCAAGATTCTGTGTGTCCTTGACAGGTCGGCCCTGAAATTAAATATCAACTCAAGTATTGCTAGTCTATTCAGTAGTCACTCAGCTGTCTTCTGTAGCTATAATTGTTATTCTACAACTTATTAGCTAACGGCCTCTCGACTAGTAGACTTTATTTAGCTGCTTGAGTGACTTGCCGACTTGCTATTATCGCACTGTGATTCCCGAATGCCAAATGCTCCGATTCTAACCTAATGCCAATCCTCTCCTTTCTCTCTCTAATCTATTTCTCTCTTAATAATAATAATTTCCAGCGTTCTTCCTTTTTATATTCATTCTTCCCGCCTAAATTATTCTCATGATTTCTTTCTAAAACTCTTTTCAATAAACCTTCTCCCCACGTGCTGTTCCAAAACGTGCTCGCTCACTTACATACGTCTCTAAGACAAAAAAACAAAACATAATAAAATTGAGCTATTACATAACGTTAAATTTCTACAAATAGGAATAAATAGAGAATATTTACATTTCAATTAATGCGCAGTTAAATTATCAAATACAAATTCTTATAATATTAACATAGTAATAATTAAAATAGCTTAATAATATTTAATGCAGTCTTTTCATTATTAATACATATATCTTTGATTAAACAATTAGATATTAGACAAAATTAAGGTAGTTATATGAATATTAAAATTGTAAAATGAGTTGTTTACATTAAATAATATTTACAAGTCTAGCCTTTGTGATGGAAGAGCATGTTGGATTCTGAAGCAAATAATAATTACTCCAATCTCTATATATTCAGAATCCAACAATGCCAATAAAGTGAGTATTTCATTTTGAATTTTATCTCCTAAATAGGAGGGCATATTTTTAAAGTCAGGATCATTAGCTACACGTCGTGTGCGTTCCGATATAAAAGGATCAAACTTTTCTAACTTCATAATGCATTTTAAAAAATTGCCATTGTTGTGATCGTAAAGTTTATTGCTTACCACCAAGAGCTAGATTTTGTTTGCCTAAAAACTGTACTATAAAAATTATTATTTTTATAACTTCATACCAACATTTCCTTTCATTATCTAAAACTGTTTGTTGCAAATGATCAATACAAGTTTTATTTTTTAAGGATGTAATTAATTCTGTCCATTTTTTGTAATTGTTCAAATGATTTAAATTTTTCTCGTGACGATTCAGGTACATTGCAAGATGTTGCCTATATTCTGCTGATAACAGCAGAATATAGAATAAAGTTAAAAACAGCAGCAGATTTTCTTATATATGTTTAGAGCAAATGCGAGTGTAAACAAGATTAAACAAATTCAAACGCACGTCGTCCTGTAAACAGTAAACTCATGCAAGTTCAAGTTTTTACTTGTTTATGCTGAACTACTTGTTAGAACTAGGATCAGAATAAAATAAGATCTTAAGGAATAATAAAAAATAAGTGATTATAAATAATCTGTAAAACAAATCTATAAAATATAATTAAAATTTAAATAAAAATGTAATTTATTTTGATATAATTAATGAATAATTTTTTTTTAAGTATTCCCTCCTCACCTGAAATCTTTGGTGCCTTTACTATCTTGGTGCGTGTGTGCATCGCACACATTGCACATATTGCTGCCATGCCCCTGGTTACGATGCATGTAACAGGAATTCTTCTGCTTCAGCCAGCCAAATACTGAAGCAAAACTGAATATTCTGCACATCCCTACATTAAACACCTGTTATGTTTGGCTGACATTTCCTCTCCCATTTTATTTAAGTTGACACACTTCAGTTCTCTTCTAAAATCTTCATTTTTAATATAATTCTGCAAGATGTCATCTGTTTACCCCCTAATTTTTCTCAATATCTCTGATGCAATCTTTGTCAAATTTTTTTTTTCATTTCCAACCTGACTCTCATATCCATAAGTTGAAATTGCTTTTAATGTACTAGTTTAAGATGTATTGTCTTATATTACAGTGCAGTGTTTTGACTAATCTCTTCATTATTCCATATTACTCTATTTACTTGGCACTCCATCACGCTAACTTTGCTTAAGTTTTTGGTGTATTTCCATATTTGCCATGTTCCATGTAAACTGGCCTAAATAGCTGAAATATTTTATATGTTCTATTGGTTCTCCATGTTATTGTTTTCATAGTTTTAGTTTTCATTGTTAATTTTTGTGCTAATTGTGTTACTGCAGTTATTTGATTTAGTGAATGATTTAGAAGAATAACATCTACATAAAGTAAAGAGCTCAGTTCAATCTCTCAGATCTTGATATATTTAATGCTACATTTCTTTTATAATGCAATCCATATATTGCATGAATAACACATACAAGAAGGTAGTCTTATATCAGATTTTACTGCACTCCATCTTCTTGTTTAAGTTTGAATAATGGCTAACCGTGAGCAGACATATAAATACAAAATTAATAATGGAAAAACTCACGTAAAAAGATTATTTAATAGTATAATTTTCACCTTCGTGTCACAGGCATCTTCAGTGCATTTTAAGCTCAAATTAAACAAAGCTAACAATTCATAAAAGCACCACCTAAGTAGCTAGTGTAAGATAACTAAAAAGGTCAATAAATTTCCTAACAAAAAAAAAAAAATTATATATACAATAAAAAGTTAGGAAAGATTAACTGAATTATAAAGTACTATCTCCCATAAAGGGGATAGACGTAAACCATCAGATCTGTTTAAGTTAGGCGAGTGAAGTAAAGTTTCACATGTTTCTTTATAAAGCTGTTCCATGAGGAACCAACTTTTGTGGAGGACTTGTCTTTTTCCAATCAACTCTATGTCTAGTGATCATGGCATGTTCTGCAAGTCCAGACTGTTCAGCTTGAATATTGTTCTTCTAGCCGAATAGAGGCAGATCTTCCTGTTTGTCCAAAATAAAATAATCCACAAGAGCAAGGAATCTGGTAAACACCTGGATAATTAAAATGTGGAAGCTTGTCCTTAGGAGAAGTGAGAAAGGTGGAGATTTTTCTGAATAGTCAAAAGGCAACAAAAATATTCAGTGGTTTTAAAACTTTTGCTATACGTTCACTAATGCCTTGTACATAGGTGATAGGAATGCACATTATTTCTTCTGTATTTGAAGAGGAAGACATTAAAACTACCCAAAGCTTTTTTGATGAAGGAATTTTTATATCCATTAGATAGAAAGGAAGAAGTAATATATTGTAGATCTTTCTGTAATAGATCGTCTGAAGAACAAAAGGAGTGGGCACGATGAACCAGTGTTTTAATAGTTCCTGCCTTTTGACCAGGATGGTGATGAGATTCAGCATGGATATAATGGCCTGTATGAGTCTTCTTTCTATAGACTGAGAAATGTTGGTTACCATCTGGTTGACGAAGAATTAAAAAATCTAAAAAAGCTAACTGCTTATTTGATTCTACTTCTAAGGTGAACTGGATCCTAGGATGAAGTGCGTTTAAGTTATTCAAGGTAGGAAGGAATATGAGAAAAAAATGTCTCTATTACTCTGTGACTATTTAACTTATAGGCCTCTTACATCAGATCCTACCGGGAGCCAATTGAAGAAACTTAATTCTCTTATAGATAATGTATCTACATGGAATGAAGATCAAAAGAAAAAACTTAAAACTTCTTCGGTGTTCCACCTAGATTGTATGGTCTTCCGAAAGTTCATAAATCAGGCATTCTGTTGAGGCCAGTTGCAGATTGCATAGGTTGTCCCACTTACAAAATCTCAAAATTTTTATCAAATTTACTCTCCACTTCAACTAGAAGAACCGATACTTATATAAAAAATACTTTGGATTTCAAAAATAAAATTTCAGATCTTCATTTGGTCGTTTCTGATATCATGATCAGTTTAGATGTTGTTTCTTTATTTACAAATGTGCCTCTTTCTGAAAGCATTGAATTACTGCAACAAGAATTTCCTTCAGACATCGTAAAATCATTTGATTTTGTAATACATTCTGGTTATTTTGTCCTTTTAAAATAAGTTATATCAACAAATTGAAGGAACAGCAATGGGCAATCCTCTTTCTCCTGCTATCTCCAATTTCTTTATGGAACATTTTGAACAATGTATCTTTGACAACATTTCTCTCAGACCATCTCATTGGTTCAGATATGTCGATGACATTTTTGCTATATGGAATGGCTCTTCTGATGAACTTCAACAATTTCTCACTAAGTTAAATGCACTTCATCCTAGGATCCAGTTTACCCTAGAAGTAGAATCAAATAAGCAGTTAATGTTTATGGGAGATGGTACTTTTTTTTTATTAGGAAATTTATTGACCTTTTTAGTTATCTTACACTAGCTACTTAGGTGGTGCTTTTTGGAATTGTCAGTTATTATTTAATTTGAGCATAAATGTACTGAAGATGCCTGGAACACAGAGGCAAAAATTATACCATTAAATAATCTTTTTACGTGAGTTTTTCCGTTATTAATTTTGTATTTATCTTCTTGTTTTTCCTTCAAATGTACATTATAGATTACTCTTTAATATCCCATTTACACTATATAACTGTCATTTTAAAGTGTTTTTGTTTTTCTCTTGGCATCTTGTAATGGTTTTTCAGTTTCTACAAAACTAGAAATTTTTTGCTTTTAAATATTAAATGTAAGAATCCATACCCACACACATACTAGATTAAGAAAGCAGAGGATACCCCACTGCTTTGGCAAGAATTGATATTCAGAATTAACACTTAACCTTATAAATTCAAGGAGCTATAAAAACTTGTTCAGGAGTAGGCTTTTCCAAACATCCATACTCATGGTGTGATTTAAACCACAACCTGTTGGTTGGAGAGCAGTTGTGCTATCCACTTGGCCATCTAGGCTGGTGATTTTTCTCTGTATTCTCTCAGTATAGCTTCTGATTTATTTTCCAGGAACCTTTGATATGATTTTTTTATTTTCTAGGACTTCACTTTATTTTCATGAGTCCACTAGAATTCTGATTTTTCTGTCCATTGTTTAAGTGGGAAATATCTTAGCTGGCATGATATCTCATCATATTGTATAATCATTTTTGTTTTGGATTTAAGCTGATGCAGATTATAATTTGTGGCTAGAAGAAGTTCTCTACATTCCTTGCAAGACTGTGTGGAGGTATCTTCCCCACAACCCATATTTCTGAAATACGTTGCTCGTTTTGCTATTTAGTAACCAACAGGAAATATTTTTTTCATTTTTTATCCTGCTCATGAAAAATCATCACTTTTTATATGAAATCTCATGTACATTTATATTTTAGTCAATTCTGAAAAATTATTTCCATTTATTAAACTTCTTTTACTACCAGCAGATTTATGGGATATTATCGATAGACTTAGATTCAACAAAACCGTAGCTGTTTCCAATAAAAAGAAATATAATTTGATTAAAAAATTTAACTTGCTTCAACAAGAAAAAGAAAAACATCTAGCCCACTCAAAAATTGTCATTAATCTTTCCTCCACAGCCTTATCTAGCATCTAAAAGAATCTCTTAGTGAGATGTTTTAATTTTGCCTTATCCTCACAGAACATTTCAAAGGTACACATTGAAAAAAAGAATATGCAATCTTTCAAGAGACTGCAGACTCCATTCACATTAAAACTTCAGCTTTATTACTTAAAACTAAATTATCATCTACAAACATACTGAAATTGGAGTTAACAGCTCCTAAAGAATCACGATGAGATAAAAACACAGTAATAGTTACACCAGGCCAGTTGAATGCAACAGTGGTTATGAACACATTCTAACACTTACTTATACTTAGACAAGGATCCCACATGGCATACTCATAATGAAACTGATGATTTGATCAAAAAGTTACCTAATTGGCCTGAAGAATTTTTAAAAAAATTTATCATCTAAACATCTATTACTCCCAAGAGTTTATAGAGTACCAAAATGCACAAAAAAAGATATTCCGTTACAGCCACTTGTAAATGGGAGAGATTCCCCAACTTCAAACTTGGCAAAGCATCTGTCGAACCTGGTAGCTCTGCACATAGGAAAGACATAATCATATGTGAAGAATAGCTTACATTTATTGAAAAGGTAAGATTTAAGTATAGACCTTTCTGACATCATAGCAAGTTCAGATGTAGTCAGTCTCTTCACAATGTACCTAGGGATGACACAGTGGCAGTGGTGTATCTAGGGGATGGTGGAGGGCACGGTCCGTCCCGGGTGACACTATGGACCTTTTTGAACTTTTGCAGTATATTCTAAAATACAGCCTCGAGAACTTAGTTCCAAATATTGTAATACTACTGTGAATTTTCCTCACATTTGCTGTAAGTGTTGCTAGTTGTGAGAGGAATTTTTCTAAATTAAAATTGATTAACAATTACCTACATTACTATGAAATAGACTTCGCCAATTCCATTCGACGATTTTGCTAACAGAAAAGCAAGAAAAATAACATTTTTCTTGCTTTTAGAATGTTGGAATTAACGTTTTATTACAAAAATAAACATAGTGTTTTAATTTATTTCCCTAAATTTTCCAAAAAGTTGTTTTTCCCACCAGACAAACTATTCAAATGCTGTATGGAAAACACTTTTTTTCATATTTCAGGACAAACATTGGGAACAGAAAGAATTTGCTATGGGTTCCCCTGCCTATCTCTAGCCCTGACCAACCTCTTTATGGAAAATTTTGAAACAAATGCTATTAAAAACATCACAAGAAGCCAAAAACTTGGTTACATTACATCGATGATATTTTTGTTATTTGGGCAGGAATAATGGATAACTTAGTTCATTTCAAAGACTATTTAAACAGCTTGCATCCCAATATAAAATTCACTCTTGAACTAGAAAATCACAAAAAAGTTACCATTCCTTAATATCCTTGTCAAAATAAACAAAGAAAGCAAAAGATTGTCCTTTTCAGTATACAGAAAATCTACCACAACTGGAATATTTTTGCATGCCACTTCACACCATCTTCCATTACAAAGATTGGCATGATTAAAACATTATGAGATAGAGCATACAATATGTCCAGTACATCAATTAACAGGAATAAACTGCACTACCTGAGACATAACCTCATCCTCAATGGGGTATGAATGTAATACGATCAACAAAATTCTTAATACACCTTCAACAGCTCTTTTGCTTAAGATTTTAAAAATGCAGTCATGCTTCCTTGCATCAAGAATGTTACAAAGTGGCAAAGTTACTCCATCATTAGAACATGAAAGTGGCTTTTTACCATTACATAAAATCTCCAGATTCTTACATCCACCTAAACCTCTACATCATGAAAAAAAACAGGTGTTTATGAGAGTCATTGCTTTTGCAACATTTGCTCTGTAGGCCTAATGGGAAGTCTTGGTAGATCCACATACCTGAATACAATAAGAGACAAAAAAAAAAAAAAAAAAAAAAAGAACACAGCATAAATCAGGTTTGGTCCCATAAAACTACCATAGGCTATCAAGTAGTTTGGCAACAAACAAAAACAAAATGTGGGGATCCTTAGCATTTGGAAGGTTTCCTTGAACTTTCTTGTAAAACAATTATGATCATATAAGCTTCAAGGAAGCCTTCCAAATGCTAAGGATCCCCACACAATCTAACAAAAATCAATGCTTAATCCTAACACCAAGATTGATCTGCTTTCATTAAAATTCTAACTGTCATGGACCTAGGATATGGCACATGCAATGCTACAGAATGTGACAGCAACAGCTAGCATTGTTTCAACATGTATATAGTAATTAATTTGTTTTTTTAATTCTGGTTACTTATATGTACCAATTGTGGAGTTCTGATACCATCTAGTATGTGTAGTTAATAGTACAACTATTTTTTTGTACAACCTTTGCTAATACCCCTGACAACATATGACTTACAAAACTTTTAGTGTTATATTTGTTTAGTTTTATTGAACTTGTTATTTATCTAAAATAAGGGTCAAAGCTGTATAACTGAGAGGAGACCTCCACATAGCCTTTAAAGGAATGCAGAGAACCGACCAGGGCTTCTGACCTAATGTCCAATCCTCACCTTCTCGTGGTGCACCCTGTTGGGTATCTACTTTGATACTGAACGAACGAGGATGCTCTGGCAATTTGGGATTTAGCCGACCAAATCGTATTCTTATTGGTTAAACCAAAATAAAAAATGATGGTACAACATGACAAAATTTCATGCCAGCTGAGGCGTCGCCTGGTTAAACAAGGCCCCCGTTGTTTTCGCCAGGGAACCAGGGCGAACAGCAAAAAGTCAGCTACTGGAACAAATCTGAAAATAAACCCCAACTCAACATCACCAGAGTTAAAGATCGGTACTATCAATGTAAGACGCCTGAATGGCAAAGAAATGGAGCTAGCTGAGGAATTAGATAAGTACCATATCGACATAATAGGGGTGACTGAAACAAAAAAGACCAAAACTGGTGAGATCTTTCTGAGCATTAAATACAAAATGTTATATTCAGGCAATGACAATCAAGGAAAAGAAGGAGTAGCCATAGTATTCAACACAAAATACGAGGCTAATCTTCTTGAATGGCAGTCAGTCTCAAGTAGAGTAATGTGGGAAATACGATAATGGGGAACTGGACAATGAGACTTATTTGTGCCTATGGTCCCACAGAAGGTTCAACGAAGGTAGAAGTGGAGGAATTTTTTGATGCTTTAGAAAAAGCAACTGACACAATGAAAAAGGAAAAGTTGGTCCTTGTTGGAGATCTAAATAGCAGAGTAGGAAATGATTGTGAGACATACAAAAATATTTTGGGAAACTTTGGAGAAAAGAGCAAAGCTAATAATAATGGCAAATATCTGTTGGATTTCTGCTCAGGACATGGACTGGTTATTACTAACACTATGTTCCAACATAAAAATATGCACAAATTCACATGGAGAGAAGAAGCAAGGAATAAGAAAAGTCTCATTGACTATGTTATTGTTGATGGTGATGTTTTTTCCCTGGTACAGGACACCAGAGTGTACAGAGGATTTAAAATTGGAAGTAATCACTATTTAGTCTTGAGCAGGATAAAATTGAATTTCATATTGAAAAGAATAACATGTAAGAAAGTTTTAAAGCGAATAAAAGTTGAGCAGCTCTCATATGTGAACTGTAGACTAAAATACAGAAAGATTATTGAAAAGAAAATGAAAGAGTTTGAGAATAGGAATCAAACCTTGGAGATTCGGTGGCAAACTCTGAAGAAAACATTGATTGATTCTGCCAGAGAGGCATGTGGTGAGGTTGTGTGCAAGGATAAAAAAATCAGAACTCCCTGGTGGACACAGGAAGTTAAAGAGGCAGTGAAGGAAAAGAAGAAAGCATATCAAAAGTTCCTGGCAAATAAGTCAGCTTTTACTCTTACAGAATACAGAAATAAATGTAAGAAAGCTAAACAGTGTGTAAAACTAGCTAAACAAAAGTCATGGGAGGACTTTGGCAAGAATATAGAAAATAAATATCAAGAAGGTGGCAAGATATTCTGGAGGTTGTTGAAGAAGCTTAGGAAAGAGTGCTGTAAAAGGAGTTAGAGATGATAAAGGTGACATGAAAACAGGAGAAAAAGATATCCTTGAAGTATGGAGTAATTACTTTGAAAAACTGCTAAATGAAACAAGCAGTGATGACAGCACAGTGATAAAAAAACACTGACCAGGCATGCAGTCAGGAATACATATCCATACTTGAAGTAGAAAAAGCCATCAAAGGCTTGAAATGTGGAAAGGCAGCAGGAGTAGATGATATTCAACCAGAAATGCTGAAGTATGGTGGTATAAAAGTCTTACAGTGGCTGCACTGCATAGTTCAGAAAGCCTGGACAGAGGGACGAATTCCCGATGATTGGAGTAGTGCTCTCATAGTACCCATATATAAAAAGGGAAATAAAACTGAATGTGAGAATAACAGAGGTATTTCCCTACTGAGTGTTCCTGGCAAGATCTATGCAAGTATACTTGAGAAACGGTTGAGAAGAATTGTGGAAGAAAAGCTTGGTGAAGAACAAGCTGGATTCAGGCCAAATAGAGGCTGTCAGGATCAGATCTTCACTTTACGACAAATAGTTGAGAAAGCATGGGGATACAACAAAGATCTGTATTTAAGTTTTGTCGATTTGGAAAAGGCATATGACAAGGTGCCAAGAGAGAAGCTATTCAATACGCTGCAGTTATATGGTGTCAATGGGGCATTATATCAAGCAATACTTAGTCTTTATTTGAGTTGTAAGTCAGCAGTTAGAATTGAAGGAAGTACAGGAAGATGGTTTAATGTTAAATCTGGTGTGAGACAAGGATGTACATTATCCACTCTGTTATTCATTATCTATATGGATCACATTATGAAGGAATGTGGTATTAAACCTGATATCAAAATTGGAGATGTTGTTATACTTCTAAATAAATCCGCTACAAGTCTGCAAGATTCTCTGACTAAATTGAATAGCTGTTATAATAGATATGGTATGAAGGTCAGCAATAAAAAGGCAAAGACAATGAAAATAGGCAGAATCATTGAAAATGTCAACTGTGTTGTGAATGGAGAACCTGTGGAACAAGTAAAACTTCAGTAAAAATCGTGACTTAGGCACGATTTTTACTGAAGATGGTAAATTAAATATAGAAATAGACAACAGAATCAGCAAACATGGTATGGTGGGAAGTTAATTGAATAAATTCATATGGAATAAGAAAGAAATTAGTTGGAACACTAAATTAGCTGTATTGTATACAGCTAATTTAGTGTTCCAATTCAGTGTTCCTGTCTTGTATACAAAAATTGTATACAAGACAGTGTTCAAACCAGTTTTAACTTATGGATCTGAGAGCTGGGTCAGAAGTAAAACACTTCACCAAAGACCGCAGATATGAGAGTTCCTGAGAAAGATTAGAGGCGTGAACAGATGGGATCAATGGCAATATCATATTAAAAATGAGGATATTAGGAAAGAACTTGACATTGTCAGCATCCAGGATTGCGTTAGCAGAGCTAATCTCAGGTGGTATGGTCACTTAAATAGAATGGGAGAGGAAAGATTAGCAAAACAAGTGTTCTCTGCCAGGTTGGCAGGAAAACGACCCAGAGGAAGACCAAGATATAGGTGGATTGATACGGTACAAAGTGCCTTAGATGATAGAAATATAAGATCTGATAATGTTGGAGTCTTGACAAGTAACAGACTGATTTGGAGGAAATTTGTAGATAGGAAGTTAGTAATGATGTAATTTTTTCATGTAGTACTGTCATATCCAGTACACCCCTTGAGGGTATATGGCAGGAATTTGATGATGATGAAATGTTGGGCTTGTTACCAGACGCTGTCTACTAAACTCTATTATAAAATTAGTTTAATCCTTTATTCAAGTGTGAGCAAACAAAGTTTGCACCTGAAAGTATCTTCAGGACTGGGGTAAGGTGATACAACACCAGGTAACTCGTTGCAAAGGTGGAGCAAGCTACCAACTCTCCTATCTCTGTATCTCCTATAATGTAATGCAAAACATCTCCTTGTGGATATGTCTATCTAATGTTATGCATTAAGGGAAGGGCCAATACCCAGACTAGTTTCGACCTTTATTGAGGTCTCTTCAGTGGGAGCCAGGCCCAAGTGGAGATGGCTTTATCCAAGTGTGAGCAAACTTTGTTTTCTCACACTTGGATAAAGGATTAAACTAATTTTATTATATTAGCCTGATATCTCCACTTGGTATATCTCCACTTGATATATCCAAGTGTGAGCAAACTTTGTTTGCTCACACTTGGATAAAGGATTAAACTAATTTTATTATATTAGCCTGATATCTCCACTTGGGCCTGGCTCCCACTGAAGAGACCTCAATAAAGGTCGAAACTAGTCTGGGTAATGGCCCTTCCCTTAATGCATAACATTAGACATATCCGCAAGGAGATGTGTTTTGCATTATAGGAGATAGAGATAGGAGTGTTGGTAGCTTGCTCCACCTTTGCAACGAGTTGCCCGGTGTTGTACCACCTTACCCTAGTCCTGAAGATACTTTCAGGTGCAAACTTTGTTTGCTCACACTTGGATAAAGGATTAAACTAATTTTATTATACTCTAACCAAGTGAAAAATAAACTTTCAGCATCTTTCTCTAAATCCAGAGTAATTTATTAAAAAAGGGTGGCATGCCATTTAGCAGCTGCTATAGGTAGAGATGACCTGCTAATGCTTCTGCCTGATATCTTCACTTGGGCCTGGCTCCCACTGAAGAGACCTCAATAAACGTCGAAACTAGTCTGGGTAATGGCCCTTCCCTTAATGCATAACATTAGACATATCCGCAAGGAGATGTTTTGCATTACATTATAGGAGATACTGAGATAGGAGTGTTGGTAGCTTGCTCCACCTTTGCAACGAGTTGCCCTGGTATTGTATCACCTTACCCCAATCCTGAAGATACTTTCAGGTGCAAACTTTGTTTGCTCACACTTGGATAAAGGATTAAACTAATTTTATTATACTCTAACCAAGTGAAAAATAAACTTTCAACATCTACCAAACTCCTTTTTCCTATCTCATAAATCATTAATATGTCTAATACATACTTCTCTTTAAAGTCTTGTTTTGAAGCATATTTTCCTTGAATGACTTCTCTTGCACATTTCCACAGTTGGTTTCCTTCCGCCTAGCCCATCATACCCATTTTTTTATTTGATTTATTTTTTTTATTGTCATTTGTCTTTTGCAGATATCTGCTTCACATCTGTCTGCAGTTTTTTCTCATAGTTAATATCTTTATGTTAATTCTACTTTCCATTTTCCAATTTTTTTTTAATTTTTTTTTTATTTATTTATTATTTTTTTTTTTAAGTAACATATACGAGGGTGATATGAAAAGTTCTTGGCTTAAATAAAAAAACGAATTTATAATTTGAAAATTATTTTTATTTTTCAATTTTTCAACATAATCTCCCTTAAGACTAATACATTTATTCCAGCGATGCTCCAGCGCCATTATCCCGACCCTGTAGTGGTTCTCAGTAAGATCTGCAAACCCATCTACAGCTGCAATCACCTCTTGATTTGAAGGAAAATGCTAAAGGAAGAGTTTTAGTTTTGGGAAGAGATAGAAGTCAGGGGAACCAAATCTGGGGAATAGGGTGGATGTTCCAACAATTCATAGCGCAGATCCCTTAATTTTCCTATTGCCAAAACACCTTTGTTGGCAGGTGCATTGTCCTGATGAAAGATGATTTTTTCTTCTGCAAACCAGGTCTTTTCTCGCAAATTTTTTCATCTAGTCTGGTTAAAAGATCAGAATAATATTCCCCAGTTATTGTTTTACCCTTTTCAAGATAATTAATAAACAAAATGCCTTTAGCATCCCAAAACACCGATGCCATGACCTTTCCTACTGATGGAACCGAATTTGTCTTTGGCCATGAACAACTGGCTTCTGTCCATTGTTTTGACTGCTGTTTGGATTTTGGTGTGTATTGGTGAATCCAATCTCATCCATAGTAATAAATCGACGCACAAAATCAGTTTTAATCTTGTTTAAATGTTCCAAGCACTGTTCAGAGATTTTCATGCTAGTGCGTTTTTGATCTGCTGTGAGCAAGTGCGGCACCAATCTTGTGCAGAGCTATTTCATTTGCAATTCTTCATGCAAAAAATATCCTATATGTTCTTTTGAAATGCCTATTGTCTCAGCAATTTCACGCACTTTTGACTCGCTGGTCATCCAACATATCATGCACTTAATCAATGATTTCTGGTGTTGTTACACTTTTTGGACGTCCTTCACGTGGATCATCTTCAAGGCTGGTACTGCCATGTTTAAACTCGGCAGCCCATTTCTTAATTGTTGAAAATGAAGGAGAAGAGTGCCCATAAACTATTTTGATCTTCGAATGAATTTTTCCATTAAGCTTTCTTTTAGAAAAAGTTTTATAACCACACGATACTCAATTTTATCCATTTCAAGAGATGCAGACAACACTTTTGCTTCAGACAGCTGTATAAAACAAATTACTTGATAGAATGACTTGCAATTTCACATGGATGCTTATGAGAGATGTACCAACTTAAAAAAAAAAAGATCTTGCCAATAGTGTTGTCGTCTATGGTCAAGGGCGAGAACATTTCAGACCATCCTCATAATTGTGTAATTATGGTTTCTCCAACTGCATTTTTTGTTTATTATATTTTATTATTATTATAAATAATAATAGTTTATTATTGTTACATAATATGAAAAAACATACTAGTAAGAAAAATGTTTTTATATACCTGTGAGATTAAAAAAAATCTTCATGCTTATTTGCTGTATATACACTGTAACATGATGTATAAATGTTTGTTATAATATCATTAAGATAAAAAATTTAGAACTGGTTACCATGTATTGATATGTAGGTCACTATATATTTTATCTAAAAAAAAACACTGATTTTAAATCATTTCAGCAAGAAAGTCCAACAGCTCATGATCTTAAAGGAATGTTGATTGCTTTAAATTTCTCTAAACCACCGGTGAATATTACACCTAAACAGCTTTTTAGTAAGGTTGAAACAAAGGTAAAACTTTTATTTTTTATTTTATTTTTTTTTAAATTTAATTTAATTTTTTATTTAATATTATTTTATATTGTGTGTAATGTTTTTATTTTCAAGATTTGTTGTGAGATAGGCATTGTTGACTTATGACTATTTAGACTTGCTGGTTTGAACTCATTATAGGGTTTAATGGAATAAATGGTGAATCCATAGTAATAAATTTACAGCATATATAAATAAACAACACAATTAATCTCTTCTATATTTCATTTCAGTCACTGAGATATTGTCAGGGAAGCAATATTAAAATTGCACAAACAATAAGGAAATGATTAGGCTAAAAGCCTAAAGTCCTATGAGGAATGCCTTCTATGGGAGCTATTGGCCAGCTTAGCTGTGTTGGGCAGGAGACCTAAGAATTATCAGCAACAATTTCCTGATATGTATCCTCAAGTAGCGTTCAGGATACTATGACAGCACTACGTTGATTATATTTATATTATTATTAATCTCCTATTCACAATTTTCCTCCAAACTAGTCTGTTAATTCTCAGCACTCTAATACTGTCATCCTAACATTTCGTGCTTCTAAGGCACTTCTGACTGAATCAATTCACTTGGATCTTGGTCTTCCTCTAGGTCTCTTTCCTGCCATTTTGCATCAAACTTGTTTTGCTAACCCATTTTATTTAAGTGGCCATATCCTTAGGTTAGCTCTGCTTACGCATTTTTGAATGCTAACAATGTAAGTTTTTTCTAATATCTTCCTTTTTAATATTATTTTGACAATGATGCCATCTGTTCACTCTCCTAATTTTTCTCAAACTCCTCATATCTGTGGTCACTAGTCTTTAATCAAGTGCTTTATTTCTAATCAAATTGTCAAATCCATAACTTAAAAAAACTGGTTTAAACACTGTCTTGTATACTGCTAGTTTAGTGTTTAGTTTAGTGCAAACAGATATATTTAACATAACTTAGCCAGTTTTGTTGTAAAAAGTGCTGCATTTGAAGAAATCGCAAAGCTTCAATAAACATATCAACAATGTTGCAGTCAAAGGAAAAAGAAGACTAAATATCATAAAAAGTATCTCAGGTAAAGAGTGGGGAGTTGATGCCAAAACCTTGAAAGTCACATATACCTCTATTATCCGTCCCATAATGGAATATGCTTCACCAATCTGGATGCAAACATCACAAACCAGTTTAGACAAGCTTATAAAAATTCAGAAAAATGCAGCTAAAATCATATGTGGACTAACGAATGCAACTCCTGGAAAAATGGCAGAATTCCAATCCAACCTTGTTCCTTTAAAAATTAGGTGGCAAGAAAATCTTACCAAATTTGTAGAAAAAAGAGCCAGCATTGCACATCATAGAACAAGTGAACTTTTTAAAAACTGGAAACCAACAAACAGAATAAAGAAAAAATCAACAATGCATGAAATCATAGAAAATGAAATTCCCTTGGATTGTCCAAATAAAATAGCCGACTACCCATATTTCCTCCAAATCAAGACAGGAAAAATATAGTTATCAACTTTGAAATAGGGAAACATGAGAAAAAAAGCCTAGAAAACCCTGAAATCTTGAGATCATTAGCCTTTTCAAAAATAATGGAATATGGACCTGACTGAATAAAGATCTACACAGATGGTTCCAAAAATCCAAATGACAATTCTGGGAGCGGTGTACTGATCTATGGCTCCCGTATTATAGAACTAAAAACAACTAATGGTATTGGATGCAACTCATACCATGCAGAATTAATTGCCATTAACACAGCACTGCAATATTTGGACAAACAAAACCAGAAGGAGTTTATATTTTTCACAGATTCCTTTAGCAGCCCTTCAAGCTATTAAGAACTGCTACACTAGCCATCAAGAAATACTTAGAGACATAGCAAAAAAATAAACAAACTACATAAGAATTCCGAAATAATCTTCCAATGGATCCCCATCCCATGTGGGATTAAAGGGAAACGAAACTGCAGATGAAGTAGCAAAAATGGCTGCAACATCAAGTGATACCACAGATTTCGATCTTTTTAAAACCACCCAAAAAGAAAACATAAAAAGAACAATTCTTCAGGACATGACTCACCACTGGTACTCAGCAGAAAATCCAGGAGCTACCATCAACTCCAAGTTTAATCGCAGTGCCACTACCATAATCTCTCGCCTCAAGACCGGCCACACAAGACCAATCAAGTTTAGCAATGGCATAAAAGTCTTCCCCACCTGTAAAATCTGTAACATTGAGGAAGCATCCCCAATGCATTTGCTAAAGTGTATGAATATTTCCAAATGTGAACTCTATAACAACCCTGAAAAGGTGCTGTATAAAATACATGAACTTGACCTCTAGATCTGGTGTAATAATACCATGGGATAATAAAAAAATAAAATAAATAAAATGTTTATTTTGGATTTAATAAATATTTATTTCGCTTTTGATAGATTAATACACATAATGATGCCAAGAAAATTTGAATCTGGAGCTAGTAAAAGAAAATGACTTAGAGAAAATGAAAAACAGCTAAATAGTCAAAAGGGGACAATTTTGTCCTCCTTGCGTTCTGAAAAATTCTTCAGTTCTACGAAATTCTTCATTCTGAAAATGAAGAATTTCGTAGAACTGAAGTTGCACTTCACAGTTCTCAGAATGAAAACGAAACATTGGTATCATTATCAGGAGGAGAAGAAAGTGAAAATGAAGAACATCGAAATGATCTGGAAAACATAGGAGAGAAAGAAGTAAATGAAACAAATCAAGAGGATTCTGAAGAAAATTTTCAATCGGAGTCTGTACTTACCAGCAAGCAAGCTATCTCTTATCCTATCGATATAGTAGTGTGGCCACTTACTATTAATGAACAGTTTGTCGAGCATATTTTAATAAATATGCCCCAGAATGTTGGTAAAATCGAAAATTTAAAAAAAGAATACACAGAATGCAATAGAATATATCACATTTTTACTGTAAAAAGGCGAAATGAACAAAGGAGAAATGAGAGTGGCTAATTTTTTCAGAAACCAGCAAAGCAATTTACTGCTTTGCTGGTTTCTGAAATTTAGTTTTTAAATTGTTTTCTAAGTCAAATAATAGCTTAATGAAGGGGAAATATAACACGAATCTTATGTGATCATAAGCATTCTACTGAGCATATACGAGCGATGTGCACATATCGCAAAAGAAAATCAAGTTCTGTTAATAGTCGAATTCATTCTGAATTGATCAAACAAATACAATCCGAAGAAAATTATTGGAGAGAGGTTTTAAAAAGAATAATAGCTGCCATTAAGTTACTACTGAGTAAAGTAGGGCTAGCATTTAGAGGAAATACAAATGATATTTTTTCTGATTCTTGCAGAAATTTTATATCATGTTTACATTATTTAAGTGAATTTGATGATTTTTTAAAACATCACATGAAAATGTATGCCAACTGTGGTTCTGGCAGATCAAATTATCTTTCTTACCATACTTGTGATGAATTCATAGTGTTAATAGCTAAAAAAAACGAGAGAAATATTAATATCAGAAATTAAGGAAGCTGCTTATTTTGCAATAATACTCGATTCAACGCCAGACATTGCCCATAATGACCAACTAGCTACAATATTTAGGTATGTTGCTGCAAATTCTGACATTAGAGAAACATTTATCGGGTTCATCAGAATTACACAACATAATTCCTTATATTTAGAAGAGGTAGTATTAAAAAAATTAGAAGAATTATCTTTGGATATAAAAATGTGCAGAGGACAAAGCTATAATAATGCTGCCAATATGAAAGGTATCAATACAGGTTTACAAGCTAGGCTGAAAAAATGTAGTCCCTCTGCACATTATATGCTGTGCTTTAGTTATTCCTTAAATTTAATTGGCAACTATGCCGTGGAATCTTGTCCGGAAGCAGTGCAATATGTTTGTTTTATTCAAAATGTATATAATTACTTTTCATCTTCAACAAGAAGATGGGGTATGCTCCTTAAACATTTAGTAAAAAAATCTTTAACAGTTAAAAGACTAAGTGAAACAAGGTGGTTCGCAAGAGCTGATGCTATATTCGAAACGTGGATATAAACAAATTAAAGATGCATTACTTGAACTATCCATTTCTCCTCATGAAAAACCTATTTCTAAATTAGAGAGCTGATCATTGGCTGAACATTTTGACAAACCAGAAACAGCAATTTTAACAGTAACGTGGGACAGAATTTTACAACAAATAAATGCTAGTAAATCTCTACAAGATCCCGATATTTTTTGTTTTTTGCTAATAATTTGTTACACTCTCTAGTTGGTTTTATTTTAGATATAAGAAATAGTTTTGCTGCTGTAAATGAAGAAGCGAATTTATTAACAGATGAGACAAAATTTAAAGATGAAAAGGAAAGAGTTAAAAAACAACAAAAAAAAAAATGAGTGATGAAGTTTTACAATCTAACAATGAGATTATATTACATGGGAAAGAAAATTTCACTGTGAACGCTTTTAATGTCATTTGCGATAAGCTAATGACATTAAAAAGCTTCTAAGTTTGGAAATTAACCCATTAACTTCCATGATCCCCATTTGGGGATCAGCAATATTTTTTATGTTGCACCACTAATTTTAAACTTTTTTGAGTAATTTTAAGGTTATGTGTGTACATCAATGTCTGCTCTCAATGTATGTAGTGAAAGTTTTTAGTTTAATTAAAAAATACGTGTAATAAATAATATTGATTCAAAGTTTTGCCGGTAAGTGACGCTTTTTTCACATATGCCTATTCGATAATTGAAAATCTCATATTTTAAGTCGAAATAAATCATTTTCCATTATGGAGGTTATGTGCATATGTTCTGAATAACATAGTACGAAAATTGACCAAGTTCCAAATTTCATTACTTGAAAAGTTGAAAAATATGATGATCCCCATTTGGGGCCCACGGCTAATGTAATGTAAAATGATTTACTATTTTGACTTATATTAAATATTATCTTATGAATACTGAGATTGCAATTTTTTATTACTTCTATGACAATTATTACTCTTAAGAATATTTTTATAGTTATTCAATTTATTTTTCAGAATAATCATGAGTAGAAAAAAGCTTCTAACGCTAAGAGAACTTGAAGAATATTGGGACAATGAACTTGATTTGACAGATGATGAAGACCTTGATACTATTGATATAGTGGAACGACCAACAGATAGAGTGGATGATGTTTCAGATTTGGAAGATATAGATGACAATATCCTTGTAGATACCGTTCCAAATGACGTTCCAGTTTCAATAGAAATTCATCACGCAAGATGTAATGAAGAGAGTGTAGTTTCAAGAAATAAGAAATCTAAAAAGGAAAAACCTATATCGGATTGGAATTGAGAAAGAGCATCATTCAATATTTCTACCGATGGTGAAGAAGAAGAATGCAAGCAACATAAAATAAACATGATAGGAAGAGTAAAAGATAAAACCCCAGTAGAAATTTTTTAAATGTTCTTTACTGATAATCTAGTAGACCGTATCGTACAACATAGTATATCTTATGCAGCTCAAAATAATTATCACCAATTTACGTTCTCGGCAGACTGCTTCAAGAAATTCTTGGGAATATTACTTTTAACTGGATATCACTCTCTACCCCAAGAGCAGATGTATTGGTCAGAAGAAGACATAAATATAGGAGTTGTACAAAAATGTATGCTGAAAAATTGGTACATTGAAATAAAGAGAAACCTGCATTTTAGTGACAATACAGATATACCAATAATAAATGGAAACAGGGACAAATTATTCAAAATTCGACCAATTGTTTATGAGCTGAATAAGAATTTCATGCAATTTGGAGTATTTTCCCATAATATTAGTATTGATGAACAAATGGTGCGTTATTATGGTCATCACCATTATCTAAAGCAATTTATTAGGGACAAGCCCATTCATTTCGGTTTCAAGCAATGGGCTATGTGTTGCGTGGAGACCGGGTATTGCTATAACGTGGAAATCTATGAAGACAAACTAAGTAATTCTGAAACAGATATGGATAGGTTATGTATGACAGTAATATTGAATAAGGTGGCAACTATAGACAAACCAGAAGAACACTGCTTTTACTTTGATAACTTTTTCACAAGTTTTGATTTGATAAAAAATTTAAAAGAGAAAAATATACCTGCAGCAGGAACAGTGAGATATAATAGGATGAATAAATGCCCAATAAAAACAGATGGGGAAATGAAAAAAGAATTCTTGTTTGGAAAGATAACAACACTGTTAAAATTTTATCAAATCATTTGGAAGTTCTACCTTTGGGACGAGTATCAAGATGGTCTAGAGCTGAGAAGAAACAAGTGATAATTCCGCAACCTAGTGCTATTGCAAATTACAATAAGTACACGAGTGGTGTTGATAAGCTTGACTGGAATATAGAAAGTATCGAATAAAAATTAGAGGCAAGAAATGGTATTTTCCAATTTTCACTAATGCAGTGGATATGGCTATAGTCAATGCTTATGTCATGTAGTGCAGTGCTAATGGGAAAATGTCACTATTGGATTTCAGAAGAATGGTTGTGAGGTCCTACTTGAATATACACTCTCGATCTGATCCTAAAAATAGTGGAAGGCCATCCTACAGTGTGAATTCACATAAGCGTGTACCAGAAGACGTGAGAAAAAATCCTGCAGGGCATTATTTAGAGAGAACATTAGATGGAAAACAAAGAAAATGTGGGGTCTGTAAGAAAAATGTTAGGAAACAATGTGTAAAGTGTGATGTCGGGTTACACGTAGACTGTGTTGTTCAGTGGCATTTATAAAATAACGATATAATTATGGCATGTACCGTGATCCCCAAATGGGGATTTTTTTTTTAAATCAATAAAAATCATATTTTTATTTTCTACATTATAAAATTAGATATCCCATGTTTGTTTACATGCAAAAAGCATTACTTCATTCAAGAAAATAATTTAAAAAAAAATCTGGCAGGAAATGGGTTAATGAAAGGACAAAAAGCTATTTCGACATATTAGATATATTTGACATTTTTTTGAAGGAAGATATAGATCAAGACAAGTACAAGACTAGTATTGATAAAATTTTGCAAACTTATGGGACTGATATTGATCCAGAAAAATTTACTGATGAAGTTAAGCAATTTTTAATAATGATAAAGGAAGAAAATTCTTCAATTAAAAATATACAAATTTATAAACGATGGGTTAAGGTCTACTTTTCCTAACGTAGAAACAATTTTAAAAATATTTTTGATGATGCCTATTTCAAATGCAAGTGCTTCACGCTCATTTTCAGTGTTGAAACGAAAAAAAAATTATTTAAGAAGCAACTTGCACCAAAATAAAACAAGTGACCTGTCGTTATTATGCATTGAATCAGATGTAATGGACTTGATCAATTATGATGACATTATAGATATATTTGCTAAAACCAAAGCCAGAAAAAAAAACTTTTAGTTATTAATTTTTTTATTTAAATTTGAACTGATTTTTTTTATACTTTTTTAAAATGCAAATATATGTATACCGATGTTGTATTGTGTTATTAAAATGAGTTATTTTATGGAAATGTCAACTTTTATTTTCAATAAACTAAAAAAAATGCTAATTTTTGAGGGCCTCCAAAAGTATAAATGCAGCCCTTGGTGGCAGTCAATATAATTATGCATATAAAATCCATGTTAGGTGATTTTCATTTCCCAGTAAAGTATCACAGAGTCTCTTTACTCGTTTAAGTTCTCAAGTGTTATAAGAGAACATAACACCATTTAGTGTCCACTGCAGAGTTCCTGTCTTATCTAACAATGCCTGTAGTATGACTAAGATTATATAGGTTCTGAGCGTTTTAAGGATGGGACTGCCATAAAAATAAAATAAAATAAAAAATTATTTAAGTTTTAAATGTATTAATTAAAATTGGAGGCATAAATGAATTTTAATAATGTTTGGAAATTATTAAAATTCTTTCCTGTTTTTAAAAATAATACTTCTTTATTGATTGTAACTGCCGATATCTGATTAAATTCCAGAAATGTATATTTTTGCATTAGAACTAATCTGAATTTATATTTCATCTATATGTAGCTCAAGGAGTTGCTGAAGAGTCAAGTAATGTTAGAAAAGCCTCTTTTTATAGGAGCATTAACTTCAAAACAATGGTTTGCCTTGGCAGATTTACAACAACAGTTACATGAAGATTATCGCACGAGAAGAG
Source organism: Typopeltis vanoorti (assembly GCF_054136105.1). Taxonomy (NCBI): domain Eukaryota; kingdom Metazoa; phylum Arthropoda; class Arachnida; order Uropygi; family Thelyphonidae; genus Typopeltis; species Typopeltis vanoorti. The sequence goes on along the minus strand of NC_143559.1, from coordinate 16,322,430 downwards.
AGATGTTGTTGAAACGTCTAGATGTAACCATCCAGTCTTTCAAGTGGGCAGATAGACTTAGAGTAAGCTAATTTTTAATTGAATTGTTTACTGACACGAAATATTAAATAACAGAAATAACACTCCGTTTATTTATTAAATTAAATAAATGGAGTGTTGCTTATGCAATGATTGAATAGTTTCTAAAGAATTATTTATTCATTGTAAGTAGCACATATTATGTTATTAAATAAGTATATATTATTTCTTTCTGTTTCTTTGGGAGATGAGAATTGGGTGGGGTGGGGGGTTTGGACTGATTGTTATCTATAGGTGAAAATTTTTCATAGCATATACAGCTTATTTTCCAATTAAAGATTATGCTAAAAAAAAATCTATTTCTGTCCCAGCATAATCCTTAACTGGACAGTCTCATATCATTTCACATTTAATGCCTTAACCACTTACACCTCCTTGTGGATGAAATATATCAATCATCCTAAACTTCATATCCATTTTATTTAAAGAATATTAATGGTAGTACAATTTTAACGGGCATTTCATATCCACAGAAAAAAGTTGACATGTTTACATGTCATGGTTTATGCAAAAGGATATGGAAATTTGAAGGGACAGGTTCCTTAGATTTCACACCTGGCAGAGGACAGGAGCCCATTGAATGGCAGACAGCGGAGGAAGTAGCCACATCATTAGAGGAAGAAAGGATGGCAAATGTCCTAGGAAGCAGCAGTGCATGGTATATTGCACAGTCTTTAGTGAAACCTGTAAGCAAGTTCAAAGTTGTAAGGTAAATTCTGTGCTATTATCCTTACATTTCCCACATTAATCCTGAACAGGGTGCGTACAAGAAACATTTGCCCTGCGATTCCTTGCTCAGACTGAACTGGACAACAACTGGTCACGAAACATTTTCTGGACTGACAAATTTCATTTCTATCTGGGCAGAGGTTAGGTTCCATTATGACGACATGTTATGCGACAGATTCTGCTTCATTCTCCAAAGATCACTGTTTGGTGTGGCTTTACAACAGAATTCATTATCAGACCTTTCTTTTTCAAGGAGCTTGGTCCCTGCTGGCTTGTTACCTGCACTGTTAATGGCCAGCGATATCTCTCTTATCAAATCAGGTGATTTCAACAGTATCATTTCCTGGATTCAACCATTTTTATGCAGGATAGTGCCCCTCCTCATATCACTACTCCCTTTCAAGCAGTTGCTTCAGACACATTTTATCAAGGATAGAATCATCAACTGCCATTTTCATACAATATGGCCAGTCTGCTCACCGGATCTGAATCCCTGCAACTTTTGGCTGTGGGGGACATCTCAAAGACATCTATCGTGGACTCATAGCCAACTTAGTATACCTGAAGACCAGTATTACATGCCATCTCCACAACATTTCAAGTGAAACTCTACCTTCGGTGATTGAGCATGTAATTTTGCGATTTCAGCATGTTGCCAACAATGGAGGAGACAAGCATATCAAACATGTTGTTGTGTAACCACAATGCACTATGTGTACCCTATGTTTTGTGTTTTGTAACATTTTGAATTACATATTTATGGTATTGCAGCACCATGTATTGCCCTAGTGTCAAAATTTAGAACTAATGCTAGTATTTGCACAAAATAAAATTCCATTGCTGCACATACACCATGTTAAATATTAAATCGTTCTGCTGAGTAGTTACCCAGTTATATCCTTTCAAAATATAAACTTTAATTGTAATCACTCTGTATATTCCATATGGCATTCTTGTTGAGTGTTTTCTTCCACCATGCTGTCACTTGTGTTAAGATACTGGATGTTGAGGTGACTGGAATTTTTTTAAAAAAAATTATTTTCTTTTATTTTTTATTTTTTATTTTCTTTTATTTTTTTTACTTCTTTTCAGTTTATGGAGTGTATTTCTGTTTTTTATTTTGCAGTGTTTGTCAGTTTTCTTTCTGTTGTATTTTTGATATTTTTTGCAGGAGGTATTGGTAATGGTACTTATTATTTTTACAGCTATTTTGCCTGCTTTTGTTTAGGAAGAATGCCCCTTTTTTTTAATGTCATTGGCTTTTTGCTCAAGAATTTTATTATTTTATTTTTTATTGGACTTCTTTTCAGTTTATGGAGTGTATTTCTGTTTTTTATTTTGCAGTTTTCTTTCTGCTGTATTCTTGATATTTTTTGCAGGAGGTATTTTTTTATTGGTAATGGTACTTATTATTTTTATGGTTATTTTGCCTGCTTTTGTTTAGGAGTGCCCCTTTTTTTTAATGTCATTGGCTTTTTTCTCAAGAATTCTTAGGGCATTGCAGATGTATTTTAGAGACAAATATATGTGGCAGAAGAAAATTCGCATATACCTTTTTTTTAGATGTTGTTTCCTATCTTCTTTCTGCGGTGTGCATACTCCTTCTGTTATGGTGTTGAAAGGGGAGTGTGGGGTGGGCTTAGGCAATGTGGGAGAATTAATTTGAAAAAACCTGGGTTTTTTTTTATATATAATGTTTAATATAATATATTCAATTATATAATAAATATATTATAATTGTTATAATATATTTAAAAATAATATATATTATTTTTAAGGGTGGGTGGAGTGGTTTTTTTGTAGGGTGGGAAAAAGATGAAAAAGGGGGCTGAAAATAGAAACTGTTTTTTAGAGAAAGGGGAAGGGTTTATAGGAAAAGAGCGCCAGGGAGAGGGTTGATGGGGTGCAAACCGTTTCGACCGTGTGGGTCGTCGTCTGAACTCATGGAGGAAGTGGATGTTATGTCGTGTTGGCTTGGTATTTCTGCCATTGAAGTATTTGTGTTATCGCCTATTGGTAGGAGTTGTGACCTAATTTTTATGTTGTGGAGCTTCCAACAGTCTGAGATTATGTAGGGTTGGTGGACGTTGATCAAGTTCTCATCACATTTTATGGCTATCATTTCTGATATTCTAAGCATTGTTTCATTGTCTTGTTTATCTATTATGATATCTTGTTGATTTGCAGATCTGTTCAAGGGGCGTGAACTGCTATTTCTGTTTTCCCTGTACATTGTATTCTATTTTTCTTTTTGATGTTGCTTTTTTTAGTGTTTAAATGTTCTGGAATAGGAATGTTACAGTAACGGAAGTGTTCTTGTAGTCTTGCCCATAAAGACCTGATGGTAGAACCTGTGTAGGTGATATCACAGTCTTTTTGGCAGGTAAATTTGTAGACTATGTTGTGGTGTTCTAATATTTCTTTGTGTGTGTGAGATTTAGTGGGTTTTAGAAGATTTGCCAATTTTTGGTTTATAGTGAATACCATTTTGTAGTCGGTATGTTTGAAAATGTATTGGTAGGCTTTGTATGTGTTCTGGATATATGTCAGTTTGATAACTTTTTGTTGGGAAGTTTGTATTGGTTGTTGGGTTGTTTTGACGGGTTTTTTGCTATCCTGTTTGCATAATTTATTAGTTGTGTGGGAGAGTTGTGATTTTTAAAAATCTGTTTTTTTTTTTTATTTCTGTGTTGAGATAATTATGATTAGTTGAAAACTTGTAAGCATTTATGAATTGTGATAGGATGACCTATTTTTTAACAGAATATGGATGGTATGAGTAGAAATGGAGGTAGTTTCCGATATGTGTGGGTTTGTGGTATATTTTTGTGGCTATTTTGTTGTTTTTTCTGATTAATATCAAGTTTAAGAAATTGATGGATTTGTTCTGTTCGGTTTCTATGGCGAATTTTAGTCTGTTGCTGTAACTGTTAAGGGACGCTTGTAAGGTGGTGATGTGTGTTGGATCTCCAATGCACAGAATATCATCCACGTATCTGCCATAAAAGGTGATGGCAGGGTGGAGTAGGAGTGATTCTGTGTGTGCTGGGAATAATTCTGCTAGTTGTCCGCTGATGTTTTGGCCCATAGGGAGTCCGAAAATTTGAATATACATGTTGCTGTTGAACTTGAAGAAGTTCAACTTGTTCATCTACCATCAACAGAACCCTGTGAACGTACAGTATGTTAATATCATGCACAGGCTAAGAATGTTTTTATTTTCACACATGAAAGGCAGATGGGCCTATAGCAAATAAATGTTATGTGTGGGCAGGGATTAAGAATGAAGTAATTTGTTGATATTCTTCTTGAACTGTTGGAGATTGTAGTCTTTGAAAATGCTTCACAGTGGAGCCTGTTCCACAGAACTAAGGTGGAAGGAATGAAAAATAACTGGGAGTAGCAGGCTTGGTGAGTATGTTAAGCAGCTGTTGCGTGATTTCCTGTAGATGTGGCAGAAATGGAAAGCATAATGGATGCTAGGCCTGCTGAACTGTGGACCATAGAAATATCTGTAGAAGAGATACAATGCAGAAATCCAAGGCCAGCCAGATTTGGGATTTATGCAGAGCAAGTAACTGGTCAGAAGAGAAGTACCTCTTTAGCAGAAAAGGATGCCAAAGTTTTTTTGGAAGCTGATGGTACTATATATGTCCTTAAGGATATGTGCTTTGCATTATGGGATACTAAGGCAAGTGTTGATGTGATGTCATTAGCTATTATATGGGAGTTGCCCCACTCCTGAAAATACTTCAGTTGCAAACTTTGCTTATACTAGGATAAAGGATTAAATGAGACGTTTTTGTTTTAGTTAATATCCTCGCCAAACCAACTGGCTGATATTTTTTTGTAGCTGCCATAGTGCAGTTGGAAGAATAGTGGAACATTGTGCCCTTCTATTGAAAAAGACCTGGGTTTGATTTTGTTGTGACGAGGGGAATCCTTACATGGGCTTTTTCTGTTGAAGGTGAGTTAGCTGATCTCATACAGTGGTAGCAGGGTTTTTTCTCCTGGAAACTCGTGTTTCATCCTGCGTACATACAAATAGGCCTTCAGAACACACGCAATTTACAGACAAAAAAATGCTGTTGTTGGTGATGACAGGTGGTAGATGGCGTTTAGTAATAAAGTTTAGTTGGAGAATTAAGTAGTAGTAGTAGAGAGGATGAAATGTATTTAGCAAATTAGAGTAGTGTGCCCTCCCATGACGAGTCCTTGGACTCCCTAGAGGTGTCACGTAATAATAGATAAGTGATATAATTATGCCAGGAAAGATTAAGAGTAAGTCCAAGAAGAGAGATTTGGTCTTTTATGTTGAACTGAACATTAGTGTGAGAAAGCAAGCAAAACTTGCTTTCTGGAAGCATTGAAGTTGACTGGCTTGCTGCTTTCACCCCAATTGAGGATACTGTGGAGATCAGTTTTCAGGGCACTTATCACTTGATGTTTTGTGATGTTTGAGCATTGCAAGGCTTGTCATATGAGTGGAGAGTGCTATGATCAAAACTATGAATAGGATTTGCAGTCAATGAGTGTGGGTCATTTCTGTAAATCAAGAAGAGAGTGGATGAAATGACGGAACCCCGTGGAACACCAGTATTAACAGGAAAATCTGAAGAGAGAACATCATCCATCATTACATATACAGATCGATCTAAGAGAAAACTGGAAATCCAGTTATACGAGAACAAAGGCAATCTATGTGATGGTAGCTTGTTGAGAATCCGTTGATGCCAGACCCTATCAAGTCTTCGAGATGTCCAGTGCAACATCGCAGGTGTTGAAGTTGACTGTTGATAACCTTCTCCATTACTTTGAACAACATTTAGGTGATAGCAGTGGGTTGATAGCTCAGTGGTAGACATTTATCACCTTTTTTTTTGGGGGGGGGGGACTGGCTGTATATGGGCTTGCTGTAGGGTGGATGTGTACAGTTTAGTGTATAGATGATAAAGAACGGGTGTTAGTTCAGGAGCACATCTCTTGAGCACAACTGGTGGTATTCCATCAGGGTTGGATGCCTTTGTGGTATCCAAATAGAAAGATTCTTTTGATGTCTTTCTAGCAGAAGGTCACAGGAGTCATGAGATGCAGTGTCCTGAGCAAAGAAAGGGAATTTGCCATGGCCATCTATGAAGTGGTTGGAAGAGAAGAATGAATTCAGGATGTCAGTCTTATCATTAGGTGATGATACAATGCTACCATTAGGATAAGAAAGAGGAGGTAGTACAGATGAATAAAAGTTGTGCTTAGCAGCTTCTTTGAGAGACTAGGAGATGTAACTGCCAGTTGCACAAGAGGTAAGTTGCCCACGTTTATCTTTGTTGAATTTGGACTTTGTCCTTTTAATGATGGTTTTAAAAGTATTGTGGACAACTATGCAGGTGAAGGGAGCTGGTATTTGGTTTCAAGCCACTTGATAGGCTGTTTTCTGATAAATTATATTATATATAATGTATATCTACTCAAATTTTACTTAAAAAGCATATTTTTGAAAAATGCAGCAGAATATTTATCCAGTATATCCTCCAATTTTTGGGGAAAGTTAGATATTTTAGTAGCACTATTTCATGCCAAGTGTTCTTCACCGAAAACTTCTGACAAGTTTTTTTTCACTTTGTTACATTTGTTTCTGGCCAGATTGCTGGCCATTTTAATATAAGATATCCTCCTGTTTTTTGATTTTCTTCTTTCTGTGATATTTAATTTTGATGATATTGCTGTGATTCATCATGTTAGCATATCTATTTAAATCATCTCCATGTTGCAGTTCCCTCTAAATTGATGATAGTCTGAAGTAATTAAGCTGAAAGTATGATTAGGCTTCCTCTTGCAAATGAAAGCTAATTCCTGCCTGAAGGAAAGTGGTTGGTAGGGTCATTATAGAGAACTATGTAACTATGCCATCAGGCTTTTTTTTCAATGGAACACATTTTCCAATTCCAGTAACCGCTGAATATTTTTCAGGAAGTGCCTGTGTCTAAACGACACAGTCACTTTCTAAAAAAATCTCTTCTCTTCTGAGTTGTTCAGTGAATTCTCAGCACTTGATAAGAATTCATCTTGCTATTTATAAATTGATATCTATACTTGTGTTTAAATTTTGGTTTTCTAGATCAGCAAATATGGCTGTACTTAATGTAGTGCTAAGCATTGAAGAATTATGCTTCAAAAAATTTGAGCTATTGGAGTGTTATGCACTTACAACCTTTTATCAATACTGTTAGACTCAGCTAGCTGTATGTTGCTTGTGCACATCAGTATATTCAAGTTAGGTTTAGAAGCAAAAGTAATGCTGCCACAAATATTGGAGTGCATCATTACAGCTACAAATTAAAATATATTTAGTAGAAGGCACCTTTCTTTGAAACTGAAATATCGGAAGAACTATCTTCCGATATTTCAGTTTGATTTAATATTGAAAAGCACTTTATTTTGTGTGGGGGGGAAAAAAAAGTGTTGTGTCATATGTTACCTTACTTCTTATTCTGTAGATGAACAGTTCTACCTTCTTCCTTTCTTTCTAGTATTCCTGCTTACTTTTGTATAGTATTTTGAAAAATGACAGTTTATCTTTATAAAACTTCCCATATTCATATGTTTTAGTTTTGTTCATAATTTTCACATAATATGTGATTATTTTGTAATATCTTGATTTTTCAGCATAAAGATGATGATATCACTAGAGTTTTTAAATCTAAACGTGACAATTTAAGTGTGGAACCTTGTGTTGACTTAGCAGATATATTAGCGGCTAGAGAAGGTAAACTTAAATCCAGTATAATGTATTGTTTTAAAAAATAAAACTTATCAATTGTAAAAACTAATTCTAAAGTTTGTATTACATCAAATATCATTTAACTTTAAAAATGAAAATAATTTTCATATATATTTTTATCATTGAATTATGTTGTGATATTTTAGAACTTATTTAAAATACATGAATTCTACATAGAATGCCTATATTTTAAATACAAATATTGATTTAAAAAAAAAAAAAAATAGAGCAGTAACCGGTTTGTGGATGACAGTTTGGTGCATAGTTCTATTTAGGGATGAACATGTTCAGCGTGAGCTCAATGTGTAGCTTGACACAACCAGCTTGTATGTCAAACTACACATTGAGGACATATATGTTATGACATTTTTCTGCAGTCCTAGCATCTCTAACTTTATTTTTAAACTCTAAATGAAGTTAATTTTGATGTGTACATTTTATTGCCCCCCCTCCCCCTCATATGCACATATAAACAAATATATGAATATCAGACTAGGATTATGATATGGCCAGGAAATCGGTCAATTTCTATAGGCAGTGTGTATAAATTTGAGGTATTGCCTGTTTTATACATTTATCAGATAAATTAGCATGATAATTTCCCCAAATTCTTTGCATATGAATCACTAACTCAAATTTCACTGCCATAGAAAACAAACTTTTTGTTAAACTTTTACATCTACTGATCAGAAAGAGATATGTACACAGAACTGACACTCACCTTAGGTAACTAGCAACAATTCAGTCTGAAAATTCTCTCAGTATTATAGCAAGTTCATAGAGACCTTAGGAATAGTTGGTTATAGTGGATAATAGTGAATTTCTTTTAGCATAGCATTGTACCTCTGGAACCTTGGTTGAGACATTTCAGTAGGTTGTTATAGTGAATGAGTTTTATATAGTGTGTTTGCGATAGTGAGTCAACTGTATATGCATTCCTTTTTGCAGAAACCCTCTATGATAAGGCTTGATTTTGTTACATAATATGTACAGTGCTTTATAGTGTATGAAGGTATATTTTAAAAATGAAGGTATTAACCTTAATTTTTCAGATTTTTTGGATCACAGACCAAGTACTTTTGCTGCAACAGTACTCGCAAGCCAAGTACTGTTGCAGTAAACGAATGAATGAATGAATGTGAATAAGTAAGCCTAAATTATTGCCATTTCTTGATGTATACCTCTTATGGGTATTTTCAATGATATGATAATGAAAAGAAGTGTACATGAAATGTACAAAATATACCATGTAGCTGAATATTGCATTAATTTCATTTCATTCAATTTTATTACTGAATTTTATCAGTTTCTTCATACTGGTCTAATCTCTATCTGTTATGTTTTCATTGGAAATTCAGTCCCCTTGCCAATGAACTGTGTGTGTGTGTGTGTGTGTGTATACGGTCAGGTAGTGATGCTCCAAGAATAAGATTACATGCTAATCCAATTCAATAAATGGATTAAATGAGGCTCTGGTTATTTGGAAGTGGCATAATTAAGATTCATTGTATTTGCTAGCCGTTTATGGTTAGATCATACATCTGAAGTGGATTTTAGGATATTGGTTATTTAAATACACTAAAAATGTATCTAATGCATCTGCACCATTGTATCCAAATTGCAAAACAGTGCAGCCAAATCACAAGTTTGAATGTGAGTTTTAAATGTTTGGTTCTCTAAGTGTGCTATAGAATAAGTTACTAGTTGTTTAATAGAGATATGTGTTAGATGTTATATAATTTTTGAATAATGGCTTTGCACATGTAAGCGGAAACTAATTATAATTTATTACTTCTATATGTTTTGCTCAGTATGTCATGAGCTTCTTTCAGGGAGAAGGCAAAAAACTGGTAATCATTTAAATTCTGAACACAAGAACAAATCATACTGTATGCATATATCATGTGTCTCAATTGCAGCTGTGCAGTAGAAGGAAACACTGTTAGAGTTCAGAGACATGGGAACAGATGTATAATTAATTAACATAAAAATAAATAAATAAATAAAAATATAAAAAATTATAAACAACAGCAATCACTTCCAAAACTTTGAAATAGGCATTCAATCTGCCCGATTAAGATTAGGACACTGGCATAGGTGCTTCACACAGTTCAAAAAATAGACGATCAAATTTGAACCTGCTGTAGTGTAAAAACTTTATGTATGGTTCCAGTGAGCTCTGTCTAGTGTCATTGGCATAAGAAGCAAAGTTTATTTATTTACCTTCAGAATATTTACCTTCATATTCATAATATTTACCTTCAGAATCCAAAAAAGAAATCTTATATGATCTTGATGTCCTTCGATTCTAATGGTAGCAGATTGGCCAGTCTGTCCAAAGTAGCAGAAATGACAAGAACAGGGTATTTGATAATGTATTAGCTATGACTGAGATACGTGATATTATATGCATGCTGTATGACATGTTCTTGTATTCAGAATTTAAATGTTTTTACCAGTTTTTTTGCATTCTCCCTGAAAGAAGCTCATGACATATTGAGTGGAATATATAGGAGTAATAAATTATATTTAGTTTTTTCTTACATGTGTGAAGCCATTATTCAAAAATTATATTAGGCTCTATGTAGAAATTAGCTGGGGGGGGGGACCTATTACTTTCCCATCCAGTTGCTTGCATATTTTTCTTTTCCATGTGAAATAGTTGACCTGGTTGGCCGAGTGGTTAATGTGTCCGCTCTCCAGCCAAGAGGTTGCAGGTTTGAATCCCACCGTGGGCATGAATGTTTGTGATTGTCCTACAAACTTTGTGTAGAAAGGGAATCTGCAACCCTACTATTTATTCTAGCAGGACTTCACTCCCAAAACCTGGTGAGGTAAGGGAGTGACCATGCAGTGTCTACAGACATCAAACGTGAAAAAAATTTAATGTGAAATAACCAGCATGCACTGTAAATTGGAATATGTATGGTGGGAAATGGGACTTAATCAAATCAAGGAACTCGGTTAATAGTACACTAGTAAATAGTAAAGATAGTTAATATGCACACTATTAATAATCTGAAATAAATTTTTTAGGATACGGTTTTTTAACATACTTTTAAAGTGAACAGAATTTTTTACAAAGGAGGAAGAGTTGTGAGGGGGGGGAAATGTGGTTAAGTGATTTGGCTAGCTGTTTAGCAAGTTTGTGTGCAGGGCTGTTTTTACCATCAGCAGCTGGGCATGAGGTATCTGGTTTGTGAGATTTTGGTATTATCCATATATTCTGAGTGGCTTTACATGAAAAGGCTTGAACTTGTTAAATTCTTTAGACTTTTTCAGTGATTTTAACATGTTTTAGAAGAATCATGATCTATAATTTTGTATGTAAAATGATCTTGTAGAAGAGTATGCATTTTGTTATCATGTTCTGTTTTATTCATTATAACAGTGGTATTGCCTTTGTAACCAAAGTATTCTTGTTAATGTGTAACTTTTTTAAGATGGCAATTTCTTTGTATAGAAAGTTTTTTGAGAAGTTGGATTTGGTCAGGTTGTTTGCTGCATCCAAACAAATGTTAGTGGCTATCACATACAGTATAACATACACAAACTTTCTCATCATTATCCCCCTTCCCGAACAATATGGTATAATTGAAACTCTTGATTAACAGAGTTACCACCTTCTGTTCCTTCACAGCTGTCTAACAGCTGCAGTGTCAGAAAGATTAGCAAAATAGTTGTTCTTCCCATCATCTTATATCCCTCTCAACATGCAGATTATAGTAATGCTGTTACTATTCCTTGTATTCCTGGGCACCTTGGTGTGTGTGTGGGGGGGGGGGGGATGTGATCAATACAATATAGCAAATGCTTATATTCTTAAGGAGCACCCCTGGTACAAATAGTTTTAGTATAAAAAAAATACTGAATATAAAAAATTCAGAAAGATAGCACCAAAAAAAAAAAAATGGAACTTTACAGAGGTATGATATCTGTACTGCTTTCAAACCTCATATGAAGCTGACATCTTCTTTCAACTTCTTCCCCTCTCTGTTCCAGATTGATACATGGCTCCTTGTTCTTGCAACTTGTCATATTATGAACAAACTGGGAGATCTATCATTTGTCTCAAAGAACAAATACATTCATTGCCACAACTGTGGTCAGTCAGGTCTATCTGTCTATGCTTAACCACAGCAAATAAAATCTTCAAAAACTTTTTTTTTTTGAATCATCAGTAGATTTAAAAACCAATCAAATCTAGACTGTTGACTTTTCTATTATTTTGGAGAGGACTGAGGTGATGACAATAAGTTGTCGGTTGAATCATTTCTGTCATGAACATAATTTTGCTTAGGGACAAAGGTTCTAGTCTCCTAAATCTACATTATTCTTTGCTTTTGATATAGCTCTGTTGTTAAATCAGCAATCAGCTAATGCTTTTATTCCATTATAGGGAGTAGGCAAGGCCTTTTAACCACCTTACTGGCCAATATGGATTATATATGCATCCTCATACGCTTCGTATCAATCATATATTTCAATGGTATTAAAATTTTAATATGCACTTCGCATCCATGATAACTTGGATGTATATATACATCCTGGCCGGTAGCGTGGCTAACCCTATCTAGTTTTTGGAGATTGAGTGGGCAGTTCACTCTCCACCTGTAGCAAGGAATAGATGGCCAAAGACTCACTAATTATAAGCGACAACCGATGAAGAGACTAAAAATCAAGTGCTGTGATTTGTTTGTGCCTAACTCTAACATATTTTGTCTGAAATAGTGTTGGTTCTATAGTCAATTTTCTATGTTCATAAATGCACTACGTACAATAAACTCAGTAAAAATCACAATTTTCATACCAGATTTGTTAGCAGGTAGTCCTGAAGGCTTACTAGATTTCTTCAGGATCAGAACATTATCTGCATAAAGAAAAGAGCAGAGTTTATTATGTGACTCTCACCCACAAAAAGTTAAACTTAATATTTCTAATTTTATCAGTACTTGGGTTATAATATTGTTTTGTATAATGCATCACGTACATCATATAATATAATATACTTAAGGCATTTTTAATAGCTTTTCTTTTGATACCTTATCATATGCCTTTTCCAGATCTACAAAACTTAAATAGAGTGTTATATTCTTGTGATTTCTTATTTAAGTTTGTATATAGATGAGATCATCTTTTTTTATAGATGAGATCTATGAGAATCTATTACAATCATCTGGAATTTGACTTCTAAATTATGCAGTGTAACTCACTACTATACAACTTTTATACTGACAGAATTAAGCATTTCTGATCAGATATCAACTACTTCAGCTGCCTTTTAGTGTTCAGGTTTCTTACAACTTTTTCTGCTTCTGATTACTTTTCCTTTGAATATTTTTTTATCGCTGTTCTGTTACTGCTTATTTATCATCATCATCATCAAATTCCTGCCATGTACCCTCAAGGGGTGTACAGGATATGACAGTACTACATGAAAAAATTACATCATTACTAACTTCCTATCTACAATTTTCCTCCAAATCAGTCTGTTACTTGTCAAGACTCCAACATTATCAGATCTTATATTTCTATCATCTAAGGCACTTTGTACCGTATCAATCCACCTATATCTTGGTCTTCCTCTGGGTCGTTTTCCTGCCAACCTGGCAGAGAACACTTGTTTTGCTAATCTTTCCTCTCCCATTCTATTTAAGTGACCATACCACCTGAGATTAGCTCTGCTAACGCATTCCTGGATGCTGACAATGTCAAGTTCTTTCCTACTATCCTCATTTTTAATATGATATTGCCATTGATGCCATCTGTTCACACCTCTGATCTTTCTCAGGATTCTCATATCTGTGGTCTCTAGTCTTTGGTCAAGTGTTTTACTTCTGACTGCTTATTTAATAATCCTTCAAAGTAATTACTCCATACATCCTGAGAATATTAACATTTTTTGTCTTCCCGTGATCTTTTGTTTTGTTGTTTTTAAACAATCTTGCTTACATTTTTCTCTATTTCTTGAGGTCACTTGCTGACTTACTTTCTAGGAACTTTCATTATGATTCCCCCCCCCCCACCCTTTAGGACTGTCTCTTAAATTTCTTGAGTATATTATAAAGTTCACATTTTTCTTTCTTACAGACTTTGAAAAATGCTTCTCTGGATGAACCAGGAACATTTCCTTCAGTTTTGCCACTGAATATTGAAGGTAAACTTCTTATTTTTCAAACTCTAACATTTGTTCTTCAGTAATATTTGAGTCTACAGTTCACCTCTGAAGCTGTTTGCTTGACTTTCTTTTTAGTTTGTTATTCTTCATTTCAATATATTCACTGTTATCTTTCTGAAAAGTAAATTGTTACCCTTGTATATACTAAACTAGTTCAGAGTTATCACTCTCAACAATAACATAGGCAGTGAGACTTATTTTTTTACTCTTTCCCTCCATGAATCTATACACATACATTTTTGTTGGAACACTGTGTTTTGAATGGCTAGTCCACATTCTGAACAGAAATTCAGCAAGTAGCTACCATTATTCTACTCTGCTTTTTAGGTCACCAATAATAATCAGTTTTTTATGTTGGCTGCTGACCTCTCTTTGACTTGAATAGTTTCTCTCCTGCCATCTGCTGAACAAGTGCCTGTAATTTTCATTGTCCAGTTTCTCATTTTGAAATCTGCCCACATCATTTTACTTGAAATTGCATACATTCAAGAAGTTGTATCTCCGTGTTTATTGTTGAATTCTGTAGGTATGCCTTCCTCTCTCTGATCACCATTGCTTTGAATATAACATTGTTATTAGTTAGCAACATCTGACCTGTTTTGTTGTTCATCCTAGTAATAAAAAAGTATGTAAGCATTCTACTTCTCTAATTCCTTTGCTAGTTTCATTCCACTTCTTTTCCATAGATATTTGTCACACTGATGCTGCTTGAGGTCAAGTTTGTTCCAGTAGCTGACTAATCACCTAACTAGGTGATTTCCCAGCTGGTATAGCATTTCATCGTATATTATCATTTTTGTTTTAGGTTTAAGCCAATATAAAATACAGTTTGGTCACTACCAAACTGTATTTTATATTGGCTATAAACTATAAACTATATAAACTATATACTCAAGTGCCATCCAGTCTTCATTTATTCAGTATCCAGGTGGATACTTAATAACATTGTGCACAATGTTATTAAATATCTTACTAAGAATTGTGCACCATGAAATGGCATTTAGATGTTGGGTCAAAAGTCCTGGACATTTCTCTACATCCTAAGAACAGGATGTGGAGATCTTTAGCTTTAACCCTTATGTGGTCCCATGGTGTTTATATTGCAAAGACTATTCTGCACTATTAAAAATGTACCTGTTTTGAGGCTGAAACAGTCTGAGTTTTGGCCATTTTGTACTTCTTTCATTGTGGTGATTTAAGACATTAAATCAGTGATTATCTTTTAATTTAATAAACTAGTTACAAATAAGTATTTTTTTTACTCCTTAGATTTGTCTGTAATAGAAAAAACAAGTAGTGGCTCAGTACGAAAGAACACACAAAGCAAAGTCAACAAAGTTATGATTGGATCCGTAAGTTAAAAAATAACATGTTTTTGTTGAATTTTTTCTTGACAATTATTCATAAGACTATTACACTTTTTTATAAAATCTTTATCAAGTAGCTTTATTTTTATCCTCCTACATGTTTCGTCAATCTGTTTCTATTGGCATCCTCAGGGAATACAAATCAGTAAGCACAAAATGAAGGTTACAGACTAGGTTATAACTGATGGTTCTAAATCATACAAAAAATTGGTATTGTGCGTGACAATGTGCGTGTCTCGTTAACGTGATTTATTCGTGATGACTCATGACGTAATTGTTATGAAAGTTCATTTCTTTGATATTTAATGATCTGATAAAAGTTTTCCAAATTTCTGGTAAAATTAGACCTTGATTCTTGTTTTTAGGTTTTCAGTTTTACTGATGACTGTAGCTGCTTCTTTAAAGGTTCTTGAATGGTAGTTCAAGAACCTTTAAAGAAGGTTCTTGAACTACCATTCAAGAATCAAGGTCTAATTTTACCAGAAATTTGGAAAACTTTTATCAGATCATTAAATATCAAAGAAATGAACTTTCATAACAATTACGTCATGAGTCATCACGAATAAATCACGTTAACGAGACACGCACATTGTCACGCACAATACCAATTTTTTGTATGATTTAGAACCATCGGTTATAACCTAGTCTGTAACCTTCATTTTGTGCTTACTGATTTGTATTCCCTGAGGATGCCAATAGAAACAGATTGGCGAAACATGTAGGAGGATAAAAATAAAGCTACTTGATAAAGATTTTATAAAAAAGTGTAATAGTCTTATAGCATGTTTTTTTTTTTCGTTTTATTGATGAAATATAGTTTTTAATCATTCATTTGTTTGAATGCTGTATGTCTAGGCAAACATTTTGTAGTAGTTGTAGGCCACATTTGAACAAGGACTGCATGTTGGTTCAGGTAATGTGGGGCTTGCTTCGGTTGTCAATGATTTTGTGCAGATTCATGTTCCAGTTGATGCCCAGAATTCCACATTCAAGGTGTTGGCTGACGAATGGCAGATTTTACATATTATCCTTCATATCACCCTACAGTCACGTTCGGTGAGTGTGGTTGGTCATCAACTGTATCTAGCACTTGCAGTTAACTCCCTGTGCTTTCATCTCAGTATATATCACTCATTGTTGACTTGAGATGGCCATATTTGTCAACAATTTGCTAACATTTCACTCAAACACAGTTACACTGACTTGGCAACATCATGTGCTCTCCAATTTATAGTGGCTACAAACACGTGACTTGTTACATGGCATGTGCACCTTGCCCATGGGGGTGTCTGTTGACTTCTTTCCAAGCAGTGTATACACAGAGAGACAAGCTACATAATGATTCACTACAGTATGCTACATCATTGCTTTGCATCAGTAATGTTGTAGCACACTATAGTGAATCATAATGGAACTTGCGTCTACCTTTGTGTGTCCTCCTAATGATGACCTTAATATAAATGTTTGAATGTTGTATGCTTTTATTTTTAATTAAAGTTATTACTCCAATACACTATTTGCCCCATAATTTTACCATAATGAAGGTTCATTAAAATGCTTTTTGTTTCCAGGGAAAGTTAGGTCTAAGATCTGATTATCATCAGATATTTTTAATTAAAGTTATTATTCCAATACACTATTTGCCTCCATAATTTTACCATAATGAAGGTTCATTAAAGTGTTTTATGTTTACAGGGAAAGTGAGGGCTAAGATCTGATTATCATCAGATAACCTTGATAAAGTTGTAACTTTTCTGTTGATGAAAACATCTATTAAAGATATTTATAAATAATGAGCCAAAAGGCTTCAGTTCAGCAATGCAAAAATTATAAAAATCAAGTGGATATTAGATCCAGCATTATTTCAAGCCGAACATAGAAACCATAAAAGTTTTGTAAAAAATAAGTTGCCCAGAGAGCTTACTGGAACACACCCCACACCCACCAGCATTTATGAGTCACCCTAGCGCAGACCACTTTAGAAATCATGAATGCTGCCTAGGCATCTCCATATATTGCTTTCTAATTGATCCATTTTTTGATAAGGTTTCACTGGCCTGACAGCTGTTTCGAACTGGTTGGCTCTCTTCAGAGCCAACCAAAAACTCTTTCAATACTAAGAAACTTGAAACGTCGGTGAGGTGTATTTTCATAAGCAAAAAAACTCTCTTATTTTTGCTTAGTATTGAAAGGAAGTTTTTGCTCTCTTAAGGTTTTCTGCTCGGTCTCTGAAGAGATCCCACTCGTTTGAAACAGCTGTCAGGCCAATGAAACCTTATCAAGAAATGGACCAATTAGAAAGCGAATATATGGACACCTGAGCAGCGTTCATGTTTTTTAAAGTGGTCCATGCTAGGGCAACTTGTAAATGGCAGCGGGTGTATTCTGTAAGCTCTCTGGTCAACTTATTTATACAAAACTTTCATAAATTATAAGACCAGAATTAACTCATGTAAAATATTATTTATTAGTATAATTTTTGCCTGAATATCACAGGCATCTTCAGTACATTGTGATTAAACAATAACTGACAATTCCATAAGGCACCACCTAAGTAGCTAATGCATGATAACTAAAAATGGTCATTAAATTTCCTAACTTAAAAAAAAAACTTGCATAAAATAAAAAATAATTAAATAATATATATACAATTGGACTTCTTTTAAATAACCTTTTTTAAGGTTATTTTTCTTTTAAAAACAAGTTATATCAAATTGAAGGAACAGCAATGGGCAATCCTATTTCTCCTGCTACCACCAACTTCTTTATGGAGCACTTTGAACAACGTATTTTTGACATTTCACCTAGACCTACTCATTGATTCAGATGTGTAGATTATGTTTTTGCTATCTGGAATGGCTCTTCTTATGAATTACAACAGTTTCTCTCTAAATTAAATGCACTTCATCCAAGGATCTAATTCACCCTTGAGGAAGAAATAAATAAGCAGTTAGCCTTTTTAGATCTTTTAATTCTTTGCCAACCAGATGGTAACCTACATTTCTCAGTTTTTAGGAAGAAGACTCATACAGGCCATTATATCCATGCTGAGTCTCATCACCATCCTAATCAAAAGACTGGAACTATTAAAACACTGGTTCATTGGGCCCACCCCTTATGTTCTTCAGATGAGCTATTACAGAAAGAACCGCAACATGTTATTTCCACTTTTTTATCTAATGGTTATAAGAATTTTTTAATCAAAAGAGCTTTGAGCAGTTTTGGCATCTCTATCCCTGTTCAAATACAGAAGAAATAACTCTTATTCCTATCCCTTATGTGCAAAGTATTAGTGAACACACAGCAAAAGTTTTAAAACCACTGAATATTTTTGTTGCCTTTCACCCCATCAGAAAAATCTCCTCTTTTCTCACTTCTCCAAAGGACAAGCTCCTGCATCTCAATCATCCAGGTGTCTACCAGATTCCTTGCTCCTGTGGGTTATCTTATTTTGGACAAATAGGAAGATCTGCTGTTATTTGGCTAGAAGAACACGTCTTATATTCAATACCTTGAACTTGAACAGGCTGGACTTGCAGAGCATGACATCAACACTAGACATACAGTTCATTGGAATGAGACGAGTCCTTCACAAAAGTCGGTTCTTCATGGAACGGCTTTATAAAGAAACATGTGAAACTTTACTTCACTCTCCGAACTTAAACAAATCCGATGGTCTACGTCTATCCCGTTTGTGAAAGATAGTACTTTTTAAATCAGGTAATGTTTCCTAACTTTTTTAAATTGTACATACATATATACACATTTGTATATGTATTTAATACAGTTATCTTGCATTAACTACTTAGATGGTGCCTTTTAGAATTGTCAGTTATTGTTCAACCTTGTAACGAAGATGCCTGTGATACTCAGGTGAAAATTATACTAATACAGTGATACCTCAGCTAACGAAAATAATTCGTTCCAGAATCGCATTCGTTAGCTGAAACGTGATTTCCTGTAGGTTTCTATAGAAAATCGTTTAATTCATTCTGGATGCTGCCCACTATTTAAAGATAAGTTTTATAAAATAGTAAAAAGCACACTATAAAAGGGCAAAAACTCACTGAAGGCTGAGATGAACAGCTATCCAATTAATGGAGAATGGAAAGTAGAATTACATTCTTCATTTTTACACTATTATACATCATCAAATTCCTGCCATGTACCCACAAGGGGTGTACAGGATATGATAGTACTACATGAAAAAATTATATCATTACTAACTTCCTATCTACAATTTTCCTCCAAATCAGTCTGTTACTTGTCAAGACTCCAACATTATCAGATCTTATATTTCTATCGTCTAAGGCACTTCGTACCGTATCAGTCCACCTATATCTTGGTCTTCATCTGGGTTGTTTTGCTGCAAACCTGGCAGAGAACACTTGTTTTGCTAATCTTTCCTCGCCCATTCTGTTTAGGTGACCATACCACCTGAGATTAGCTCTGCTAACGCATTCATGGATGCTGACAATGTCAAGTTCTTTCCTAATATCCTCATTTTTAATATGATATTGCCATTGATGCCATCTGTTCACGCCTCTAATCTTTCTCAGTTTCTAACAAAAGCAAATTCTTCCTCATTTGCTTTTGTTAGAGCCTGCGTGCACATACCATATTTTTGTTCCTGAAGATAGCAACGTGATTGACGAAATATTGAAGTTATTCATTAAAGTTGCCTTTAAGTAATATTCTTTATACGCGTTGTTAATTCCGTAAGCTAATTACCAGTTATGTATGACCAATGTATAAGCCTTGCTACTAGAATTACGATCATCCACGGAGATTCCATTGCACAAAAGGCCCGTCAATACGGCAAAATGAGGTTGAAGATATCAAGACAACTAAATCGTCTGACGTTCCTAAAACGCTGCCGGGATAACAAGGTAATCCCTAATTGTGTTAAATTTAAGCACCGTTTTACTTCACAGAAAAGAAAGCTCTCCGTATTTATAATCGCACTAGCTTTGCCCTATTAAGAGAACAAATTACCGCGAGGTGTGTTCTTTTTGCCGACAAAAACAAAACTTTATGGGCGCTAGAGGAAGAGCTTTCAGATATGCTTGGCCATGATCTTTGGACAAATCTTTATGACGTCTCATGCGCTTCGGCAAGAAAATAATTTGAAAATATATATATATATATATATATATATACACATCGGCACCTGAAAAAATACGAAAACCTGATAAAAAATTCTACTTCCTTACCACACCCACCACTCAACAGTGTAGTCAACCTCTCATCCGTAGTTTTAAAGCCTGAAGCACTCACCGCACTTGCATGTGGCCACAGTTTCGCCCTAGCTCCTAAAAGAATACCTGCCGAGGAAATCATGATCCAAATAGAACGTGGGATTTGCAACCTTCCTAACCATATTGCCAACAACGTCAGACTGGATGTAGCCAGTGTTCTTACCAAAGCAAAACCTCCAAAAACTAACTTATCCAAATACGAATATATAGCTCTACTAGAGATGAAGAAAAACAAAAAAATAGTAATCACCAAAGCGGATAAGGGAAACGCCACTGTGGTGCTCAATCAAAAGGACTACAAAGGTAAGCCTAATTAATGCTTTAGTACTAGACCGTACTACCTACCTTCCTATTGAATATAATCCTACTGGCTCTCAGATTAGAACTCTTCACAGACTCCTTAAGAAAGTCACTTCTTGGCCTGTGGAAGTCACTAACAAACTAAAACCTTATAACTCTAGACCCCCCGATTATATGGACTCCCAAAAATACATAAACAAAATGTGCCATTAAGTCCCATAGTGGATTGCATTGTTTCCCCACATATAAATTAGCCAAACATTTAGCCATAACGCTCTCACACTATACTGGCAACACACCATCACACATAAAAAACTCGGCCCACTCTAAAGCCAGTATAGAAAACCTCTCACTCCAATACACTGACATAATGGTAAGTTTTGATGTCTCCTCCCTATTCACTAATGTCACACCCAAAGAAATCCTAGAGCTCATCCAAGCCAAGTTTCCTCCCAATATCTCAGCCCTATTTCAGTTCGCAATGAACTCAGGCTATTTCGTTTGGCAAGGAAAATTCTACAAACAGATAGAGGGGACATCCATGGGTTCACCACTTTCTCCACCCTTGGCCAATTTCTTTATGGAGACCTTTGAAGAGAAAGCCTTAAACTCCACCCCACAAAAACTCACTATTTGGTTTCGATACGTGGATGATGTGTTCACTATTTGGTCACATGGCTCAGATACACTCCACTCCTTCCTAACACACTTAAACAACCAACACCCTAGAGTCCAGTTCACCTTAGAAAAAGAGGAAAACAACACCTTCCCTTTCCTAGACACTTTAATCACCTGCCAGCTTGATGAATCTTTGGTTTTCTCTGTTTACAGAAAACCCACCCATACTGGCAGATACATTCACCAGCAATTCCCCCCCACACACACACACACAACAACACGGGGGTTATAAAAACACTATATAACAGCGCAAAATTAATCTGCTCAGATGACGATGCCCTAACCACTGAAACTAAACCACATCCTCAACACTTTCTTAGCCAATGGCTAAAACCCCCCAAAAATACTAAAACCAGTAACCCCCCCCAATAAAGATTACACCAAATCTATCACCATCCCCTATATCCAGGACACCTCTGAGAAAATAACCAATATCCTCAAAAAATATGACCTGACTTCTTGTTATACACCATATAAAAAGTTGGCATCCCTTATCCGCTCTACCAAAGACCAACCACTTCCCCCTAGACCTACCTGGTGTATACCAGGTCCCTTGCAGCTGCAAACTGTCCTACTTTGGCCAAACAGGCAGGACAGCAAATATCAGGATTTCAGAACACAAAGACTACATACGGTTTCACCAGTAGTACAGCCACTCTGGGCTGGCAGACCATGCCTTAGATACCCACCATGGAATTCGTTGGAAGAAAACTAAAATAATACACCGCAGTAAGTTTAAGTACGAAAGATTATTCAAGGAATCATCAGCAGCTCTAAAAAAACGTTCCAAACTTAAACAAATTTGGATGCATGAAACTACCCCTAATTTGGGAGACTTACATTATGAGAACTTCAGCCCAACGGCCAAGACAACCAAATTAGCCTGCCAGAGGACACCATTGGGACTTTAGGAACAATATTAGTTTCTTGCCTTCTTCCTCATTTGCTTTTGTTAGTGCCTGCGTGCACATACCATATTTTTATGTTCCTGAAGATGGCAACGTGACGGTGCCGAAATATTGAAGTTATTCATTAAAGTTGCCTTTAATTAATATCCTTTATATGCGTTGTTAATTCCTTAAGCTAATTACTAGTTATTATATCTTTCATAGGTTTGTGCCCTGGCATACACTTCTCTTCTTTTGTGATAAAAGTTCTTTTGGGCATTTGCTTAAAAGAACAACCCAGTTTCGTCACAATTAAACACTTGTTCTGGCTTGTATCCATGAATGGTGGTGCGCTCCTGAAGTTCTCTAACAAACTTCTCAGCCTCCTCTTTATTTGCACTGGCTCCTTCTCCATGTCTAATTACACTATGGATCCCTGACCTTCTCTTGAACTTCTCAAACCATCCTCTGCTTCCTTTGAATTCTTCCTCTGCCTCTGCTGTATTGTGTCCTGCCACATTTTTCTTCAAATTTTCAAAAATCATTCTGGCTTTGCTGCAGATAATCTCTTGAGTCATAGTATCACCAGCTATTTGACTCTCATTTATCCAGATCATCAGAAGCTTTTCCATTTCTTCATTCACAGAACTTCTTTGGGATTAAGAGGCCAAGGTCTTCACACCAGCTGCAACGGAAGCTGGTGTGAAGACCTTAATCTCCTCCTCCTTCTTCAAAATTGTAGCTATTTGTGATGATGCTTGACTTCTAAATCCACAATTCTGATTCCGCTTTCATATGCTGAAATTATTTCTTTCTTTTGCTCAATTGTGAGCAACTTTCTGCTTTCCTCGGGTTTGTTGCTTACTTTTTTTGGACCCACTGTCAAGAAAATTTTTTTCACTTTTAAAATTTTTCTCTGAAAAATATAAAAGAAATATGACATATAGCATATTATTTTTATTTAATTAGATAAGAATAGAATAAATGCTATCACACTCACCTCTCACATTCACAGCCACACGGAGCGTGCACTGTACTGACACTGGTATGAGGCGTCTCACATCTCGCTGTCTCGAACGTAAACAACCCAGTCGGGTTGGTGGTGTGTGATGTGGCAGCTCATTTCTTTGTCACACACATACAGATGGAGAATATAAGCTCCTGGAATGGCCCGATCGTTCGTGTTTGCTGCTTTATGTCAAGTGCATCCACTGAAACATTCGTTTGTCGAGTCCGAAAAACAGCGAAAAAAATCTTCGTTAGCTGAAAAATTCATTAGCAGGGTCACTCGTTAGCCAAGGTATCACTGTAAATAATATTTTACGTGAGTAAATTTCAGTATTATAATTTATTTAAATATGTCTGCTCAAGGTATTTCCTTATTGAAACCCTGAAACTTTCATAGTTTCTACATTCAGCTTTGAAATAATGCTGAATCTAATATCCACTTGATTTTTATAAGTTTTGCATCGCCGAACTGAAGCCTTTTGGCTCTTTATTTTAGTAAATACTTTTACACACCGACAAAAAGTTCAGTTATGAAAAATGCACCTTTCTGACGTTTCAAGTTCCTTAGTATGGTGAGAGCTTTTGTTGTCTTAAGGTTTTCTGCCTGGTCTCTGAAGAGAACCAACCAGTTCGAAACGGCTGTCAGCCAGTGAAACCTTGTCAAAAAATGGACCAATTAGAAAGCGAATATGGATGCTTGGGCAGCGTTCATATTTTCTAAACTGGCCTGCGCCACTTTAGTGGATTATAAAAATCTATTTGATTTTTATAATCTATTAAAGATTATAAAAAAAGTATTTCTAATACTACACCTTACTTAACAAACAGGGTTCTCTGGCTGATTTGCCAGAGAACCTTGTAAGAAATAAAAACCCTGCGATTTCTGCATGAGATCAGCTCATTTACCTTCAGGTGGGGAAAAAAAAAAAAAAAAGAAGTCCATACAGGAAGATTCCAGATGTCACAGCAAGAATCAAACTCAGGTCTTTTCCATTCAAAGTGCAATGTCCCATTGTTTTACTAGTTACGCTACGGAGGTACCAATGAATAACTGTCCATAACATTCTTTAAATGAAACATTTTGAGCGCAGCGTCTCCATAAGAATGCCATGAAAGCTGTCTCGTTTTATGAGCTAATTTGCATAACTTCACAAATTAGCCAACGTCTTAGAACCATGCCACTTGTGATATCTGTCACTGTCTGTTGTTATACTCTTCAACTGTTTCAATTTCATTTCAATGTCTCAAAAAAAAAAAGTTCACTTTCAGGAACATATCTCTGACAGTGCTTTTCAGATAGTGTAAACCAGTTAGTTTTTCATAAATACCAAAGTACCTTTGGTACTATGGTATTTATGAATCATGAAACATCATGTCAGTTTCATGATGAATATCAAAAACTATGGAGTGTGTGTAATATTACTTTTGAATGTCATGTTTTTAAAGATGCTTTGATTGATCAAAGAAATATTCAAAATGCTGATTTTATATTTCTCAAATCCATCACTCAGTCAAATTATCCCATAGGGTCACCTCATAATTTGCTATATTCTTCATCATCAAATTCCTGCCATGTACCCTCAAGGGGTGTACAAGATATGACAGTACTACACGAAAAAATTACATCATTACTAACTTCCTATCTACAATTTTCCTCCAAATCAGTCTGTTACTTGTCAAGACTCCAACATTATCAGATCTTATATTTCTATTGTCTAAGGCACTTTGTACCGTATCAATCCACATATATCTTGGCCTTACTCTGGGTCATTTTCCTACCAACCTGGCAGAGAACACTTGTTTTGCTACTCTTTCCTCTCCCATTCTATTTATGTGACCATACCACCTGAGATTAGCTCTGCTAACGCATTCCTGGATGCTGACAATGTCAAGTTCTTTCCTAATATCCTCATTTTTAATATGATATTGCCATTGATGCCATCTGTTCACACCTCTAATCTTTCTCAGGACTCTCATATTCTGCGGTCTCTAGTCTTTGGTTAAGTATTTTACTTCTGACCCAGCTCTCAGATCCATAAGTTAAAACTAGTTTGAACACTGTCTTGTATACAGCTAATTCAGTGTTCCGACTAATTTCTCTCTTATTCCATATGAATTTATTCAGTTGACTTCCCACCATACCAGCTTTGCTGATTCTGTTGTCTATTTCTATATTTAATTTACCATCTTCAGTAAAAATCGTGCCTAAGTAGCTGAAATGTTTTACTTGTTCCACAGGTTCTCCATTCACAACACAATTGACATTTTCAATGATTCTGCCTATTTTCATTGTCTTTGTCTTTTTATTGCTGACCTTCATACCATATCTATTACAACAGCTATTAAATTTAGTCAGAGAATCTTGCAGACTTGTAGCGGATTTATTTAGAAGTATAACATCATCCGCATAAAGCAAAGAGCTGACATTAACATCTCCAATTTTGATATCAGGTTTAATACCACATTCCTTCATAATGTGATCCATATAGATAATGAATAACAGAGGGGATAATGTACATCCTTGTCTCACACCAGATTTAACATTAAACCATCTTCCTGTACTTCCTTCAATTCTAACTGCTGACTCACAACTCAAATAAAGACTAAGTAATGCTTGATATAATGCCCCATCGACACCATATAACTGCAGCGTATTGAATAACTTTTCTCTTGGCACCTTGTCATATGCCTTTTCCAAATCGACAAAACTTAAATACAGTTCTTTGTTATATTCCCATGCTTTCTCGACTATTTGTCGTAAAGTGAAGATCTGATCCTGACAGCCTCTATTTGACCTGAATCCAGCTTGTTCTTCACCAAGCTTTTCTTCCACAATTCTTCTCAACCGTTTCTCAAGTATACTTCCATAGATCTTGCCAGGAACACTCAGTAGGGAAATACCTCTGTAATTCTCACATTCAGTTTTATTTCCCTTTTTATATATGGGTACTATGAGAGCTCTACTCCAATCATCGGGAATTTGTCCCTTTGTCCAGGCTTTCTGAACTATGCAGTGCAGCCACTGTAAGACTTTTATACCACCATACTTCAACATTTCTGGTAGAATATCATCTACTCCTGCTACTTTTCCACATTTCAAGCCTTTGATGGCTTTTTCTACTTCAAGTATGGATGTGTATTCCTGACTGCATGCCTGGTCAGTGTTTTTTATCACTGTGCTGTCATCACTGCTTGTTTCATTTAGCAGTTTTTCAAAGTAATTACTCCATACTCCAAGGATGTCTTTTTCTCCTGTTTTCATTTCACCTTTATCATTTCTAATTCCTTTTACAGCACTCTTTCCTCCATTCCTAAGCTTCTTCAACAACCTCCAGAATATTTTGCCACCTTCTTGATATTTATTTTCTATATTCTTGCCAAAGTCCTCCCATGACTTTTGTTTAGCTAGTTTTACACACTGTTTAGCTTTCTTACATTTGTCTCTGTATTCTTTAAGAGCACAAGCTGACTTATTTGCCAGGAACTTTTGATATGCTTTCTTCTTTTCCTTCACTGCCTCTTTAACTTCCTGTGTCCACCAGGGAGTTCTGATTTTTTTATCCTTGCACACAACCTCACCACATGCCTCTCTGGCAGAATCAATCAATGTTTCCTTCAGAGTTTGCCACTGAATCTTCAAGGTTTGATTCCTGTTCTCAAACTCTTTCATTTTCTTTTCAATAATCTTTGTGTATTTTAGTCTACAGTTCACATCTGATAGCTGCTCAACTTTTATTCGCTTTAAAACTTTCTTACATGTTATTCTTTTCAATATGAAATTCAATTTTATCCTGAAGACTAAATAGTGATCACTTCCAATTTCAAATCCTCTGTACACTCTGGTGTCCTGCACCAGGGAAAAAACATCACTATCAAGAATAACATAGTCAATGAGACTTTTCTTATTCCTAGCCTCTTCTCTCCATGTGAATTAGTGCACATTTTTATGTTGGAACATGGTTTTTTTCATACCAAAAAATATTTCACAGATATAACAAACTGCTTTACCTTTTTTGTCTGTTTTGCATAAAGTTTGTAAATACCGTATTTACTCGAATATAACTTGCCTTCACGTATATCTCGCACTCCTGATTCTACTTTAGGAAAAAAGATATTAAACATTTTTCGCATATACCTCACATGTGAAAAAAGTTTAAATAAGTTTTAAATAGTTTCAGATATTTTGAAATTCGGTTGAATAGAATCACAATTTCAACTCAACAATTGTTGGCTTGCCTTTGTCATTGAGTTGTGCGATCTTATGTTAATACTGCACCAATCATATGCATGTCTTCATCGCTGCACTATTTCTTCTGGTCTACCTTTGCTGCCCATTTCGCACTCCGCTTTCACTTCTCATTAATCATTTGTGAAGGATTGTTCATAAAGTATTTCAAGTCTTGCAAATTACTGGTATTTTTTTGCCTGAAATATGGAGAAACATTCAAGTTACTGCACTGATTTTAATCTCAAAGATCGTATGATTCTGAAATGATAAAATGAAAACAGTAATGAAACTGTTTGTTTTAATTTAATTACAGAAGGATTGTCGTTAAAGATTCAAATATATCGCTTGATGAAGGTCAGCAGCCAATCGTGTAAATAATGTTGATAATTAAAATTTAAATGTATTCATTTTATAAATAATGTGAACAACTATAAATTATAATGTGTACTGAGGATTTAATTATAAACGTCAATTTAGTTTTTTCCTGAAAAACTCTAATTTCCGAAAATCCCCACATATATCTTGAACCACAATTTTTTAAATTTAATTTTGGGGAAAAAAGTCCAAGTTATATTTGAGTAAATATGGTGTGTGTGTGTGTGTGTGTAGAACTTTGTGATTTACCAAGAACAAGTGGTCATCTAATTGTGCTTTTTAATTTCTATGCCTCTAATACATCCAACACTCCTTTATTCATTTTGACAGTAAATAAATCATTAATGAATGAAGAAATCAATAAATACCTCTATGAGACTTTCTGAATCATCAAGTATTTTGATCTAACTTTTTATACTAGCAGTGATTTATTGAATCTATGTATCTGTTTTTGGAGGGATGCATTTTCCACTCTGCCACCATACCCCTACCTGATTTAGTCCTTTCTATTTCAAGGTTCATTCCAGAAGTAGAACTTTTCCATCCATCTTCCTCTGAAATAAAATCTTCATTTCCAACTAGTTTTGAGACCAAATGGATTTACCACTGCAGAGCTTTGACAGGTTTCTCTACCTGTCTTACAAGATTTAATTGATCTACTTCTGTTTACCAAATGTCTACCATCATATCTTCGCCATTCAAGAACAGTGTTCATTCGAAAGAAGATAGATGCATAGATGAAAGAAGGAAGATCCTGTTCTGTTACATCTCTTTCATAAAGTTTTAGTTGAATGTCTGCAGTCATACATCAAACATGATTTTAGACAGAGCCTTCATTCCTTCAGAAGACTATTCTGAGAATATATTCATATTCTCAGAATAGTCTTTTCACTGAAATGAGACACTGTCACTGTCTTTGACAGTGTCTCCTTTCAAGCTATACTTTGAGTGCTGTCTTTTGCAGGATATCCAAAATCCTTCCTTACCTACATAGAGATTTCCTCTGGAAATTCCTTACTTAAAAATCTTAGTATGTATTGCTGCCTCTAGAACTTAGTGCATTAAGGATGATTACTGATGTACCTCTGGAGGAGTGCTTGATGGAGGAACACTGATTGTGACTTCCTCAGCTGAACAAAGGAGATGGACTGATTGAATTTTTGATTCATTGATTGAATGGTTGCACCATTCAATCAATGGAGCTGCATTACAAGAATCTATGCACATTCCTTCTCAGCATAGTGGATTATGGATGGAACATGCTTCCTGCCTGGTTTTGAATATACAGATTTAATTAGGACAAGAATCAAATTTGTTTTGCTAAAATGAAATACCGTGACTTGGCATAATGAAAAGAATTATAAAAATTGAGGAAAACTGAAAAAAAAAAAATATGAATGTAGAATTTTTGCATAAGTATCATAGACATCGTCAGTACAAGATCAGAGAATGGCAAATAAACAGTAGTAGACAATTCTAAAAAGTACCACCTGAGTATCATAGCTAATGTAAGATAACTAAAAAAAAAGCTCAATTTCTTAACTTATTTAAAAAAAATAAATAAATAAAAATTTAAAAAAAAAATATATATATATATAAATAAATATATACATAGACAAAATAAAGTTAGTAGTACTTTTTAAATGTGTAATTTTTCCTATCTCCCACACAGGGGAAAGGATTTTAAAGATTCTTTCATCAAAAATAAAAAGCTTTTAACAGTTACAGTATCTCTGCCTCTTCAAATACAGAAGAAATAACTCGCATTCCTATCTCTAATATGCATGGAATTAGTGAACGCATAATGAAAGTTTTCAAACCACTGAATATTATTATTAAGAGACACCTCCAGGAAGTCGAGGACTCATTGGGGGAGGCCACATACTACACGACCCAGCTATCATACTTATTCTGGAATTCATTCACACTACCTGCACACACACAACATCCAATGGCAATTCATTCCAATCACACACCACCCTATGAGAGAAAAATCTAGATCACACCCCATCTTGGCAGCATTAATTCTTAGATTCCAAGGATTCCCTCCTGTTCTTTTCCCACCCTCAATAAAATGAAAAATTCCATCAACTGAAATCCTGTATGATCCTTTCAGAAGTTCGTAAGTCTCAATCATATCACCCCTCTTTCTCTTGTTTGCTAGTGTCTGCAGTCTGCAAATTCTCAATCTGTCTTCATAATCAGTATTGTACAATTCTGATATCATGTTTAACACTCTCCTTTGCACTCTCTTCACTCTGTCAGAATCACAGCGAAACCAGGAGACCAGACCTGTGTGCAATAGTCCCACGTGGGGTGTTACCAAGGCCTTGTAAAGAGGCAAAATAACATCCTTATCTTTATATGTGAAAGTTCATTTCAGCATTTGAATTATCTTTTGAGGTGTATTTGCAATCTTTGCTACATGGCCACTGAACTTCAACTTGCTATCTACTAACACTCCGAGATCCCTAGCATGATCGGTTTCTTTTAGCATAATCCAGCCAATATAATATGACATGTGATATCTAATCACACCAAAGTTGCATGACTTTGCATTTACTGACATCCATTTTTTTCATGCCCACAATTCCAGCCTATTCAAATCATTCTGCAAGTATTGCATATAAGCATGATTCCTGAATCCCCTACTTATCTTTGCATCATCAGCAAATAGCCATATGTCACCTGTCAGATCCTTCCCAATAACATTAATGTAGAGATTGAATAACAGTGGACGAAGCACTGATCCTTGTGGTACACCACTGGTTACCTTAAATCTTGCAGACTCGCATTCCCTGTATACCACTTTTTGATACCTGTCAGTCAACCATCCTCTTATCCATGCTAATATTTTATAACCCAAACCTATATTCTCCAATTTATGCAACTCTTCCATGCTGTATTCTGTCAAAAGCCTTAGTAAAATCCAAAAGTATCATGGTGTATCCATTCCTCTTGTCTAATTCAGTGGTAACATTATTGTTGAACAAGTTGCTAAAACATGACTTTCCCTTAGTAAACCAATGCCGTTCATTGCAAAGTAGAGATTCACTGTCAACCCATTTCTGAATGTAAGCCCTAACCAATTTTTCCAAAATCTTCACCACCACTCCTGAGATACTGATTGGTCAACATTTGGATACATCAGTCTTTGCACCACTTCGTACAATGGGATTGCCATATGTTCTTTCCATTCCTGTGGAATCTTCCCTGTTCTGACTCAAATTATATAGCCTTATCAGAGGAATAGTTATTTCAGCTGAACATTCCATGTTCAGCTGATATCCATCGGTCACTATTGCTGAATTCTTATTCAGTTTGTGCAACAGTTCTAATACCTCCTCTTCATACACCTGGGTTTCTTCATTCAGTAAAGAGGTCGCAATGAACTCAATGTTGCATACTCCAGGTTGATAGCCTTTTAGCAAATTGGGCATTCATTAGTTGAGCAATCTCTTCTGCATCTGTCTTCTCACCAACTGCATTTAAATGAGTTATTCTTTCATATACATTCTTTCTTTTACTTGCAGAATATCTATAGAATCCTTGTGGGTTGTCTTAGCTGGCAGAGCCAGTTTCTTTTAATACTCAGACTTAGCTTTCCATGCAACAGTTGACTATTCTAACCTGCTTCTTATAATTTTCATAATGGACATCGTCCTTATGCACACGATATTTCTTCCATATCATCTGTTTGTTATGAATCTTTTGCTTAATAAGATTACACATTCATTTGACTTTTTTATTTTTATTTTTTTTTATTTTTCAAACTCTCGGGAAACATTCTGATATTGCATCATTTAAGTATTTTTTAAATGCTTCCCACGTACTGTCAATATTTTTCCCATCCAGCAACCAATGCCATTCTGCTGAACTCCGTATATATATATATATATTCCTCAGTTGGTCATAATTTCCTTCTTCATAGTTCAGCATGTAACCTTTTCTAGGTGGAACATTCATAAACTTAGTCACTTTCCAAGTGAGTAATGCTTGATCACTGTCACCATCTGGAGGCAGAATAGTTACATCTTTTACTGAAACACCATCTGATATTTCTTCCATATCATCTGTTTGTTATGAATCTCTTGCTTAATAAGATTACACATTAATTTGACTCCAACCATATTTATTCTTCAAACTCTCAGGGAAACATTCTCATATTGCATCATGTATCATCATCAAATTCCTGACATGTACCCTCAAGGGTTGTACAGGATATGATAGTACTACATGAAAGCTACTTGTCAAGACAAGACTCCAACATTATCAGATCTTATATTTCTATCGTCTAAGGCACTTTGTACTGTTTCAATCCACAAATATCTTGGTCTTCTTCTGGGTCGTTTTCCTGCTGACCTGGCAGAGAACGCTTGTTTTGTTAATCTTTGCTAGCCCATTCTGTTTAAGTGAGAATCACCTAAGATTCACCTGAGATTAGCTCTGCTAACGCATTCTGGATGCCGACAATGTAAAGTTCTTTCCTAATATCCTTGTTTTTAATATGATATTGCCATTGATGCCATGTGTTCATGCCTATAATCTTTCTCAGGACTCTCATACCTGTGGTCTCTAGTCTTTAGTCAAGTGTTTTACTTCTGACCCAGCTCTCAGATCCATAAGTTAAAACTGGTTTGAATGCTGTCTTGTATACAGCTAATTTAGTGTTCCAACTAATTTCTCTCTTATTCCATATGAATTTATTCAGTTGACTTCCTACAATACCAGCTCTACTGATTCTGTTGTCTATTTCTATATTTAATTTACCATCTTCAGTAAAAATCGTGCCTAAGTAGCTTAAATGTTTCACTTGTTCCACAGGTTCTCCATTCACAACACAGCTGACATTTTCAATGATTCTGCCTATTTTCATTGTATTTTTATTGCTGACCTTCATACCATCTCTATTACAACAGCTATTCAATTTAGTCAGAGAATCTTGCCGACTTGTAGCGGATTTATTTAGAAGTATAACATCACCCGCATAAAGAAAAGAGCTGACATTAACATCACCAATTTTGATATCATGTTTAATATCACTTTCCTTCATAATGTGATTCATATAGATAATGAATAACAGATGGGATAATGTACATCCTTGTCTCACACCAGATTTAACATTAAACCACCTTCCTGTACTTCCTTCAATTCTAACTGCTGACTTACAACTCAAATAAAGACTAAGTATTGCTTGATATAATGCCTCATTGACACCATATAACTGCAGCGTATTGAATAGCTTCTCTCTTGGCACCTTATCATATGCCTTTTCCAAATCAACAAAACTTAAATATTGATTTGTTATTTTCCCATGCTTTCTCGACTATTTGTCGTAAAGTGAAGATCTGAATCCTGACAGCCTCTGTTTGGCCTGAATCCAGCTTGTTCTTCACCAAGCTTTTCTTCCACAATTCTTCTCCACCGTTTCTCAAGTATACTTGCATAGATCTTACCAAAAACGCTCCGTAGGGAAATACCTCTGTAATTCTCACATTCAGTTTTATTTCCCTTTTTATATATGGGTACTATTAGAGCTCTACTCCAATCATCGGGAATTCGTCCCTCTATCCAGGCTTTCTGAACTATGCAGTGCAGCCATGCAGCCACTCTAAGACTTTTATACCACCATACTTCAGCATTTCTGGTCGAATATCGTCTACTCCTGCTACCTTTCCACATTTCAAGCCTTTGATGGCTTTTTCTACTTCAAGTATGGATATGTATTCCTGACTGTATGCCTGTTGAGTGTTTTTTACCACTGTGCTATCACTGCTTGTTTCATTTAGCAGTTTTTTAAAGTAATTACTCCATACCTCAAGGATATTTTTTTCTCCTGATTTCATGTCACCTTTATCATCCTAACTCCTTTTACAGCACTCTTTCCTCCATTTCTAAGCTTCTTCAGCAACCTCCAAAATATCTTACCATCTTCTTGATATTTATTTTCTATCTTCTTGCCAAAGTCCTCCCATGACTTTTGTTTAGCTAGTTTTACACAGTGTTTCGTTTTCTTACATTTGTTTCTGTATTCTCTAAGAGCAAAAGCTGACTTATTTGCCAGGAACTTTTGATATGCTTTCTTCTTTTCCTTCACTGCCTCTTTAACTTTCTGTGTCCACCATGGAGTTCTGATTTTTCTATCCTTGCAGACTACCTCACCACATGCCTTTCTGGCTGAATCAATCAATGTTTTTCTTCAGAGTTTGCCACTGAATCTCCTGTTCTCAAACTCTTTCATTTTTTCTTCAATAATCTTTGTGTATTTTAGTCTACAGTTCACATATGAGAGCTGCTCAACTTTTATTCACTTTAAAACTTTCTTACATGTTATTCTTTTCAATATGAAATTCAATTTTATCCTGCTCAAGACTAAATAGTGATCACTTCCAATTTCAAATCCTCTGTACACTCTGATGTCCTGCACCAGGGAGAAAACATCACTATCAACAATAACATAGTCAATAACACTTTTCTTATTCCTTGCCTCTTCTCTCCATGTGAATTTGTGCACATTTTTATGTTGGAACATGGTTAGTAATAACCAGTCCATGTCCTGAGCAGAAATCCAACAGATATTTACCATTATTATGAGCTTTGCTCTTTTCTCCAAATTTTCCCAAGATATTTTTGTATATGTCTGACAATCATTTCCTACTCTGCTATTTAGATCCCCAACAACGACAAACTTTTCCATTTTCATTGTGTCAGTTGGTTTTTCTAAAGCATCAAAAAATTCCTCCACTTCTACCTTAGTAGAACCTTCTGTGGGACCATAGGCACAAATAAGTCTCATTGTCCAATTCCCCATTCTGATATTAGCCCACATCACTCTACTTGAGACTGCATGCCATTCAAGAAGATTAGCCTCGTATTTTGTGTTGAATACTATGGCTATTCCTTCTTTTCCTTGATTGTCATTTCCTGAATATGACATTTTGTATTTATTGCTCAGAAAGATTTTACTCAGAATTTACTGCTACCTAATCCATATTTGGTGATGCATTGCTTCATGACTAGCAACCGATCCATCAGCTCTGTAACACACCACACTATATAACTGATAATCTGTCTATTCTTCCTAAAAATGCTGTACCCTTTACACTCAATACCAGTTAGTGTGTCTGATTCCAATAACCAGGTCTCAGTAATGTCTACAATCTGAGGTCCCAACATATTGACTAAGGCAACAAATTCTTTGTTTCTGATACTTTTAGCATTTGTGTAGACATAATAATCTGCTGCATGTTCTTTTGTATATTCTTATCTGCAGTCTGCATGACACAGTTGGACAACTTGCAGATCTCTATCCTTTTGTAGTGTATTTTACATGTGGCCATCTTTGCATGTTTGATGAGTCTGAACCAGAAGAACACGATCGAAATCGTTTTTTTCCTCATAATCATTTCCATGTTATTGCCCATTCCTTCCATTATAATGACTCTCATACCAGTTATTAGTTTTTCAAGACTTCTGATGACAAACTCATTCAGGTGTAGGCTGTCCCTCTTATACAAATCTAATCTTCCCTCAGACTCACTTCACACATCCATAAACTCACATCCTTTCCTTCTACATAGCCTATGCATCGAATCGTTTGCCATCATAGTCCTTAATTCATTTTCATCATATTGAGTTAATGTACTTATTATTTTCACTTTCTGACTGTCTTCACTCTCACCTCTTCCAACAACTCTTTCATTTCCTCTCTCATACTGAACTTATCTAGTTAAGTCATTAGTACCTACTACAGCTACGATCTCGTTTACTTTTCTGTTCTGTTTTTGAATTGCTTGCGTTATTTTTTACTCCAGGAAAGCTTGAAGTTATAACCCGCTCATCAACAGCATGTTTTATGACAGAGTGAGTCCCTATACCAAATAACACCTTCTTTTTATATTTTTTCTTTTTTTAGTTAACTTACATTAGCTACTCAGGTGGTGGTTTTAATTGCAATTCTGTGATCTTGTACTGATGATGCCTGTGATACTTAGACAAAAATTAAAATTCTACGTTAATAAAGTGTTTATGCGAGTTTTCCTCCATTTTTATAATTCTTTTCACAAGAATTAAAGCTCTGCCGATTAGAGCTTCTATAACTCATGGAAGAAGTGATGACAACCACAGAGTAGGATTTCACAGTATAAAACTTTGGCTCATGTTGCTCATTGTTTTATCGCACACATGGAGTACATGTCAGAAGACAAAATGCAATAGTGTAGATTATAGAGAATAGGTTGAAGAACAAAGGTTGGATAACAGCAGTAGAACCCCACTTTAAGACTAACATTGGATTAAGGAAACCTGACCTTGTAGGAAAGAGAAGATAATTTAGTTGTTATTGACATCATTATTAAGTGGTGGGTGCTGGGCAATAACCCACCCCACCTCCAACATGAGAGTGTTGCCTACTATGCTGATATGCTGAAAACCAAGACTTGGTACAGCTACTTCAGAAAGAACACCACATCATACCAAAATTTATTTACCTCTGCAACTGTATCTTTAAAAGGTGTGTGGTGTCAGTCTGGAGTTGGATAGCACAGAATATTTTTGGGACCTAGGCCTGTTTTGGTTCTACATGTGGGATTATAGTATGTAGCACTGTTTCAGTGTGAAGTGAGAAAAAAAAAAAAACATCTCCAGTAGTAAGTGGGATGGTAATCTCACCCCAGCTAGTGAAATTCATCTCCCACATAAAGATGATCACAGACATCAATGCTCAGATCCCTGTGTTATAAGTTTTGTGACCTCTTGTGTGGAGTTGATTTAAAAGTTATTTCAACCAAACTGGTGACCTATGTTAATTTTTATTATTATCAGAGTTCCACAAAGTTATGACTCATATTTGCAGTTCTGCCTTACTCATATAATATTTATGAATATTGCATCCTAGTCATTTTTCTCTCCACATAATAAATTACTAACTACAGGCAGTCCTCAACTTATGACGGGATTCCGTTCCAGCGTTTCCGCCGTAAGTCGATTCTGACATAAGTCAAGGACTTATGTCAGAATTTCTGTTATAATATTTTCATAAATTAGGTTGCTATTTAATTTAAAATGGTTAAAAATGTATAAACTTACATAAACATTTATAAATTATTTATTAGCATGTGCATAAATAAAAATAAATAAACACATATCAGAAATGATGCACTTACTTTAAATATTAGTTAACATACACAAAAAACTTATTAACGGTGTCTTTAATTAAACAGGTGAGTAACTGTCACTCATTTGGACGATATGGTTATTTCTCACGATCGGAAGTAGTTTTTTAATCAGAAAATTGGTTAATGTTGTCTGTTGGGTTTTTTCTTCATATATTTCGCAATAGCATCTGACTGCTTCTCGAATTTGCTTTTCGACTTTGGCTAAGCGATCAGTGTCTTGAACCATATTTTCGAGTAGCCGAAGTCCTTGATTTAGTTTACTGTAAAATACTTCAGCTAATCCTTTTACAGTAAATTTTTTTAATTTCTCTTCTTCATCTTCCTCATTATTCCTTTCTTCTTCTACAACTATTTCGTTTTGGAAAATCAAGTCTTGATCAGTCACACTTTCTTCGTGATCTGCTAATTCTTCTATATCGATAATATTGATTTCTAAATCCAGTTTTCTTGCAATTTCAACGCTTTCTTCACCAATTTGCTCTAACATACTTTGCTCATTGTACTCTTCAAGTGTCTCCTGCGGTAGTAACTTCTTCCAAATTCCTCGCATGCATTGTTCTGATACTTCCTTCCATGAAATTCCAATGTTCTGAATACATTGGTTAATATTGTAATTTTTCCAAAAATCGCGTAATGTTATAGCATCATTGTCCATTGCTGTTATTGCTCGAGAAAATGTAGTTTTCAGATAATGTCTTGAATGTAGCAGTCGAACCTTGATCCATAGGTTGAATCACAGTTGTTGTATTGGGTGGTAGGTACATCACGTTTATATTTTCATTCAAATTGCTGATGTGAAGAGGATGTCCTGGAGCATTGTCAAGCAGCAATAGAATTTTAAAAGGAATTTTTTTTTTTTTCCCAAGACAGTAGGCACGTATTTCTGTAATAAAACAATTTAAGAACCAGTCTTCGAATAAAACAATTGTCATCCAAGCCTTAGGATTACTCCTTATTCTTGTCAATGTTTTTCAAAGCTCTGGGATTTTGTGAACGGTAAACAAGAAATGGTTTTAATTTAAAACCAGCAGCATTTCCTCCAAGAAGAATCTTAATCCTATCTTTAAATGCCTTAAAACCAGGTGGCGATGTAGCTTCTCTGTGAATGAAGTTCGTTCTGGCATTCTTTTCCAGAACAGTCTGGTTTCATCTACGTTAAAAATCTGCTCTAGCAAATAGCCTTTATCTTTAATCATCTTTTTCAGATTTTTCTTGAAAATTTCGGCACTTTCAAAATCGGAACTAACAACTTCTCCCGTTATTCGTATGTTATATTCGTATGTAAGTTAAATCGACTTTTGAATCGATAAAACCAACATTTACTAGCATTAAAGTATGTTCGCCGTATTTATCTTCTTGTTGTTGTTTCCTTAAATTGTCAAATAGGCTGCATGCTTTTGTTTGAATCGTAAACAAACTGAGTGGAATATTCTTGTTGATTTGATCATCTATCCATATATTAAAAGCCTTGTACATTTCATGTTAATTGCCTCTTTAGCTGCCTCCATTATTCTTGATTTATCTTTTATGATTGTTGAAACAGTTGAATGCGATAGTTTTTTCTTGTGCTATTTCACTGACTTTGTTTCCTTTGTCATGTACTTTAATGACCCTCATTTTAAAATCTAAACTTAAAGCTTTCCTCGCCTTCTTTTTTATGTTGGAATTTTCATCAGTAGTTTTACTTCTCTTAGTGGACATGATAGGATTACGACGAGATACAAAAATTGCAACGAGAGAAACGAAACTTCGACTGCTGATTAGCAACTAACATGCCAAAGGCTGTGATAAGTTAGAAGTGGGTGAATCATAGCAGCAACTATTACGTATTGGCGATAGGCTTTGCTTGTCGACTAATGGCGACACTGCGATGCGTATACAAAAGCAATGTGATATATGTATGTATATGCTGGCAGCAAAGTTAAATTAGAGAATTTATAAGAATAATAATTTTTGGCCGTCGTAAGTGTGAGTCGTCATAAGTAGAGGACTACCTGTATAGTACACTCTATAAAGATGAGAGGTCTTTATACAACTTCCAGGAATGGTCTTTTGTTTCTTCTTCTTCATTGCACCTGTTATATCCTCTGTAAATAATTTCTTTTGTGTTTATCTGATAAGTTCTTTTCACATTTCTATCCACTTTTTTTAAAAATATTCCATGACTGATGACTAAAGCCTTCCTTACCTGCAGATTTTCTTCAGTGTTTCCACATCAACTAAAAAAAAAAAGAGGTGACCAAATCTGTATTGCAGGAGTGTGTATCTGAGCATGGCAGTGGATGAACTTTCATGTTCACACAAATCCCTTCCCTACATTCTTTTTATTCTGGCACCTTTTATTTCCTGACTCATTATCCTTCCACTTCCTTTTAACACTTGCTCCCTCAAATAACCATCAAATTCATTTAAATATATCCTTGATCTCTCTCTCACTCTCTCTCTGTTCACAACAGCTCCTCTCAAATGTATCCACTTGTTCACACGCACATTCTTAATTTCATTATAACCTATTTTAGTGCTCTTTAATTCCAAAATATAGCAATGATTTCACTGAAATCATTTTTATATTTATGTTGTTATACTGTATGTGATCGTATGGTAGTGAGCAAAGTGGTAAGAATACAAAGTTCCTATCCTAATTGATTTGTAAGAGGTCTACTCCTATTCTGAAATTTGGTGTTGAGGTTCACCTTCAGATTCAAGAAAGGACTTACTAATTAACATTGAACAGTATAATGAGTAACTATATAATACAAATAAACAATCAGCTTTCAACACTCAGAATTATTACAATTTCTAGTAGCATAACAAACTTATTTAGTGCATATAACCCAACTTTCCACTTTTAGACCTGTAGTCTAAATTAATCTCAATCTAGGACTTTGATGTCACTTTAACCTTATCTGCAGATTTTCTCTTTTTTAGTTTAAAAAACAGAGGTGACCAAATCTGTATTGCAGGAGTATGTATCTGATCAAGGCAATGGATGAACTTTCGTGTCTTGAACTTTCATGTTCACACAAATCCCTGCCCTACATCCTTTTTACTCTGGCAACTCTGACAAATTCCTGGCTCATTATCTTTCCACTTTAACTTGCTTCTAACTATAATAATTGCTGATAGAGAACTTAAAGTTCTACTACACAAATTAGTCCACTACACATTTAGATAACATAAATGCAGGTACACATGCTGAATCACTGTTTAAATAGGAGGTGAATTCTGCTGTGCTAACACAATTCGATACAAGGAAAATATCAGCTAAGTTACACTATGGGGATTGAACATGATTCTGGAATACTAGCATGAAAGACAGTACTGTCTTCTGGCCTTCTATATGCAAATTATTCTATTGACACTGATTAGTTTAGAGACTAACTTTTTATGCTCTCCTCTACTGCTCTTCCTTTTGTGTTGGCTTCTAAGCTTCTTTTTCTTCTGTGTTGCATGCTTCATACTACTGCTGTATTGTATTCCATTGGCAATATACCATATACTGCTCCTTTCTATTCTTGTCTCCATACTGCTCTTACTTGTGCTTTTATGCTGGCTGCAATAGAGGGTTCTCAATATGAGATCTATGTAAGGATTTTGACTTCTTGACTAGATTCTAACAAATACGATGTTATGATCCTGTTAATATCTAAGAATTTCTAACATGTTCTTCTTATGCAGTTTGAGATACACACAGCTTGGCATGAATGCATAATTTCATTCAACTTCCACATACTCATGTAGTTGCTATCTTTTGTACTGTTTCACTTTCTCACCATTCTTCATGAGAAAAATCTAACTCATTCTCTTGTCAAGGATGATTATCCCTCCCCTGAGGTACTTCTATAACACAGTTGTGAGGATAATGCAGTACTCTGATCTTCAGTTTGGAAAGACTTATGTTTGAATGCCTGTTAGGAGACAAGGAACCTTTATAAAGACATTTCATCCCAAGGTGAGTTAGCTTATCTCTTATTGAAGGTGACAGGATTCCCTCCTGAAAGCTTGGGTTTTCATCCTATAAAATAGGGAAACTGAATGGAGAATGCTCATTTAACAGATATAATGTACACTGCATTTTAGTTTTTAGTTGCTTTGGCTGTGAAACATGCTACAAACCTCTATCTATACTAAGAACAATCTGCTCTGTATCTGACTTTGAGATCTCTAAAAGGAACAGCATTCCTTATTAACTATTTGGAGCAGCATTTCTAAATAGTCATTAGGAGACCAGTCTGTGGATAAGGAGTGCATTTGTTTAGTTACCCAGTTCCACTTGTGTAGAAGTCATTTGGCAGCTTCTGCTATATGGCTTTATTGCATTTAGATGTTCAACAAATATCACCATTCTTCTGAAATTCTTGAAAGTTCCAGTTAAGGACCACATAATTATAAGAACCTGTTAGTTCTATACTTCTCTACAATAAATGTACCTTATTGTACACTTCTGTTTTTTTTTTTTTTTTGTAGAAATACGATGAGACTTATTGAAACAGAACTAACAGGAATTGAATCTGGTTAAAAAATGGCTTAAAAATGATGCATGAGGACATGTATTGTATGCTTCTGGATTTTTTTTTTTTTTTAGAAATATGATGAGACTTATTGAAACAGAACTAACAGGAATTGAATCTGGTTAAAAAAAATGGCTTAAAAATGATGCATGATGGCATATACGTTTATATATTCATGAAATCTGCAACATGATATCTTAGTTTTTAATGCACTTACCTTTCATGAATTTTTCTGACAAAGTAGTTATAGCTCATACATAGAACTTCCATTTTCTAAGAAAGTACAGGATGACCTTCATGTAGGTGAGCTAATGTTTTCTTTTCCACATTTTTAACATTCTGAAATGCAGATCTCAGATCATTCTCTTTGTCCTACATTACATTAAGTATTTCAGAAATTTTTGTCTGTTAGGATTACTGTGCCTTGTATTCCTGCTTATTTTTTATTTATTTATTTATTTTTTTAAGGGGATGGGGGGTGCAAGATCTTGTTGATTGTCTTGTACCTATTTTGAGATAGCATGCATATTTCGAGATTTCCATAAGTGATGTGTTTGGAAATCTTTCCAAATATCACAATCATCCCTTGATTCATGATGAGTGAGCCATGGGAAAAAATGACAGTGGTGGATTCTTGTATATAACAAGGACGTTTTCTTCTAAGTAAGGCATGGAAGTCATTTTGTGCAAATCACTGTCGTGATGTGTATGGGAGGAGTGATCCTAAATGATATTTGGAAATCTCTCATTAGGTATCTTCATATGCCAGATTTCAACTTTTTCAGCTAATCATCTCTAAACAATGCTAGAAAACTGACTAGTGCTACCCTTCATTGTCTCCATATGGTTTCATAATTTATATTGCAACCAAATCAAGAACACTTTTTCTTGTTGATTTACTTTGTTTGCAAACCATACATTTATACTTTTCCTATATGGTGAAGAAGCTACAAGTAATCTGGTAAAATTAGTTGGTTACTTTTAACTTTGTATATTTTTAATTTCCAATGACCAAGTAAAACCCCAGTTTTTTTCCTCAAACAACATTAGATGTCACACATCCAATAAGAATTTCATGTCTTCATATTCATAGGCATTATAACATATATATGAAGGTTACCTTACACCCATGCTAGAACAGGAGACCACTGTATTGTTATTCTAATAGGTCACTATTATAAAGAACAGTTACTAAGTATGAAATCATTTTACTTGAATTTGATCATAGTAAAATGTCTGAAACTGGTGGTTTGAAAGATTTTACTTTGCTGTTTGTTTAGAAAGCATTTAGTTCTGTGTACTTTTTTTATTCTAGGTGCCAGATAGAGGGGGCCGACCTGAGGAACAGCAACCACCACCACCAGAAATGCCAAGCTGGCAAAAAAGACCAGAGCCTTCAAGAGGTGGATTCAGTGATAGAGGTAGCCGTAATCAGAGTGGATGGACCAGTGGAGGTGGTGAGAGCCGGCAGAACAGTGCTGGAAGTGGTAGTAGTGGAAGTCGTAGAGGTGGTGGAGGAGATAGAGGTAATCGTGTACAGGGTGGTGGTTGGTCCAGTAGCAGTAATGATTATCAAGGTGGCGGGTATCAACAGGGTAGTGGTGGATACAGTAGTGGAGGATATCAACAGGGCGGTGGAGGATATCAACAAAGCAGTGCTGCTGGATACAATAGTGGATATCAACAAAGTCATGGTGCAGCATATCAGCAAGGAGGATATGGTGCAGTACCAGCATACCAGCAGGGAAGTGGATATGGTGGAGTTGGATTTGGTGGGTATCAACAGACTGGATTTGGAGGCTATTCTCAGGGTGGATATGGAGGAGGATTTGGTGGATATTCACAAGATGGATACCAATCACAAAATAATTATCAGACTGGATCTTCACATCAGCAGCAAAATAGTCGTGGTGGAAGTCGTGGAAGAGGCGGTCGTGGAGGAAGAGGGGCAAGAGGACAAGGGAGAGATAAGTACAGTGGAGAAGGTCAGTATAATTATGGACAAAGTCAGTCATCATATAGCCACTATTAATTTATGAAATAAAATAATCAAATACGCCAGTAAGGAATTCTGATTCTTCTTACCTCAATGTGGGAATCTCAAAAGTTTTTTTTTTTGAATATTTTGTTCAATAAGCAGATTTTTGTTTATAGTGACTAATTTGGAATTTATATTTCTTTGTAACTGAAGAAAAAAAATAAAAAACCTGAATAAATTTATTTAAAAAAAAAGTGTGGGTTTCCAGTGTGGATTTGCAGTCTACTGTGCAAGGTCTTCCATTCTACTGCACAGGTATATAGAATTGCCTTGAAATTAATGTATTACTGATGTTTCATAAAAATAAAAAAATTACATCAAATGTTTTACAACTTGTAACAAGAATTTATTTAATAAAAACTTTTGATTTACCCTCATTTGTATTGCATGTTGTCCATTGTTCTAAAGAACTTGCATTTTTATTCATTTGAATAAATATTTAAATATACGGGTCTATTTTAAAACAACGAGATATAATTAGCAGAATAGTAAATTTCCTTTTTTTTTTTTTTTTTTTCCTCTCTCATTCTGATACTGTGAATTAAAAAAAAAAAAAAATAGTGCATAACTGCCCTTAAAACTCTGTATATGGTGAGAAGACAGATGCACTTATATAATGTGCCAATATTGAAATGAGATAGTTTAATGGTGTTAACTGGAAATCTAAAAATCTTAATATGTAAAAATGCATCTATAAAAGATTTATTTTAATATAATTGTAATATAATAAATTTTGGATATAAAAACTGTCTGCTACTTATTCACTCTAATGAATAATCACTTCATTATCATGACATTTTTTCACTAAAATATAAACATATTGAATATTATCATTTAATGTGAAAAGTAAATTCTTAATACTATTTATGAAAAACTTTGAACTTTCCATTAGATTAGTGAGAAAATTGTTTTTCGTTTTTCAGGAC
This sequence comes from Typopeltis vanoorti, assembly GCF_054136105.1. Lineage (NCBI taxonomy): Eukaryota > Metazoa > Arthropoda > Arachnida > Uropygi > Thelyphonidae > Typopeltis > Typopeltis vanoorti. Next base: position 16,277,915 of record NC_143559.1, on the reverse strand, counting down.
AAAAAAAAAAAATTGCTAATTGAAGTAGAACTATAAATGGGATCCAGAATTGAATAAAAATTTAAATTTATAAGATCAATTTATAAGACTTCCTTGCTCTTTTCTGAGAGTTGTATTTGGTACACAAAGCAGAAGCAAATGACTTTTGTGTTGAGTATTTTTGTAGCATACAGAATTTATCATCCCTATATGTAACATATGCAGTTAAATTTCTGTGCTACATGGTCCTTTTTTTTTTTTACTGAAGTATTCAGAATAAACAGTGGCAAAGCAGATGTCCTTCAAATAATCCTTACCTTTTTTCCATTGACTTTTCAGAAGCTTCATAACATGCAGCATTTCTTAAATAATTAAAAAATTTTACCAGTATGTAAAAGTGCCACCTTCATGGTAACATATGCTATACAGATGTTATTGTTGTCTGCTAGATTTAATTAAAATGAACACAAAAACATTGCACATGTAAGAGAAGTAACCACTAGACCAAGCCTGCCCATTGCAGAGCCTGTGTAGCTCAGTGGATGTGGCGTTTGCACACCATGGCGCTTGGCTGCATGAAGGAAGACTTGGTTTCGAGTCTAGTCGGCGACTAGAGGAAATTTTTCTAAGCCTTTTTTCGACTGGTTCCTGAGTTAGTCGATCTCTGGCACAGCAAGCTGGTTTTTCCTCCTGGAAGTTCGGGTTTTTCGTCCTGTAAACTCAAGAAAATCGACCGTAGAACCCACATTATTTCAGACATTAAATATACTGTGTTAGGGTTAGGGACCACGAGATGGCGGCACATTTGAGTCGTCTCTCTTCACTGCGTACCGCTTAATTAGTGATAGCCTTGGGCCATCTATCTCTGATTGGGTACCAGTGGAGATTGAACTGCCCACTCAGTCTCCAAAAGTTAAATACGGTTAAATGGTCTCGCCTACTCCTGTATACGGGAATAAAAAGGCGTTAGCTGATTTTTTTTTTTTTTTTTTACAAAAACATTGCATTATAAAAATTGTTTGTGCTGAAATTTTGCAAATAAGCACAGACAGGCATTGGGTATGTCCTAGAATTGTTGCTTTGCTATGCTGTTTAGCATTATTGTTTTCTGCTTTAGAAATATCTCTTCAAGATTTTTCTCTCTCTCATCGTTAAGTAGTCATCTTAAGATGAAATGCAGAAGAAAAATGTCAAGGAATCCTAACAGTTGACATGGATGTCTAATATCCTAGAGATCTTAATCATTTTGTTGAGGTTAAAGAGAATGTCTCTTAGCTTTTTCTGACTCTAAAAATAGTTTCTCTGCCTTTGAACATCTGTATAGCGCATTGGTTATCTTCTATCTGTTAGATAGAAAAAAACGAGTGCATGGTTCAAAGCATGATATGTCAGCCCTGATTTGCCATAATGATGGTAGTTGAATGTATTTCTTGTGTTCTCTGAGGCAGATGTTAATGGATCTTTTTCTTTGTCAACATGCCAGCAAAGGTTGATCGATTGGTAGAGCCTCTGCTACTACTGGCTCACGCAAAAAGTTAAGCAAGTTTGAGCGTGGTTAGTAGTTGGAAGGGTCAATCGTTCAATGCTGTTGGCACATTCCCTCAATGGGTCTTTGAACTCCCTTTTTACCCTTATTGTTTTACCCTTTTCAAGATAATAAACAAAATGCCTTTATCATCCAAAAATACCAATGCCATGATCTTTCCTGTTGATGGAACCAACTTTGTCTTTTTTGGCATTGAACAACCGGCTTTCAAAATCCGAACAGAATAAAACAGAACAAAATCCAAACAGCAATCAAAACAGTCCATTGTTTTGACTGCTGTTTGGATTCTGGTGTGTAATGGTGAATTCCAAGTCTCATCCATAGTAATAAATCGATGCACAAAATCAGTTTTATTCTTGATAAAATGCTCCAAGCACTGTTCAGAAATTTTCATGCGAGTGCATTTGTGCAGGACACCAGAGTGTACAGAGGATTTGAAATTCGAAGTGATCACTAGTTAGTTGACAGGATAAAATTGAATTTCATATTGAAAAGAATAACATGTAAGAAAGTTTTAAAGCAAATAAAAGTTGAGCAGCTCTCAGATGTGAACTGTAGACTAAAATACACAAAGATTGAAGAAAAAATGAAAGAGTTTGAGAACAGGAACCAAACCTTGGAGATTCAGTGGCAAGCCTTGAAAAAAAAACCTGATTGATTCAGCTAGTGTGGCATGTGGTGAAGTTGTCTGCAAGGATAGAAAACTTAGAACTCCATGGTGGACACAGGAAGTTAAAGAGGCAGTGAAGGAAAAGAAGAAAGCATATCAAAAGTTCCTGGCAAATAAGACAGCTTCTGCTCTTAGAGAATACAGAGACAAATGCAAGAATGCTAAATGCTGTGTAAACTAGCTAAACAAAAGTCATGGGAGGACTTTGGCAAGAATATAGAAAATAAATATCAAGAAGGTGGCAAAATATTCTGAAGGTTGTTGAAGAAGCTTAAGAATGGAGGAAAGAGTGCTGTAAAAGTAGTTAGAGATGATAAAGGTAACATGAAAGCAGAAGAAAAAGATATCCCTGAAGTATGGAGTAATTACTTTGAAAAACTGCTAAATGAAACAAGCAGTGATGACAGCATAGTGGTAAAAAACACTGAACAGGCATACAGTCAGGAATACATATCCATACTTGAATTAGAAAAAGCCATCAAAGGCAGTAGATTGATATATGTAAAAGTCTTACAGTGGCTGTACTGCACAGTTCAGAAAGCCTGGACAGAGGGACGAATTCCCAATGATTGGAGTAGAGCTCTCATAGTACCCATATATAAAAAGGGAAATAAAACAATGTGAGAATTACAGAGGTATATCCCTACTGAGTGTTCCTGGTAAGATCTATGCAAGTATACTTGAGAAACGGTTGAGAAGAATTGTGGAAGAAAAGCTTGGTGAAGAACAAGCTGGATTCAGGCCAAACAGAGGCTGTCAGGATCAGATCTTCACTTTATGACAAATAGTTGAGAAAGCTTGGTAATATAACAAAGATCTGTATTTAAGTTTTGTCGATTTGGAAAAGTCATATGATAAGGTGTCAAGAGAGAAGCTATTCAATACGCTGCAGTTATATGGTGTCAATGAGGCATTATATCAAGCAATACTTAGTCTTTATTTGAGTTGTAAGCCAGCAGTTATAATTGAAGGAAGTACAGGAAGATGGTTTAATGTTAAATCTGGTGTGAGACAAGGATGTACATTATCCCCTCTGTTATTCATTATCTATGTGGATCACATTATGAAGAAAAGTGGTATTAAACATGATATCAAAATTTGCCGATGTTAATGTCAGCTCTTTGCTTTATGCGGATGATGTTATACTTCTAAATAAATCTGCTACAAGTCTGCAAGATTCCCTGAGTAAATTGAATAACTTTTGCAATAGATATGGTATGAAGGTTAGCAATAAAAAGACAAAGACAATGAAAATAGGCAGAATCATTGAAAATGTCAACCGTGTTGTGAATGGAGAACCTGTGGAACAAGTAAAACATTTCAGCTACTTAGGCATGATTTTTAGTGAAGATGGTAAATTCAATATAGAAATAGAAAACAGAATCAGCAAAGCTGGTATGGTGGGAAGTCAATTGAATAAATTCATATGGAATAAGAGAGAAATTAGTCGCAACACTAAATTAACTGTATACAAGACAGCGTTCAAACCAGTTTTAAGCTATCGATCTGAGAGCTGGTTCAGAAGTAAAACACTTGATCAAAGACTAGAGACCGCAGATATGAGAGTCCTGAGAAAGATTAGAGATGTGAACAGATGGCATCTATGGCAATATCATATTAAAAACGAGGATATTAAGAAAGAACTTGACATTGTCAGCATCCAGGAATGCGTTAGCAGAGCTAATCTCAGGTGGTATGGTCACTTAAACAGAATGGGTGAAGAAAGATTAGCAAAACGAGTGTTCTCTGCCAGGTTAGCAGCAAAACGAGCTAAAGGAAGACCAATATATAGGTTAATTAATATGTTACAAAGTGCTTTAGATGATAGAAATATAAGATCTGATAATGTTGCAGTCTTGACAAGTAACAGACTGATTTGGAGGAAAATTGTAGATAGGAAGTTAGTAATGATGTAAATTTTTTCATGTAGTACTATCATATCCTGTACACCCCTTGAGGGTACATGGCAGGAATTTGATGAAGATGATGATGATGATGTGCGTTTTTGATTTGCTGTTAGCAAGCGTGGCACCCATCTTAGGCAAAGCTTTTTCATTTACAATTCTTCATGCAAAATATATCCTACAAGTTCTTTTGAAATGCTTATAGTCTCAGCAATTTCATGCACTTTGACTCACCGGTCATCCAATACCATATCGTGCACTTGATCAATGATTTCTGGTGTTGTTACACTTTTTGGACATCCTTCACGTGGATCATCTTCAATGCTGGTACGGCCACATTTAAACTCAGCAGCCCATTTCTTAATTGTCGAAAACGGAGAAGAGTGCCCATAAACTTTTATGAACTTCGAATGAATTTCTTTTGGCGTTAAACCTTCTTTTACAAAGAATTTTATAAATGCACAATACTTAATTTTATCCATTTCAAGGGATACAGACAATACTTTTGCTTCAAACTGCTGTATAAAACAAAATTACTTGATAGAATGACTTGTAATTTCACATGGATGCTTATGACAGATGTATGAACTCCGAAAAAAAAAAAATCTTGCCAATAGTGTTGCCGTGTATGGTCGAGGCCGAGAACTTCAGACCAACCTTATATATGCAGAAAAATATGGTAATTTTGTTGAGCAATGTAGTATGCTTGACAAGCATAAGCAAAATTAGCACATGATATGGAAACTTTGGGAAGAAAGTTTCTTTATTTAGCCACTGCTTTTTATATCCAGTGTTGATAACAGCCTGTGGGGTCCCATTCACAAAGATAAAGCTTCCAATATTCATGAATCTGACTGACTATTTTCTAGAAGTATATAGAGAACCTTTTTTCAGATCTTCACAAATCAATGTTTTGTGTCTTCAGTTTACCAAGATTTTCCAAGGTTTGCATTTTTCTTTTAAGTGAACAGAATGACTGACTGAATGGAAGGTGAGTGGCCCATCTACATGGCTTGAGTTAAATACTTTATGTGAATCCAAAACAAAAGATTTCATGATTCCTCCTAAGAAAGAGCATGTCATAAATGCATTTTCATAACTCCTGTACTAAGTGACTTTTCTAAAGTCTTTAGAGAAGGAGGTACTTGGCTTTAAGCTTCAAATCCAGGATCAGTGCAGAATTTGGTACTCCAAGCATTTGGGTTTAGGTGCTGGTTTACACTCATAATACAGTTTATTTTTTCTGAAGTACCTCAGATACAGTAATGGATTACTGTAGTCTTTATGTTCAGAGGAATGTGTTGAGGTAGAAGGGACAGATAATTTGTAGATCTTTTTGGCACTATGCAAATAAAAGTGAGTTCCAGTGCAAGGGAAAGCTTGAGTGGAACAGAGGTTGGAGGTTGTTGACAAGCTCTGTTCATTGGAACAGAAAATGAATGTACTGCTCAAAGATTGCACCACTTATAAACTACTAGATTATGATCCTACTAAGTCTCAGAAAAAATCATTAAAAAGGCTTCTAAAAAATATATCTTGACCTCCTGAAGTTGTAAAAAAAATCAAAACCTTTTAGTTCTCTGCTAAAAATTCATAAACTCAATTACCCTCTCCACCAATGCTACTGACTTCTCCTCCCAGTGGTGGCTCATGGCTTGAAATTGTAGGGGTGCTGCAACTTTCGAAATATACATAAATATAAATAAACATTCGAAATATACATACGTATACATACTCCACTCCAAACATGTAATACACTGTATACACTGTACTTAGTGTATATGTTTGGATAAAATATCCAAATTATGGTAAAAATTAAAAAAAAAAAAAACATAAAAAAATATTGTTTACCATCGATAAAATTATACAGTTTGGGATAATTCAAAATTACTTTAAAATAAAATATATTCTTCTTGTTTTGTTTCATGAAAAAATATTGTTTATTATCGATAAAATTATAGTTTAGTATAATTAAATATTACTTAAAAATAAAATCCATTCCTTTAATTGTAATGTCTAAATATTTAAAGAGATAGAGTAAACACGATAAGCACTACGAACACTCTACTACTGGCACGAACTGCATATAAACAACAGTGGAACTGCACAACAGACAGTGCCACGTTATGCTAATAGCTCGCATCTCACTATAACATGCATATGCTTGCGCTCGTAGCAATATGACACTTCGCTCTCTTAAGTGCTACGAGATGGATTTTTATTATTTTTTTTATACAAAATAAGAGAATTGTATAGGTTGTTGATAAAATTAAATATTACAAGCAAATATAAATAAATTAATAAATATATTTATATATCGAGAAAAATTGGGGGTGCTGCAGTGCCTGTGCACAAGCTGCCCATCTCCTCCTTAAAATTAACCAAAAAAAAATTTTATTCTACTTACTGATCCAAACTTCTTATATAAAAAAATTCCACACATATTAAATCCTTAATCCAAAATTTAGTTTTAAACAATGATATCATGGTGAACTTTGATGTCACCTCATTCACAAATATTCCCCTTTCTAACACACCAACTTTATGGAAAAATGCTTTTCCCCCCCCCCTCCCCTGAGAGATTATTGATCTCTTTAATTTTGCTATCCACACAGGTTACCTCTCCTGAAAAGGCACATTACATAAACAGAAGCTATTTAATCGGCACTCCCTCCCTTTCTGGATAATTTCTATATGGAGCATTTTGAAAAATATGCTCGTGATACTGCCTCTCTCAAACCTATTCAGTTAGATACACTGGTGTCCAAAAGCTATCAATGAACTACATTTTCCTGTATATGAAAAATATTTCATGACTGCAGTCAAATGTGGACATTAATTTATTGCCAGCATAATAAATTAGATTACACAAAAAATGTTATAAATTTTGTACAAATTGCAACAGAAATTTCTTATGGATTGTAATTAAGGAATTAATGTACAGTACTTACAGAAAACTATGTAGAAAGACATTTAAGTATGGAATATGTCCATCCCAAACTGTGATGTAGCTCTCACAACATCATACCATGCTTAGCACAAAGTGATTCAGGAGTTCTTGAGGCAAACTGGCCCACTCCTCTTTCAGAGCAAGGATAAGTCGTTTGTTTTTCGGAGGGAATTTTAAGAAGCATTGCATCCCAAATGTGTTCTATGCAGGGGCGAATACTGATCTTGAAATTTACGCTTGCTCTTGTTATCATTCAGGGAATGAGAGGTGTGATTGAAGTCTGAATAGCAGAATAATGAATTACTGACCATTTAAAACAATGTACAAGTAATCCTCGTATAACGCGAATGTTAGGTTCCGCAGAAATGGTGCATTATATAAATCACGTTATGCGAGTCTCAGATCACATAGAAAAAGTAGTACTTTTATAAAAGTAGTAAAAGTAGTAGTAGTAGAAAAAGTAGTAATTTGGCAGATACATCTTGCAGCCTTGACATAGCCCTACAGTCATTCCCACAAAGTTCCGACGATGGTCAGACGATGACCGAAACGGTCCACACCCCGTAAACCCTTGCCCCAGTTTCCACATAAGGATACCCTTCCCCTTCTTCCCCCCCCCTCTCCCCACAACAAAATAATATATATATATATTTATATATATATTATTAATAGTAACCCGGGTTCCCAAACTTGTTTCCCATGTCCCAAGTACATCCCCATGTTCTTCCCCCCCCCCCCTTCCACAAGAGCTTGGATTTAGAAGGCATCTTTAAACCAAAATCAAGGTATGTACATAATTTTTCAATATTTTTTATTCTGCCATAATTACCTTATACACTCGCCCGTAATGTCCTAAATTATATATATATATATATACCCCTTTTGAGTCATGTTAGCCAATGTATTAAATATAAGGGACACTCCTAAACAGAAACAGGCTAAAATAGCCGTTAATTATATTAATAGAAAAAGTAGGATTATGTTCTGAAATCTTTTTTTTTTTTTTTTAAATTATATAAACAACAATGACATCCAACAAAAAATATATTTTTATTTAATTCAAGTAATTCATTTAAGTTAAGAAAACATAAACTATGAAACAAATACATATTTTAAAAATTACAAATTGTACTTAAACTTCATTGCACATCATCAAATTCCCGACATGTACCCTCAAGGGGTCTACAGGATATGATAGTACTACATGAAAAATTTATATCATTACTAACTTCCTATCTACAATTTTCCTCCAAATCAGTCTGCTACTTGTCAAGACAAGACTCCAACATTATCAGATCTTATATTTCTATCGTCTAAGTCACTTTGTACCGTATCAATCCACCTATATCTTGGTCTTCCTCTGGGTCATTTTCCTGCCAACCTGGCAGAGAACATCTGTTTTGCTAATCTTTCCTTGCCCATTCTGTTTAAGTGACCATACCACCTGAGATTAGCTCTGCTAACGCATTCCTGGATGCTGACAATGTCAAGTTCTTTCCTAATATCCTCGTTTTTAATATGATATTGCCATTGATGCCATCTGTTCATGCCTCTAATCTTTCTCAGGACTCATATCTGCGGTCTCTAGTCTTTGGTCAAGTGTTTTACTTCTGACCCAGCTCTCAGATCCATAAGTTAAGACTGGTTTGAACACTCTCTTAATATACAGCTAATTTAGTGTTCCGACTAATTTCTCTCTTATTCCATATGAATTTGTTCAATTGACTTTCTATCATACCAGCTTTGTTAATTCTGTTGTCTATTTCCATATTTAATTTACCATCTTCACTAAAAATTGTGCCTAAATAGGTGAAATGTTTTACTTTTTCCACAGGTTCTCCGTTCAAAACACAGCTGACATTTTCAACGATTCTACCTATTTTCATTGTCTTTGTCTTTTTATTGCTGACCTCCATACCATATCTATTACAACAGTTATTCAATTTAGTCAGAGAATTTTGTAGACTTGTAGCGGATTTATTTAGAAGTATAACATCATCCGCATAAAGCAAAGAGCTGACATTAACATCTCCAATTTTGATATCATATTTAATACCACTTTCCATCATAATGTGATCCATATAGATTATGAATAACACAGTGGATAATGTACATCCTTCTCTCACCAGATTTAACATTAAACCGATACAAAATTAATAACGGAAAAACCTTGCGTACAAAGATTATTTAATAGTATAATTTTCGCCTTATTAATTTCGCCTATATAATTTTTAGTACATGTAGCAAAAGTTTTAAAACCACTGAATATTTTTGTTGCCTTTTGATTGTTTAGAAAAATCTCAACCTTTCTCACTTCTCCTAAGGACAAGCTTCCACATCTTAATCATCCAGGTGTCTACCAGATTCCGTGCTCTTGTGGATTATCTTATTTCGGACAAATGGGAAGATCTACCTGTGTTCGGCTACAAGAACGCCAATCTTATATTGAATATTGAATACTTTAAACCTGAAAAGTCTGGACTTGCATAACATGCTCTCTTCGCTAGACAAAGAGTTCACTGGAGAACGACAAGAGTTCTTCACAAAAGTCAGTTCCTCATGGAACGCCTTTATAAAGAAACATGTGAAACTCTACTTCATTCTCCTAACTTAAACAGATCCGACGGCTTACATCTATCCCCTTTATGGGAGATAGTACTTTACAAATCAGCTAATCTTTCCTAACTTTTTATTGTATTGATTTTTTTTTTTTTTTTTTTCAGGAAATGTATTGACCTTTTTAGTTAACTGACACTAGCTCCTTGGGTGACGCTTTTTGAATTGTCAGTTATTGTTTAATTTGAGCTTAATATGTATTGAAGATGCCTGTGACACAGGCGAAAATTATACTATTAAATAATCTTTGTACGTGAGTTTTTTCCGTTATTAATTTTGTATCAATATGTCTACTCACGGTATACCTCTTTTAAAACTTAACATTAAACAATCTTCCTGTACTTCCTTCAATTCTAACTGCTGACTTGCAACTCAAATAAAGAAAGTATTGCTTGATATAATGTCCCATTGACACCATATAACTGTAGTGTATTGAATGGTTTCTCTCTTGGCAGCTTGTTGTATGTCTTTTCCAGATCGACAAAACTTAAATAGAGATCTTTGTTATATTCCCATGTTTTCTCAACTATTTGTCTTAAAGTGAAGATTGATCCTGACAACCTCTATTTGGCCTGAATCTGGATTGTTCTTCCACAATTCTTCTGAACCGTTTCTCAAGTGTATACTGGCATATATTTTGCCCGGAACACTCAGTAGGGAAATACCTCTGTAATTCTCACATTCAGTTTTATTTCCTTTTTTATATATGGGTACTATGAGAGCTCTACTCCAATCATCAGCAATTTGTCCCTTTCTCCAGGACTTCTGAACTATGCAGTGCAGCCACTGTAAGACTTTTATTCCACCATACTTCAACATTTCTGGTCAAATATCATCTACTCCTGCTGCCTTTCCACATTTCAAGCCTTTGATAGCTTTTTTACTTCAAGTATGGATATGTATTCCTGGCTGTATTCCTGTTGAGTGTTTTTTTACCACTGTGCTATCACTGCTTGTTTCATTTAGCAATTTTTCGAAGTAATTACTCCATACTTCAAGGATATCTTTTTCTCCAGTTTTCATGTTGCCTTTATCATCTCTAATTCCTTCTACAGCACTCTTTCCTGCATATCTAAGCTTCTTCAACAACCTCCAGAATACCTTACCACCTTCTTGATATTTATTTTCTATGTTCTTGCCAAAGTCCTCCCATGACTTTTGTTTAGCTAGTTTTGCACAGTGTTTAGCATTCTTGCATTTGTCTCTATATTCTCTAAGAGCACAAACTGACTTATTTGACAGGAACTTTTGGTATGCTTTCTTCTTTTCCTTCACTGCCTGTTTAACTTCCTGTGTCCACCAGGGAGTTCTGATTTTTCTATCCTTGCAGACAACCTGACCACATCCCTCTCTGGCTGAATCAATCAGGATTCTTTTCAAAGTTTGTCACTTAATCTCCAAGGTTTGGTTCTTGTTCTCTAGTCTACAGTTCACATCTGAGAGCTGCTCAACTTTTATTCGCTTTAAAACTTTCTTACATGTCATTCTTTTCAGTATGAAATTCAATTTTATCCTGCTCAGACTAAATAGTGATTGCTTCCAATTTCAAATTCTCTGTACACTCTGGTGTCTTACACTAGGGAGAAAACAAAACTATCAACAATAACATAGTCAATGAAACTTTTCTTATTCCTTGCCTCTTCTCTCCATGTGAATTTGTGCACATTTTTATGTTGGAAAATGGTGTTAGTAATAATCCATGTCCTGAGCAGAAATCCAACAGGTACTTGCCATTATTATTAGCTTTGCTCTTTTTTCCAAATTTTCCCAAAATATTTTTGTATGTCTGACAATCGCTTCCTACTCTGCTATTTAGATCCCCAACAAGGACCAACTTTTCATTTTTCATTGTGTCAGTAGCTTTCTCTAGAGCCTCAAAAAATTCCTCCACTTCTACCTTAGTAGAGCCTTCTGTGAGACCATAGGCACATATAAGTCTCATTGTCCAGTTCCCCATTCTGATATTTGCCCACATCACTATTTGAGACTGCCTGCCATTCAAGAAGATTAGCCTCGTATTTAGTGTTGAATACTATGGCTACCCCTTCTTTTCCTTGATTGGCATTGCCTGAATATAACATTTTGTATTTATTGCTCAGAAAGATCTCACCAGTTTTTGTCTTTTTTTGTTTCAGTCACCCCTGTTATGTTGATCTGGTACTTATCTAATTCCTCAGCTAGCTCCATTTCTTTGCCATTGAGGCTTCTTATGTTGATATTGCACATAATGCATAAATGTTTTAGGCAAAATAAAATAGTGCACATTTTAATCTTTCATAGCACGAGGATTTGAAGATTGGTTAATAAACACTGGTTTTGTCATGTAATCACTTGATGCATTACTACAAAACAGAGTAATTCTATCTTTGGAAATTTTGATTCCAGGAGCTGATCTTCCATTTTTCGAAATATAGGTGTGTTTTTGCATTTTTTCCAATATAAACCGGATTCATCCACGTTGAACACCTGTTCTGCACTATAAATGTTTATAAACGTTGAGAGTTTTTTGTTTAATACAATTTCCATCCATAGGAATTTTCTTTTGAGATGCAATCTTCTATCAAAATCATTGGAGATTTCTCTATTTTTCCATTAGAATATCGCGTACACTTTGCACTTATCATTGGCCCAGCAATAAACACTTTCTCACATTTTATGTTCATTTTGTTTGATTGTTCGAATCGTTGATTCATTTAAATTCAGAGTCCCTGCAGAAACTGCTGGTTTTTCTCCATTTTTCAACCGATCCAAGATTTTGAATATTTTTCTTCGAGAGAAATTAATTTTGTTTTCAATGTTGGTTTTTCCCTTTCATTGCAGTTTGTGGCTATTAGTATAAAAATAATTTTTTTACACAAAAAAGCAAGCATTACATATTGTATGTAACTCACCAGTAAATAAAGTGCTCAGCTTGAGATGAACACACTGATTGTTAATGCACTTTCCTGGCAGAAACAAGGACAATTTTCAACAATAAACATTTTATATGGTAAACAATTGAGGTACATGCATGCTAAAGGGTATTCCCCCTAATGTAAATTCGCTACTTATAATTATATGAGGGATACAGGCAGACACAAATTTAACAAAGATAAAATTTGAATTTTAAGTCGCGTGGTGAAAAACATGAAAAGATGAAGGGTTACTACAATTTGTAGACAGTGTTTTTATCGGAACCGTGTTGTATAAGTACCGCGTTCAACAAGGGCTACTACAATTTTAGGCCGCATTGTATAAGCAAAGCGTTATACGAGGGTTTCTTCTATTTAGAAATTTATGTACATTTAATCATACAAATACATTTATTTTACAAATGATATTCTATTTTTTTCAATTTAGCTACTTGAATACAAATTCTACCCTATAGTTCTTCTTTATGAACTGGTCAATAATATTGTCATAAAAAGTTAGTTGTAACTTAATTTTCCCAAGCAACATGCACGCTTGTAAAGGCTGGCTGAAGCTCACTGGCTAGAGCTACTTTGACTGCGTATGGCCCGTGTTTAAGTAACAAGGCGAGATGACGTAGAGGGAGCAGAAATGGCTATGTGCACACACGCATGAAATCAAATTGCTGGATGCTCCCACAACCGAGCAAGCCAAGGAAGCTTGACCAGTATCGGCCTTCGATACATAACACAAACCTAAATTATTGCAGCGCAAGCTTAAAATGTCTTCTGTCTACAAAAATAAAAGCCTAAATGGAATGCTTATAAATGCATACATTTATTAACAAATAAATAATCCTTCTTTCTCAATTAATGAGCTTGTGCAGCAAGCATGGAGAATCTGCCACTGGTTCTGTGGGATTGAGATCTGGGGAGCGTGCTGGCCACTTGATTCAATTAATATTCTCAGTCTCCAGAAGTATCTCCACTGCTCACGTGTGATGTGGTGTGGCACTGTCATCGATAAAATGAATTCTTTGCATGTGCCACCACAGAACAATCAAACATGATATTTAAGAATTTCATTGCAGTATCCTTCAGCAGTCATAGTCCCCATTTCCAGCACTTGTAGCCTGGTGCATCAATTAAGCATAATTCCTCCCCACACCATTACCTCAGCACCACTGTATCCATCCCTTTCAAGAAAATTCTCACAATGGTAAGCAGTACCACTTTCACGCCATATCAAGTGTCACCTAGAATCAAAGGAAAGACTAAAACGACTCATCTGTAAAGATGGATAAAAAATGGATAAGACACCAGTGGACTAATGTATTATTAGTCCACTGGTGTCTTATCCATTTTTTATGGATACAACACCACCGAAAACATGCTCTATGATGAACTGTGGATAAAGGGATGCAGACTACATGTCTTTGGGGGTATAGGCCTACTTGTTGCAGATGTCTTGCCATGGTTTGTCGAGATGTCCACGTACTTGTGTTTGAATGGAGCCAACTTTCAAGCTGATCTGCCGTGGTGCATCGATTGCATTTTGCTGTTATAAGCAAAAATCTGTCTTTACGGAGAGAGAGAGAGCAACCTCTTAGCCAATGTCTGTAACACATTCCATTTGTTTGAAATGCTGGATACGCTATGTGAGATTCTAAACTCTGGCAATATCAATAATTCTGCGGCTTTTTTTTTTTCAAGCTTTCCAGTAATTCTTCCCCCATGTGAAATATCTAGATGTCTTTGAGACATTACAAGGCATCCAAGTTTGCACCTTTATTCCTTCAACTAAGCGAATTTAGTGCAGCCTTTTATCCTATTGAGTATGGTCTGCCCACCGTTTTGGTAGATCTTTGCTTGGCGTTTTGCCAAGAATAGTCTATTCAGGCTGAAGGGGAGAAAGAAATGAAAGATGTAAGAATTGGCCGCCAACGTGCGAAATCACGTGCTTTCTTGTCTGTCACTGTGCTAGTAGGAGCTTGATTTTTGTTGTTGCTTTTTTTGCATTATTTTTTTATTATTAATTTGTATGACGGATCCAGTACAGTCAACAAGTTCTGTTGTTAAATGTTTCAGTAGCTCTTGCAAAAGAATATTGAATAATGTGCTGACATTCTGCGAAAAAGAATCGTTAAAAGTCAGTCTCCTTGTTCCATTTCTCAAGTCATAAAACGTGCAAGTGCAATTGTGGGCATATCGGGTCGACTGTTAAAAGAATTCGTAGGGAATTAAAAGGTGAAGGTAAGCCAAAATTTAAATCTCCTAAAAAAAGTGCCAGAGAAAGAAAACCATCGAAACCGTAGCTTTGAACTGTTTTGATGTAGACATTATAAGAAGAATTATTCACAAATTTTACGTGGTCGAGAAAAGAGTGACAACTGTTCCGAAATTGATTCCTGTGCTTAAAGAAAAAATTAATTTTCCTTGGAAAAGAGGAACTTTAAGGAAAATACTAAATGAAATCGGATTTTGTTTTAAAAAGGCCCAGAATAAAAGAAAACTTATTACGGAGCGAAATGACATTGTTTTATCTAGAACGCAGTATTTGAGAGCAATACGACATTTCAGGGAGGAGAAAAGACCGATTGTGTATCTAGATGAAACTTGGATTGATAGTAATTTAACTTATGGAAAATGTTGGCAGTCTAAAGAAGAATGTGGAGTGCTACAAACCAGAAATGCCTTGCGGCACATAATAATTTTGTGTGCAGGTGGAGAAATGGTTTTTTTTTTTTTACCGAATTCAAATTTACTATACAAAGCCAATTCAACTACTGGAGATTACCATGGGCAAATGAATTCTATGATCTTCGAAAAGTGGGCAGAAGAAAAACTGATTCCAAACCCTCCTAAAAATGCTGCTGTTATAATTGATAAATGCTTCATATCACTCTATTCGATTAAACAAAATTCCAAATTAGTCTAATAAGAAGCAAGTTCTTATGGATTGGCTCTCTGCAAATAACATTTCTCATTCCCCCCCCCCCCCAGATATGTGAAAAATTGAATTGTTTAATTTGGTCAAAAGAAACTCACCCACAACTAAACTATTTGAATTCGACACGATGCTCAAAGAGCATGGATTTCTGGCTTTGAGGCTACCACCATATCATTGTGATATTAATGCTACTGAGTATGTTTTGGCAGAAGTGAAAAGTTTCCTTTGCCATCGCAACGTAACTGTGGATATTGACATGTCGGAACTTTTTTAAACTTTCAGAACGATTGAAAGGTTTACAGTTCAAAACTGGGGAAAATATTGCTCTCATGTCGCCTCATTGGAAAATATGTCTTGGGACAGAGACAGAATTATCGAAGAATTATGCAAACCTTTGGTGACCACTTTAAGTAAAAGTGATGGCAATTCGGACACCGATTCAGATGACTATGAAGATTAAAAGGATTTGATAATAGTATTTTTTCCAACCTTTTTTTGCATAGGTTTGTTAAAAGAGTCATAAATAATTAATCGGTTTAGGGCATTAAAGTGTCTCAGTTCTCTCAACTGTAAGTTTAGAATATCTAAGTTCATTTGAAAAAAATTTCTGTTTTTCTGTATAATTATTTTTATTTTATAGAAAACTTTCTTAAAAATAAATTTCATTACATTTTTCTTTTATGCCATACATTTTTTAATTTTGTTAATACTCTACATATATTTATCCAACTGTTATACAAGTAAAATAGTTACACTTTAAAAACTACAATGTTCGTAAAAGAAAAGCTAATAATAATTAGCTTTTCTTTTACGAATGATAATAATAAATAAACTCATCCCAGAAGACTGACTGATTATCCTATTATCGGAATGGATTCTCCTTTTTGGGACATGCGCAGAAGTGTCGAAGGGTCTGTGGGCGAACTTACTACCACGTTACCCCTTTGTGCACAATTCAAAAATTTGAATGTGTCCCCACTTTCTATTTAAAATTATCAGTTATACAAATTGCCACATGCTGATTTGTCTGAATTTGCAGTTGTAATTTTCAGAAATAGTATCCATCCTTAGGTTTTGGACATCAGTATGTATTGTTGTGACATGTTCTCTACTTGGGAACATGGCTCAGACACATTATGCTTTGCTTGAGTTCATTATTGAAAAAGAAAACAACAGCTTGCCTATTTTTTTTTTTTAGATACTGTAGTGTCTGCCCAATGGGACCCTTTCTTTTACAGTTTATCGAAAACCCACAGGCAGATACATAAACTTTTCCATTATCTCCCTTCTCAATAATTTGGTGTCTTCAAAACCCTTGTCAAGAGAGCCTCCACACACTGTTCTTCCACCCAAGCTTCCCTTACAGTGGAATTCACTTTTATTTGCCAAAACGTCTTGTCTTTTTGGCATTGTAAACCACCATGGGACAGGAAGTTTTGGCAAATAAAAGTGAATTCTACAAATTAGCTGTTCCTTTCCACCTTCCCACATCCTTTTTAACATAAAGAACAAAATAATGCCATTACTGTTCCCTATATCTGAGGCACTATAGGAAATAGCCAGAACTTTAAAGAAATATAATCTCTCTCTACTGCTTTCGAACCTCATTTGAAAAAAGTTTCTCTTCTCTGCTCTCCTAAGGATCCACTTCCTCTCCTCTCTATTCCAGGTGTTTAAAAGGTTCCTTTTTCTTGCAACTTATATTATGGTCAGACTGGAATATCTGCTAACATCCCCCTAGATGAATACAAAATACATCTGCTTCCACAGTTATGGTCAGTCAGGTCTAGCAGACCATTCCTTTGGTGCCTTTCACAAAATTGGGTGGAAAAGAACTGTCATACTCCATCACACTAAATGCAAACTTGAAAGACTTTAAAATGAGTAATAGATTAAAAAAAAAAAAAAAACTAGTCTAATCTTAATAAATAGAATCATATTAAATTTCCCAAGATTTGGGAAACTTTAATTCTAAGGCCTTCTGCCCAACGTCTATGGCTACCAACACCTATTGAAGGCACCCCTCATAGGACTTTAGTCTTCGTATATAGTCTATTATTTCTTTTGTATTATAGTTTTAACATTGAATTCCTGAAGATCTCTATGACAAATGAAATATTGAAATGATTAAGCCTGCTGTTTAATTATTTCTTTTTGTGCTATAGTTATGCTATTAAATTGTATTGCGAGAATTTGTTACAGCTAAATCTTGCCAGATCATCTAATTTTCTTTATACAAATTGTTGTGGTTCATTTTCAGATTGATCTCTCTTTCTGCTTATCATGATGTTGCACATTCCAGTTGAACAAAACAAACTGTATTCAAGGTTGATTAGGTGTATGAGCTGCAGAGCTTACAGCATACAGAAGATTTGGAACAGGAAATAGCTTTGCATATTCGTTAGGAAAAAATAACCATCTTCTCTATGGCTTTTGGTTCATGCTACATCATCCGAGTTGCAAAAAGAGTAAACTTTATCACTTGTTCATCTAGTAGTACACAAAATGAGCACTCTTTCATCCTCTCCCTTCTCTTCTTTCTCATACCACTCATCAGATATTTCACCATCTTTGCACATATGCATTATTTGGTGCCTTTCACAAAATTGGGTGGATTAGGCTGTTTTTTTTTGGCATAAGCATACAATTTCTTCACACTTCTAACATAATCAATCTCTTCTATTATTCACTTATGTTGACATACCTGCTTCCTTGTCATTCACACCACTGCTAACTTTGCTTCTAATCTACCTATGGCACACTATTTCAACACTTTCAGAAAAACTTTGCACTTTCTTTTCACCCGTAGACTCTTCACTTCAATCAATAAATAATCTAGCATGCATATGCACACACTACACATACAAAATTACTAGAGTTGTGAACTCTTCAGGCATCATTCATGTCTTTATATAAGGCTTGGTTTTTCCTCATTAAGAACCCTACAGAAGTAGGCACTTAGTCAGTTTGTATGGTTTTTTTTTTTTTTTATTAAAAGCTATTAATTCTTATTATGGTATTGTACACAGCAAGACCTTACCATTCATGGGAGATTGCATTCCTGAAATATCAGCCACATCTTCCTCACGAGCTTTGTGGATCTGCCACAAAGTTTGTGGGGAAGATGGAAGTGTTAGTCTTGTTTTCAACACCATTCTTCTTTTTCTAGAGATGCTCTATAGGATTCGAGGCAGGACCCTGCTGGCAAGTCTGACCTTTGCTTTCCTAAAGCCATGTCATCACACCTTTGTAGTGTGGCATTGTATTATTTTGATACTCAGATGAGTTGTTTCCATGGAACCACCACAGCATAGGCAGTGCACATTTTCAAGAATCAATATACTGTATTTAGCATTCATGTTTTGAGCACTACTAAAGGATCCTTAAAATTGGGAGATGATGTAGTCTAGTAAATCTGTTAGTTGCCTATACCCAAGCATGTCAATCTGATTTCAAGGTTGAATATGATTCACTCCATATTGTAACTTAGCAAACTCTCTGCCACATGAGTCAAACAGATATTATTTGGAGTGATGTCTAGTTATGAACAGAAATCCTTCTATGGAAGTACACTGTGGAGTGGAGTACATTATGGTTTGGCTCAAACCCCTTTACAGCTGTGGTTGTGAGCAAATCCATTGATATACAAGAGGCTAAATGCATTATGTTCTTTTTATAGTCTGCTCTCCCCTGCTGCTATTTTACAGTCTGTTGTTTTTCACCAACATACTTCTGTATTTTGATGCTATCAACCACCACCACGTTTGATGTGCAATACAAAAATGCAAATTTTTGTTCTGCAGTTAAACGAACAGATTCCTGACTAATATGGTAGTGTATGATACTTCGTTAATTTTGGTTAACTTTAAACCGAACTCGATTTCTTATTGTACTCAAGTACGTTAATTGAGAATGCTTGTATTTGCAATATTTCAGAGAAATGGGAGTATCCAAATAATTTTTGTAATAGTTTCATCCACCCCCCCCTTCCAATAAAATAATTCAGCTTGTGTGGAAATGCCTTTGCATTCCTATACAAGCTGAAATATTCCTATCTTCGAATGGTGTGAGTTCAATAATATGGACCAAGTAATATAAAATACTAGGGGGGTACGCCCTCCTTGAATTTTGAAGACTCGACACTCAGGGTAGCCCCTGAGTTTCAAAACACTTCAAAAAACGTGACATAAAAAGGCTTATCATTATATATATATGTATAGGGTAGATTTCGTTCACATGATAACTAATGTATTACACAGTCTTGCTTATATCAAGACTATATTTTAATTTCTGGTCACTTATATGAAGGTATTTTGTTACTAGTCATCATGGAGCAGGCTACATTGTTAGCAACTTGTTATAACCATCTCGAGGTATATGCGAACCGGAGGATCGCATGTACTTCGCATATAGAATCGCCTTTTCCACAACCGGTCAGTATCACCGATTTTATAACATTCTGTATGGCTTTCTCTATAGCGGAGAACCGTTGCATAAAGGTGGCACTCTCAAGTTCAGGCTGATTTTATGCACAGGTATGAAAATGTGCACTCCCGTAATTGAAAAATTCTAGCGTAGTTCGCTTCATCCCGGTTTTAACACTGGGTTTTGTAAGAAAGCTCTTCTACTTCAAATCTACTTAGCACAGTGTTATTGATCATTAGCACCTTGTCTTCCATAGGAGTCAGGTCGGCGCTCACACAACCAGAAACCTCGGACATCGTAATCAAGTTGCCTAAACATATCCCCAAAATTTCATCAAGGGCGATCCACCTGATCGATTAAAGATAATCTCTCGAACGATGCTTGAGAGATTGTACTGTATTTACATTTCGTTGTTGGTCCTATCAGTTTTATAAACGTGATTGAAGTGTTGCTACACACACAAAACATGCGTACGTATCCTGTTGTT